>NC_092506.1:76332853-76646603 GCF_047511675.1 Marmota flaviventris
CCACATTACCAAAGCATAGAATAGTGCACAATGTTATCAGCGTTCAGGTTCTTTATTATTGTTGTTGTTACTATTATTATTATTGCAGCTTTACGATTATATAGTAGTTAAACTCATACTGGTTAGGGGAATCATCCAACAACAAAATAAAATGATTTTAAATATTCGTGCCCCAAATGTCAGTGCATTTAAATACATGGAAACTGATTTGGGTTCATGATCCTTCCTTTTTTCTTCCTCTTTATATTCCTGTCTTCCCACTACTCTCACCTTCTCCTTGAAATAATATATACCACGCCATGAAAAACGGGTACCAACAAAGTTTGCTCTATCCAGCAAACCTAAACTTCAGAATTAAATATGAATTAAAACATTTCCATGATACAAAAAAATTACCACAATTTATAATACTAAGCTAGCACTACAAAACATACTCTAAAATACTCCATAAAGAAGAAATGAAAAACAAATACCAGAAGCTGGGTATGGTGGCCCACACCTGTAATACCAGAGGCCGAGGCTGAGGCAAGAGACTTTCAATTTCAAGGTCAGTCTCAGCAACCTAGTGGGAACCTCAGCAACTCAGCAAGACCCTTGCTCATTTTTTTTTTTTTTTTTTTTTTTTAATGAAAAGGACTGGGGATGTAGCTCTGTGGTAAAACACTCATGCATTCAATAACTAGTACCAAATAAATAAATAAACATCAAAGCCAACATAAGAATGAATCTCACTAGAAGAATAGTCAAAGAATAATCAAGTCTGAATTAGACAAATAAATCAAAATGTCAGGAAAAAAAAATCATCTTTCTATAATAAAACGAAATGTAAAAGGTTTAAACTCCCCAACTAAAGCAGACTGGCAGAACAGATTAAAACACAGACCAACCATAGGCTGTTTTATAAGAGAGTCATCTTATAGGGAAAGACATCTATAGGCTATTGGGAAAGGATGAAAAGCTATACTGTGTAAAGGGAGACTGAAAGTAAGCAAGGGTGTCTATTTTCATAGCTGACAAAGATGCCTTCAACACAACATAAATCAGAAGAGACACAGAAGGCCATGCCACACTGTTTAAGGGAATCATCCAACAAGATAAAATGATTTTAAATATTCATGCCCCAAATGTCAGTACACTTAGACAGTATAAAACAAATCTGTATAAAACAAATCTTACTCAAAAGAAGAATCAAATAACCCCAAATACAATGATACTGAGTGATTTTAACACACCTCCTTGACCAATAGATAGGTCACTCAAGTATAAACAAGGTAAGATTTCAGAAATAAAATGTAATATTAATCAAATGGACCTAACAGAACTCTATAAAATATTTGATTCATTAACAACCAAATTCACTTTCTTCTCTGCTGCACAGGGAACCTTCTATAAAAAAGACAATATTTTAGGACAAAAAACAAGTCTTAGCAAATACAAAACAAAAAAAAAAGAGATAATTTCTTGTATAATAT
This sequence comes from Marmota flaviventris, assembly GCF_047511675.1. Lineage (NCBI taxonomy): Eukaryota > Metazoa > Chordata > Mammalia > Rodentia > Sciuridae > Marmota > Marmota flaviventris. The sequence continues at coordinate 76,334,326 of NC_092506.1, forward strand.
TAGATCATAATGCAATGAAATTAGAAATCAATAACAAGATTAAAAAATAGAAACCATTTTAACACCTGAGATTATGTATAAAATTTTGAGTGAGGATCATACCAGAAATCAGTAGAGAAATAAAAAAAATATTTAGAAACAAATGAGAATAGAGATACAATATATCAAAATCTCTGTGACAATCTGAAGGCAGTTCTAAGAGGAAAGTTTTAGATTTGAGTGTCTATATATATATTTTTTTAAAGCAGAAATATCCAAAATAATCTAATATTATAATTTAAAGACCCTAGAACTAGAAGAAAAAAACTAATTACAAAATTAGTAAAGGACAAGAAAAATTATGATTTAAGCTAAAATTAATTAAATTAATAACAAAGAAACAAGACAAAAAGAATTAATACAACAAAGAGGTGGTTCATTGAAAAGATAAACAGGATTGATGAACATTTAGCCAATCTAACCAAAAGAGTCGATCCACATCAACAAAATTACAGATAAAAAAGTAGATATCACCACAGACACTTTGGAAATACAAAGAATCATTAGAAACTATTTTAAAAATTTAAACTATATAAACTGTAAAATCTACAAAATACTGACAAATTTCTTGACATACACAAACCACTCAAATTGAACCATGAGAATAGAGAAAACCTTAGCAGATCAACATCAAGCAATAGGTTTAAACAATAAAAAGCCTTCAAAGAAACACCAAAGATGAATGGATTCTTAGCCAACTTGTACCAGACCTTTAAGAAGAACTAATGCTGAGTATTCTCAAATTTTCCCCTGGAACAAAAAGGGAGAGAACACTGCCAAATTTATTCTATTTATCCAATATTACTCTGATACCAAACCAGACAAATACATCAAGGAAAGAAAACCACACACTAATATCCTTGATGAACAAAGATGCAAAAATTCTTAATAAAATATTATCCTGCTACATTCAAAAATGCATTAAAAGGATAGTACACCATGGTCAACTGAATTTCATCCTAGGGGTACAGAGTTGGTTGAACATATGTAAATCAAAAAATATAATTCACCACAAAATAGAGTTAAGAACAAGAATCATATGATCATCTCAAGAAAAAGCCACTGACAAAATCCACCACCAATGCATGTTAAAAACACTGGAGAAACAAGCAATAGCAGGAACTTACCTGTACTTTATAAACTTACTTTACTTTATAAAGATATATACAACCAATTCAAGATGACATCATACTGAAAATGGTGAAAAACTGAAAGCATTTCATTATAATCAGGAATAAGACAAGGATGTCAACTCTCAACCACTCATATTCAGCATAGTTCTTGAAATTCCTGCTAGAATAATCTAGCAATAGAAGGAATTTAAGGGATATAAATAGGAAAAAAAGAAGTCAAATTATCTCTGCATGCTGATGACATGATCATATATTTAGAAAACCCCAAAAACTCCCAGAAGACTTCTAAAACTGATAAACAAATTCAGCAAAGTAGCAGGATAAAAGGTCAACATACAATAAAAAATATATTTCCTATACTCCAATAATGAAGCTGCTGAGACAGAAATCAGGTTAAGTATTCTTTTCACAGTAACCTTGAAAGAAAATTGGAAGAAAAAAAATCTAACAAAGCAAGTGAAAGATCTCTACAATGAAACTACAGTATATTTTTTAAAATATTAATTGAAGAAGACCTTAGAAGATGAAAGGAATTCCCATGTTATTGGATAGCCAGATTTAATACTGTCCAAATGCCTATACTACCAAAAGCAATATACAAATTTGATGCAATTCCCATCAAAATATCAATGGCATTCTTCATAAAACAGAAAAATAGTCCTATAATTAATTTGAAAGAATAAGAGACCCAGAATAGCTAAAGCAATCCTCAGCAAGAATAATGATGCAAGATTATACAACAGACCTGTAGTAAAACAAAAAAACAAAAAACCAACAACAATAACAACAACAGAAAAAACCACCCAATATTGGCATCAAAATAGTCATAAAGACCAATGGAATAGAATAGAATAGCAGGTAGAAAAAGCCTACAGAATGGCAGAAAATCTTTGCCAGTTACTCTTCTGTTGGGGGATTAATATTCAGAATATATAAAGACTTCCCTCCCTTCCAAAAAAAAAAAAAAACATCAAAAAGCAAACAAACCAATACCCTAGTCAATAAATGGGCAATAAAACAAACTGGACATTTCTCAAGATAAGAAATACAAATGGCTAGCAATATGTGAAAAATATTCAACATCCCAAGCAATCAGGAAAATACAACTCAAAACAATATTGAGATTCCTTCTCACTCCAGCTAGAATGTCAAATATCAAGAATACAAATAATAATAAATGCTGGTAAAGATGTGGAAGAAAAGGCACAATCATACACTGTTAATGGATCTGCAAATTGTCAGATACTTTGGAAAGCAGCATGGAGATTCCTCAAGAAACTAGGAATGGAACACAGTATAACCCAGCTATACCACCCCTTAGTATTTTCCAAAAGAATGAAAATCATCATACAATTCACAATATCCATGCTTGGAAAGTTAAAGTCAATTGTTTTCTCTCATGTATGGAAGTTAGAGTAAAATAAGGAAAAAAGGTATGAGGGAGGAACCCATGAAATGGAAGGAACATTAGTGATTGTGAGAAAGGGAATTGAAGATTCCCTATGAGGAAGGGTATAGGAAAAGGGAGGAACTGCAGAATGAAATAGACCAAATTATGTTTGTATATATGAATATGTGTATAAAGGTAATTAAGGTTATACATATATATTAATATATGTATAAAGGTGAAGTCCACTTTTATGTATATCTATAAAGCACAACTTTAAAAATAAATAAATACAAAGAAGATAAGTAGAATAGAGGAAGTGAAATGGGGGAAGGTATAAAGAGGAAGTATTGGGTCCTGAAATGGAGCAAATTATATTCCATGCAAGTATGGTTATGTCAGAATGAACCCACTATTTTGTATAAGTATTATGTGATAATGAAAACACTTTTAAAAAGTATAATTTCAGAAGTGAATAAAATGATTCAAATTGAAAGAAGATATTTTATATTATCAAAGTTAATAGTAATATAATTACAAAGTACTGGGCAGCAGTCATGTAACTAAGGTTGTATACCTGTTATTTTATAGGATAAATACCACTAGCACTATTTTGCAGACCAAGAAATTGAAACTTAGGGAAGTCAGGAGATACACTCACAACATACAGAACTAATAAATAACAGCTGAATTCTAAAGTTCTGTGCCCTTTATACAAACACACAATTTCATTTTATATGACATATAATTTGGTCTCCCTTCTTCAGTTCTCTCTTATCTTCAGTTTCATTTCTTCTATCTGTTCCTTACATTCCCTTCAACCCCTCTAATTTCCCTCCCATTTTGTTTCAAGCCAGTGACAAGGCTGTCATAGATCTTACCACAATTTCATTTTAAAAAGCTGGGCAGCCCACATTAGGAACCTGCATAAAGTCCTTCAGGTTGTACACTCCACTCCTTTTGTGTTTCTCATTTTGCCTCATGAAAGAGGCTGGGCTAACAGAAGAAGGGTGGACCTAGAGGTCTCTACTCAATGTGTACTGTAGGTAAGAAATTCTTTGATTTTCTGTGTTGAGAGAGCATAAAAGTTTTCAGTGGTAGTGTATACCAAAAAAAACCATATATTCTATGTGTTTGTTGATGGGTATATCGTACCTTCCTGTATATACTATTCTACTTTTGAGCATGTTGGAAATTATTTTATAAAATAAATTAAAGTCTCCCTTGTCTGTACTTGCCATTCAGCAACTGTATTCTTTGCTTATCCAATGTTTACTATTTCATGCTCTGGTAAGGAAACAATTTCAAAATAAATCTCAACACAAGGAAAGGTCAATTTCTGAAAAAAAAAATTATCATTATAAAATTATGTCAACTTAAATAAAGACAATTTACTTAGACATTTTCTTCTTTTTTCATTCTTATCTTCTTTGTATGATACCAATTTCATGTTTATGGGACACATGAATGCAGAGAAAGGGAAATGTCTTATATCTGTCAGAAATAACACATGATTCATATGAAACTCCAGATGGAGGTTCTGTTAGTGAGATATATTCAACAAGCCCCTTGCAGTCAGTATGTAAAAGAATAACCCTCTGTCACAGGCACATCCTAGAGGAGCAATGGACATGGCCCTGCTCCTTGGCTTCCAATGTTGTATCCTAAAGTCTCCAAAATCCCAATTTTATAATCCATGTGGGCAATGTTGCCTTCATTTTCTGATTCTCATATCCTTAATCTTATTTTCTAATTCCTCTGTTTCAATTCAGAGTATCCTCTTTTTCCACCTATCTAAAGAAAACTGTATTTTATTTTCAAAAATACTTCATAAAAGGGAAAGTGAAAATATTTCAGAAATTTTCTGTTTTGAATGAACAATATTTAATATATTTGAAGCACGTTACGTATCAAATTGTAAACTGTCAGAAAGTAATAAACAACCACATAGGTTCTGAATGGGTGCATTTCTTTGTAAAAATATAGTTTACTGAAACATTAAGAATATTACAAAAGCCTTGAATAATTTTTTGAATGAAGTTAAAAACGCACATAAAAATCCACTGCACTCTAAAATTTTTAAAAACAAGAAACAAGTGTCTTACCATTGTGAGAGTAAATGGATGGTTTTCCAATGCAGATACACTGGGACAGTGAAGAATAACATACTGAAAAAGCAACAAACAGATTAATTTTAAATTACTAAAAAAGAAACTCAACTATCCCAATGAAGCTATGTGTACTAATTTTTTATATTTTTTGTAATTACTTAAGAAATTAAGGGTGTTTTTAAAGTTGTTGACCATTGACTCACCTGACCAGGTCTTGCTTTAAAATTTTCTTTGACCATCTGGATTTCCATGACATCTGATGGATGACTAATGACTGAGATGATGGTAACTGGCTTATTGCTCCGGATACACCTATAAAGTCTTTCTGCACAGTATAGGCACAAAGGTCCAGAAATCCAAAGCCAAGTCTAAAGGAGAATTTTCAAAAATATATTTCAAAACACTTAAATTGTAAGTATGTATATTCTGCCTGAATGCTTATTTTATACATTATGATAATAACATTTCAGCTTGTATTTTTAATAATAAAATGCAAATTAAAATGAGTCAAAATAATAGATGCTCATTCATTCAAACAAAAAGAGAGTGCAAAATACACTACTGTTGAGACCCAACCTCAAGCCCACACCCCAGGCATAACCACCATTCATTCTTTCTTACATCCATATGTGTACACAAAAATATAATGTATATACACAATTTGTCTCTGTAAAAGAAAATAAAAGCAAACTGAAACCTCAGATTTATCTAAGGATGGTTTTAGGGAAAAAAAAAAAAAAGCACCAGTCCAAAGTGTAGTAAAAAGATAATGCGGGGCTGTGGTTATGGCTCAGCAGTAGAAGGCTCGCTCGCATAGCTCATGCAAAGCACTGGGTTCCGTCCTCAGCACCACATTTAAATAAATAAATAAAATAAAGGTATTGTATCCAAATAAAACTAAAAAACAAAATATTAAAAAAAAGATAATGCCTTAGATATTTTAATGCATATTGTGTATATGTATAAAATGCACATATACACAATGCATACACATTTATATGCACATACATCTTTTAAAAATGAAACATTCCAGGCATGTTGTTTACAACTTACTTTTAAATAATATGAGCAGATAATAATACTTATATAAAAACCGTGACAATTTACAACTGGGAATTACCGCCCATGGGGCCAATGTTTCCTTTACAACAGCACACTATATCTCTCTCACCACTTTGAAGCCTCTAACTAAATCTTACTTTAATGGTCATTTCTTAAATCTTATTTACATAGTTGATCCAGGACTCCCCCGTTCCATGAAGTTAGAGTGGGTCTCTTTTTTATAAGTTTAGCCTCACACTGTGTGAAGAATAGACATGGAAGGGCAAGTTCTGCAAAGTAGCTACCTTGAAACTTTGAAACAATTACCCTTTAAGCACCAGGTTCTGCATAAGCAAAGTGGCAGTCCTCATACCTGCCCTGTCCAATACACAGCATTTTGTGAGGCTCAGAAAACTTTTGGAAATAATAAAGTCTGATAGATATCTAGAGGATTATTACTAATAAAACCACAAAACTAGCACATTTATTAAAAAATCTTCTACAAATTCTAGTTTTTGACTTCCAATTCTTCTTTTTGTAAAGTAAAATTTGACATCAGTATTCCCTACCTTCATTCAGAACAGATAGAGCCAGGGTGGAATTTATATGTGGATAGTTCCCGCAGCTACAAGGAAAGATTAGCTAAACTCTTAGCTAAGTACTTGGAGAAGTTTTCCAAGACCAAGCATTTGGTCAAAGAACTAAGTTTGCATTCTAGCTGTACCATTTACTGTCTTAGAGGCTTTGATCAAGATATTTTATGCATTTTAAATACAATTTCTTCATTAGAAAATTGAGGATAACAGTAATTGCTTCTAATAGTCATTTTAAATATTAAAAAAATATATTAATACAGAACATTTCAGCACAGTGCCTAGAATATAAAGCATTCAATAAATCAATTATACCATTTGTCATTGATGATATTGTGTATAAATATTACAATATAATAACATACAATGAAATAATAATTAGTAGTATATAGTTGTCTTAATACTGTTTTTATTATTCAGCCAGCACTTCTCAGTATGCAAAGATCATAAAATTAATAAGCAGAAATTCTGTATAATTTGAAATATCATGTCTTTTGCCTTGGATTACCAGGCCCTGTGTTGTAATAATAGGTATTCTGAAACATCTTATGCATAAAGGCACAGTGTCAAAATATGTCTAAATGTGATGTTGATCAATTGAATGGAGACATAGACTTTGCAGAGATCAAACATACAATTAATCTAACCTGGGGGAAATTAGCTTGGAACTTGGGTTCTTCCACACAAATCTTCACAAATGTTTTCCCCTTAAGCTCTTCTGGTTTTGAAAATCCTCCAGGAAATGGTTCATGAAAATGTTCTGAGACATATTCCAGTGAGGAAATATCCTGATAGTGTGTTTTGTTAAGATTGATGCATCCAGGAGGATGGGTATCCAAATTAATTTGATACTTCAACAGTCCTCTAAAATTAAATTAGAAACACATAGGGAGATTTAAAAAAAAGAGAGAGAGAAAGAGAAAAATTGAAATCAAGGGCTGTAATAAAGGAAAATAATCACTTTTTCTTGCTAAATTTACATTGCATTATCTGAAAAGTGTTCCCTTGTGTCATATTTAGGATAAATCAAAAAGTGTTTAAAATTTTAATAACTTAATTGCTAAGGGACTAAACAAAATCTTTATTACTTCCAAACAAATGCAATAAATACATTGTAGGGAAGAACACTTGCAATCTTTCAAAGTATTTTTAAATTTGACAGTCTTTATTTCAAATCTATTATGCATTTGTGAAATTATATACAAGTTTTCACTTCAATGAACACTACAGTGATGACTACTTTGCAATCTCCAAACACAAAGAAAAAATACAGGGATCATATTTGATTTGGCTAAGACTGAATAAAACATGCCTTACTGAAGTACAGGAAATGTTAAACAAAAATAACAGGAACTGTAAGCTTGTGTGTTCTATGTTCAGAAAACAATTTATACTCAGCAACCAACTCCTAAATCTGTTTTTTTTTTTTTTTTCAATCTCTTCACAAACACAACCACATAAAAAGCTCAAAAGAATAAATCTGGTAGGAGAGATCACATCTTAAAATCCTATTCTTTTTGTTTCATATTTTAGGACATTCTAAATTCTGTGTTCTACATTTCTTATCACTGTTGCCTAAGAAAACAATAAAGAAAAAAGTCAGATTTAGAAAAACATTAAAATTTTTGTATTATATTTTATTTTTTAAAGGGTACCAAAAGTAAATTTATTTTCAAAGTTATTCTTTCCTAATTGGCTAAAAATGTGTTAATTTCAGGTTACCTTTCATGCTCCAAATAATCAATTTTGATAGCTTAAGAAAAATTGAAGTGTCACAGAACTGTACTAACTTTACAAAGACAATATTTTATGCTGGAGAGGATGTGAGGAAAAAGAAACTTTTATACTTTTTGGTATAACCACAATGAAAATCAGTATAGGGGTTTCTCTAAAGACTAGGAATGGAATAACCATATGACCCAGGTATACCTCCCCTCAGCACTTTGTCCTGAAGAATTAAGGTCATAATAATACAAATTATTTATAGCAGCACAATAGCCAAATTATAGAACCAGCCTATGTAACAGATGAATGAATAAAGAAAATGTATATATAAACAATGGGTTTTACTCAGCCTAAAGAAGAATGAAATTATGTCATTTGCAGGAAAACAGATGGAACTTGAGAACATTGTGTTAAATGCAATAGGCTAAATTCAGAAAGACAAGGGTCATATATTTTCTTCATACGTGTAATGGAGGAAAAGGGTAAGGTAGGGGTCTCATGAAAATAGACGAGAGACCAGAAGAATAGAGAAAGAGTACCAGAGGGAGGAACAAGTGAAAAAGGAGAGGTACTTGCAAATGAAATTGACTAAATTATATTATTATATTGCATGCATGTATAAATATGTAACAATGAATCTCAGTAGTATGTATCATTATAATGAACCAATAACTTTTTAAAAACTGATACTTTTTTTTAAATCAAAAGTTAAGAGCATAAACAGTAAAACCATTAGATTGAATATGTGATGGTGGGAAGGCAAAGGCCAAGGCGTGCTGGCATCTGCCATCTGTCCAGTCTGATCACCCCCCTTTTTCCCTTTTGATCACAGTAAGTTCCCTTTCTCTAGTTATTTTTATTTCACTCTGTTCCTTAAAACTATTCATCATAAAATCATAAGAAAGCATTCAGTGCATGTTAAAGGCATCTAATTACTGGGCTGGATTATATGGCATTCATAGGGACCACACATACAGATAACAACTTTTAAAGGAATACAGCAGACACAGCCTACGTATTGAATAAATTAATAGAAATTAAATCTGAGCCAATATTTTTGTCATTAGTCATTCACAGCATTATTTTTATAGAATAAAATTATGTACTATACTTGGACAACCCATTCATTTGATTCAGTTTCCATTACAACTAATGATTTATCCAAACATGTTGTTCTCACTGGTCATCCCCATGGTAAGTGGCTGACAAGTAACTCTGTCAAAAATTTGATTCATGCTACTGCTCATAAGTTGAACAAACACTGATGTGATATACATAGCACTGTTCTAGGTGCTAGAGTTCAACGAGGACTGAATTCTGCTCCCTAACCCTCCAGAAATTTAAAATCTACTTTGTAAGATATCTTGGAAGAAGATAAACTTAAGTCAAACCACAGATAATAATTATTATAGACTCTTAATAATAGTTTCATAAGGTATGGTAGACTCCAGGTCCAGGACAAAAAGAAATTTTATTCATATTCATATAATTCTTGAAAAATATATGAACTTGAAATATTATTCTAATTTTACAAATTAAAAAATTATTTTAATTATTACCCTACTGTTACATAGCTGTGTGTGTGTTTGTGATAAATAACAGAGCTAAGATTTGAACCAAGCTCACTCAAATTCTATATTCTTCTCCTCTCATAATACAGCACTTTAGGTCACTGGATCTTCACAACCTACTACTGAAAAAGGTAGGAAGAAGGAAGATTAATACTTATTAACAAAGGAGCACATTTATAATTTTTTTAATTAACAAAGAAGCATGTTGATGATTTTTTAAACATCTCTTTTCATTAAATAAACCTCAAAACAAAATAATCATACTAGGCGAGAATTTTTCCCCCATTAAAAACATGAAAAAACCCAAGGCTTTTATTCAGATAAATTAACTAGGTGGTAGTAAAAGTATGGGTTTTAGAAATCAAGTTGCTCTCACTACGTGAAAAGCATGTCAGTGGCTTAAGAAATGGATGTCAAAGATGTTCAAAATGAAAAAAATCCTTTGAAATAAGGCTAGCTCTGTCTCTGTTCCCCCACTCCGTGTGTGTGTGTGTGTGTGTGTGTGTGTGTGTGAGAGAGAGAGAGAGAGAGAGAGAGAGAGAGAGAGAGAGAGAGAGAGATTGCACACATGCATGCACATGCATGCTGGAAAGGAGTAGCTTATACTTCAGGGTCTTAATTTCAGGCACAGGAATGCTGTCAGTCTCTCCTCCCGAGTCCTAACAATATTCAAGTGACATAACCATACCATGTTTGAGGTCCTCAGAATGGTGGTATTGCTGCTATAAATTATACCTCTTAAGTCAATAAAATAAATACTGCTGCTGTTGTTGGCATATAATATCCTAAAATTCCCTTTAATTTTGAGAGTTTTATGTTATTTTAAGGTATGTTCAAGAAAAATAACACAGGCTATCTCTAAAAAAATTTATTAAATTTTTTCTTATTTTATCTTAATTGGTATTTCTGTCATCACAAAAGTGTGAAAAATAATAGACGAATAATGAAAAATAGCATTCATAAAAAAAAAAAAAATCCAGTAGAGAATCTCAAGTTTATTGTGCTATAATTTGCTGGTGAAGATACTGAAAGTTTCACTGGGGAGGGCCCTGGCAGGTTCTAAACTCAGCACTCAAAGGACAGATGCTGAGCATCCCAGACAGGTGTTGGTTGCTTCCAGGAGCATTTACACAAACTTATATCAAGTGTCTGTGGTAAAGAACTGTGGCTCCATCCTACTACGAGTGAACAGGTCTAGAGCGGTTAGTAATCTGCCCAAAACAACGCTGCTAGTGGCAGAGCTGAAACAGAAAACCCAGGCAGTCTGCTTCCAAAGTCTGAATCATGCTCCTTCTGCTATACCAAGCCTCCTCCCCTTGCAGAACATCCACTGTATTTTATGAAAAAAACCTGAAACTGAAGACTAATAAATGCATTGATCAAAATTTTACAGCTCTACATGCTTCCAAGTTTTAAAAAAGGAGGCAACATATTTGTACCAAACCAATAACTTTACGTGTCATTTTTCAAGTTCAACTGAATGCCATAACTTCATTTATTACTAGTTAAAAACAAAAAGTGTCCATTTCTTTGTCACCAGTATAAAATTTCTTAAAATTCTTATAATATTTATTCTTAAAATAAAAATTCCATTAAAACCATATTATAATAGAAATTAAAACAATCTTTCTGAAGAATTTTAAATAGGAATGTAAACCCAATATTAGGAATATTCAAATTGATGGATAAAATCAGATACTGTTTCTAAGGGGCTGCTCAAACTTTAGGGTCTTCACCCTGACAAAATTTGTGAAAATTTGAGGTATTTATGTAGTTTTTACTATTGTTTTGAATCTCCAATACATTTATTTAATTCAGCAGATATAACATGCATGTCTTCTCAAATACAACAGAGCCCACTTAAGTAGCTTGAAGCTTATCTGTCACTCAATACTCACCCTACATTTTGCCCTATATCACCACCAAGATATAAAACTGCGTAATCTAGTGACAGACTCTCTCACAGAACTTTCTGTGATGGTGAAAAGGAAAAATTCTGAACTGTCAGTAGTTACATGTGGCTATTAGGTGATCAAAATGTTGCTTGTACAGGTGAAAAACTGAAATTTTTAATAGTTCAATTAATTTAATGGAATATCTATAACAAGGATCTAATGAATATAATCAAACATGAAAGCAACAAGAATACAAAAGCAAACTATTAACGATATATGGACATATGTAGACATTCTAAGAATAGTAAAGATGAGTGATGAACTTGGATTATGAAATCCTGGAAAGAACTTACAGAGAAAGGTAATTGAAGGATGTACAGAGTCCAACAATTATAGGATAATGACATTCTAGTGTGAGGAAGCAGGCGGCACAAAGTCACATGTTTTTTTTCCCCATTATTAAGAGAAGAGACCATGTCTTATGCATTTATGCCTCAACTATTCATATTCTACCAAACCCCACCATCCCTTCAGCAAGTTTCTTGTATTTAATATATTTCTTATGCCTTTCTTATGCATTGATTTTTAAAGCAAGCAATTACCTCATAATTTGTTTTAATAAGGCATGCACATTAGGAATCAAAATAGGAAAAGTTCTTATATGTATTTTTGTAGCTTTCATAAATAAATGATCAATAATTTAAAACAAAAAAGAGAAAAGGGTAAAGATGCTAGTGAATGGTAAACATAAAACTTGGCCAGATAAAGACAGTGACATTGTGAGGGACTGAGGAGGGGAGGCAGGGAAAAAAGTGCTTCTTCTTATTTTATGTTCCAGTGTATTATGATCCAAAAGAGAAATTCTGAAATACTTGTGGAATGTCTGGTACTCTTCCATCATGAGAAATAAAGGATTTTATAATCCTTTATGTGTATCCATCAAAATACATGGCTGTGAATGCTATTGCTTTTGTGCTCACAGGGTCTGCTTTCAACATTCAACAGTGTTTCAAAAGGTAGAGTTTTGTTATTTGGGTTTTGTTCCTTTTTTTCCTTAAGGGGCATTAGAGTTATCCTATTTGGGGATTTTTGTTTGTATGTATTGTTTTTGTTGTTTGTTTGTTTTAATGCCTCACTGTCAAAAGGTCATAGAAAATAATATAGTAAATTGAATGAATACTGCATACAAATTATAGAACTACTTTATGGCAAAAGTTAAATATTAGAAAATACCATGCTGCCAAAATGACAATCATGAAAATCATTCCTACCTTAACTTCATGTGAAGAATCTATAATGAATGCAGCATCATTTAGGTGACCTTTATGTGTTTGGTGATTTGCACCCTTTTTAAAATAGAGAGCAAAATTACTGTCCCTTAGGAACATACTTTTTTCTTAGTATTCTATAACAAAAAAAATAGTAAAAATATAACTTCCTGAGAATTATTTTTGCTAAGTTTAAACTACAAAACAACAATAACAAAAATATCAAAAAATTACATCATAAAATAAAACCAAATTCTCTACTTTAAAATGTATCACAACTCTCCAGTTTATCTGGAAACCACCTGAATGTTTTCTTGTGAAAGTGAAGGGTTTGTCCTGTTTCACTGCTATTTATCTGGTACTTAACACAGTGCCTATAACCTACAGCAACTAAATAGTCATTGAACAAACAGGTGACTAGGAATCTATAAACAACTTCTTGGTGTTATTGTTGTTGAAACACATGATTGAGTAGTCATCTGGTTTTAACAAAAATTCATTTTAAACTCATTTTCTACCTTCAAAAAATGTCTAGATTTTAGTAAATGGTATTTAGTAAAATATACCATGTAAGTTCAGGAAGATTGCACAGTCAGTCAGTCTGCAACTTACATTATTCCTCTTCACTAGATAGTATTGCTAAATCCAACCTGAAAGAAATCTCTGCCATGCCCCAAGCCAAACCTACCCTAAGCAAACAGTTGTCCTGATATTCAGATATTCAAAGCTTATTGTTAGGAGCATCCTAAGTTAGGGATGCAGTCTCAGCAGTCCTGAACATCTGGGTAATCTTTACTCCTTTCCCCACTTTGGCCCTGCAGGGTCCTTGCCTGTGACACCTGAGAGTCATGTAGCTCAACCACAGCAGGAACTTTGTCTGTCTCTTATTGGTAAGACTGTCCAAGCTTAAAAGAGAGGGCTGGCTCATGAATTTGTGATCTGTGCAACTGCACAAAACCTTGCTCTTAGAAAAACCAGGTCATTGCTTTAGTGCTCCAGTTATTTCCATTCCAAGTGAGTAATAATTTTTGATCAAGAAGCCCTGCATTTTTATTGTGCCATAGACTCTGCAAATTAAACAGCTGGTGCTGTCACGATCTCTATGCAGCTGACAATCTAAATCCCAGAGTGTAAGAAATTAGAATCAAAAATTCTAATGCTGGGTACATCATTTTACTGTTTCCTCAGTGAAAGAGAGAGATAATCTCATCCTCCCAAGTTCACAGATATGTTAAGAAAAGGGCTTTGACCTCTCATGAAGAAAAATATTAGTAAGCAACCATTATGTCTTAGTATTCCTTTACTGGCTTGCTTTACTAAAATGGCAATGGGGTATAAAAGAATTATTTCACATTTCACAAAAATACTAATGTGGGCTGGGGTTGTGGCTCAGTGGTAGGACGCTTGTGTCACATACATGAGGCACTGGGTTCAATTCTCAGCACCACATATAAATATGAACAAAATAAAGGTCCATCAACAACTAAAAAGATTTTTTAAAATGCTAATGTAGTGACAATATTTCTTAAATTACACGAACTTTTGTTGTTTCTCCTTCCTTCTCACCATTATCACCTTGTAAGTCCAGCCAGATATATATATATCACTTCCAGGAGAAAAATTGAGATGAAAATCCTGTAAAAAAAATTACTTGATCTGAAGCTTGACACTTCCAACCCCCAAAGGGTGAAAAACAAAACTCATAGCTGGTAAGATTAAAAATTCATTAATACATGTAGTTTACAGTATAAATGACTTCATGTATATGAAAATGCTCTAAATATACTATTTCTATCTATCCACCTACACACACACACACACACACACACACACACACACACATAAACCATGAAAGTATAAAGCCTTATTATGGAAGAAGATAGCACATGCCCTCAATCCTCAAAACCATCTGGTTTATAGGATAAAATATCAACAAATGCAAATAAACCATAAATCTTTACTCTGTAATTATTATACAAAAAAATCAACTTTTTAATAAAGTAAAAATCTTATGAATAGGAAATGAGAACAGCCTACAGAATGGGAAAAAAATCTTTGCTAGCTACTCTTCTGGATTATGTCTAGAATACACAAAGAACTCAAAAACTTTATCATTACAAAACCAAATCATCTAATCAACAAATGGGCAAATGAAGTAACAAACACTTCTCAAAAGAAAAATTGCAAATGATCAGCTAACACATGAAAAAATTTTCAACACTTTCAGTAATTAGGAAATGTAAAATGAAATGACTGCTTGATGCCCTAAATTACAGATTTCACGTCATTCCAGTCAAAATGGCAGTCACCAATAATATTAAATGCTGGAGAGGATGTGGAGAGAAAAGAATACTTTTACACTGTTGTGGAGATTGTAAATTAGTACAATCACTATGGGAATCACTATGAGTTTTCTCAAAAGACTAAGCATGGAAGAACCATATTACATAGTTGTCTAACTCCTCAGTGTTTAACCTAAAGAATTAAAGTCAGCATACTACAGTGATCCATGAATCCTATTTCTTTTCTTTTAGAATTTAGGGAGTTAGGCAGTTTTGTTCACTATATTTAAGGTCAAGACAGCAACATGTATGGAAGGGGAAGATCAAGGTAATCGAAAAATTTGCAAGTTTACTTGGATTCTATATTTACTGTGGAATTCCACTATCAAATTCATCCCTCATATTGGGATACTAACTTCCTGGGTCACCTAACATTATAGGCAATTCATTAATAGGTATGCGTGATCCAAAAAGGCTAAAATACTTCTGAGCTGAACACTTCCAAAGCTAGATTTCAACCAGAGACCTATATCATCTTTACACATTTCATATCTCTTGCTTAAATGTATTCAAGGTTTTAAAACATTGGATTGTAGTGGGGAATAAAAAACAAGGGGGTGGTTAAAGACTTTTTTTTAATCCATATATTTAGTGTGCTTTTCCTATATTGTGAATAATGTCTTTTCCCTTTGCCTTTCTTGTTTTTTTTTTTTTTTTTGTGTGTGTGTGTGTATAAATTTTTTATTTTAGTTGTAGATGGACATAATACATTTGTTTATTTACTTTGCTATGTGGTACTGGGGATGGAACCCAATTCCTCATGTGTGCTAGGCAAGCACCCTACCACTAAGCCACAACCCAGCCCTCTTTTTTTGTTTTGATTTAATCTCTTTACAAAGACATTCTGTAGAAGTACAAATCCTCACTAAAGTTCTCTTCTACAGCATTTTATCAACTTTGGTCTATAGCCTAACTTCTTTCTCTGTTATTTTGAAAGAAATTTAAAAATTAAGGTGTTTCATAAACATAATTTTATTCTTAATTTAATACAAAGTTATTACACTTATTATTATATGCCATGTCATTTTGTAAAATATTTTTAAAGAAGTACCAAAAAAAAAAAGGCATTTTATTCTAACTCTGCTTTCAGGGAGCACCAGATTTTGCCTTTTTAAAAACCTTTGAATCTATCTAACTTGAAGCAAAATTAAATTTATTACTTAAAATATTCAAAGATGCACATGTATACTCATTTACTTAAAGAGATAAATCAAAAAGATGTCCTAGATTTTCACATTACATTAAAATATTTCATTCACAGGTGAGGACACTTTCCAAGTAAATAAATAAATAAATAAATAAATAAATAAATAATTTATGAAAAGGGTAAAGATGAATGCATAGATTCTGGGGCCAGATCTCCTATGCTCACTACTAGCATTCTTTAAGCACTAGCTGATTGACCTGGGACAGTCATTTAATTTACCTTGTACATCTCATTTCTCCATCTGTAAAATGGAAATAACACCACTTACTATCCAGTGCTATGCATATTTAAAAAAAAACAACAAAACTAGTCTGTGCTCATACAGTATATGCATAAAATGTTAAGTCCCTAATACATATTAAATGCTATCTAAACTATGGGAATGATTATGAAGAGTTTCATTACTGTCCTTTAAATGAGAGCACAATTGTTAAGTTGGTCACTGTATATGTCATATTAATTTCTTCCAGTAGCATTTGTGTGAGAAAAAAACCACCCCTGTGTTTTTTATTCCTCCCTACAATCCGTGTTTTTAACCTTGAATAAATTTAAGCAAGAGATATGAAATGTGTAAAGATATATAGGTCTCTGGTTAATATCTAGCATTGGAAGTATTAAGCTCAGAAATATTTTAGCCTTTTAGGACCATGCACACCTATGAGGTTTCAATGAAAACTGAGGAACCCTTCCTCATACAAAATGCATGTATTTGCCTCAAAACTAAATATACATATAAAGACATGTATATTCATAGTTTGTATGTGTGATTCAGGAATTCAAGGATCCTCTGAATCCATTCAATAATTCCTAGGAATTATGAATCCAAGTTAAGAATCCTTTCTGAATAATAATAATAATAATAATAGAAGAAGAAGAAAACTTTCTATATGGAAAAAGTGGAATTTTTAATACAATTTTTAATACAAATAACAGGCATCATACTGATAAGTCATTAGATCCATTAAAAAAAAACAGACATCTAACCTGGGTACAGTGGCACACACCTGTAATCCCAGGGGCTCCAGTGGCTGAGGCAGGGAGATCACAAGTTCAAAATCAGCCTCAGCAACTTATTAGGGCCCTATGCAATTTAGCAAGACCCTACCTTAAAATAAAAAAGGACTGGAGATATGTCTCAGTGGTTAAGTGCCCCTGGTCAAAAAAAAAAAAAAAATGACATCTAGATCTAAGAAATATCAGAATAAAAGTCACCTATAAGAATGACAGAGTTCACAAAA
The DNA here is from genome assembly GCF_047511675.1 of Marmota flaviventris. NCBI lineage: Eukaryota > Metazoa > Chordata > Mammalia > Rodentia > Sciuridae > Marmota > Marmota flaviventris. Next base: position 76,351,876 of record NC_092506.1, read on the forward strand.
GATTTAGACACCATCATAAATATCCAAATTCTCAACCCTCTACCTAAGATGGCTGTGGACATCTGCTTACAATCTCGAAAGTGGGCCAAAGCTAAGCAATATCAGAATTATTACTTTTGGGTTCTAGTTCCTAAGTACCCATGCAGAGACCCTATTTGAGCAAAAGAATCCTTTTGTGATTCTGATGCAAGGTGGACATTAGAACAGTCCTTTGAGGAATTTTCCCAAATGACTAGGAATAGGTAGAATGACCATATTGCCTGGTTTACCCACATTCCCTGTTTAATTATTAGTAGAATCCCCTTTTCATTCTCAAAAGTGCCTAGTCTGAGCATGTGCCGCACACCTTTTAACCCTAGCAACTTAGGAGACTGGTGGGAGGATTGCAAGTTTGAGTATAGCCTTAGTAATTTAATAAGACCCTTTTTAAAATAAAAAGTGAACAAAAAAAAAAAAAAAAGAAAGAAAGAAAAGAAAAGGCTGGGATGTGGCTTGGTGGTAGACTACCCCTGGACTTAATCCCCTATACTGAATAATTAGTTAATTAATTAATTCAATTTTAAAAATTCCTTGTTCAGAGAATAAATTACATAGTCACTGCTAATCTAGAGGCAATGAAAGGGAAACTGAAAAAGAATTAAAGGAAAGTAAAAGTTTTCTCCCTCAGGGTTAGAGAAGGACTGGTTAATATACAACCTCCGGGAATGACTTTCTCTGGATGCTATCCAAGTCCCATTTAATTTTCTAAGAGCAAGTGCCTCCCACCAACAGAAGATTACAAAGCCTGTCGTTCTTCCACATAACTGTGGGTGAAGAAGGGCCTCAGTGAAAATGGCTTCTAGAAGAGAATACACTTGACTCGCCATAAATTTTAACCCATATATATTAGGCATAAAGGCTTTTATCCTCTAAAAGAATATTCTTAATTTCCTCTTCCTGAGGGCATAATAGATGCAGAATACTTCAAATCAACACAATAAACTTATCCTTACAAATATTTGTCCAGCCCTGATTCATTTCTTGAGCCTAAACAGTGAAGCTGACACTGCCTTTGGTTCATTAAAGTCACGGTTGACAAAGGTCACCCACTGTGTTCCCCATGTTTTAAAGAGTGTTTTTAGAAACAGAGAAAACTATTTCTTTAAATTCCCTAGAAAATATAATGTAAGTGGGCTGTAAATCATGCTCTATGATTAATCCTTGCCAACAAATAGTCCCCACTGGCAGATAACTGTTTAAAAGAATAATTCAAGCGTCAATCGTGTGTTAAACAATAGTCAGAGGAGTCTTAGCTGGCAAAGAATATTATTTGCACTGTAAATTTGCTCTCATTGGCACCCATTCCTTCGAGGACCTTCCCCTCTATCTTAATCAGAATCTATTCCTTTGAGGAGGAACTTCCCCTTTATCTTAACCAGAATTATCATACTATTAACTGTCTCTCATTTAAATACAAAATACAATCAGTGTCCACCCAACATTCACAAGTTAAATCCAGTAGGAGGGCTGACTCTGGCAAGATTGCAGAGGCTCAGGTGCCAAATCCCATTTACAATGCATCCTCCTCATGTCTTTCAAAAGGAGGCTCTTAAACTCAGACTCTGTGACATTCTAATTTATTTTCCATATCCCTTCTATCAGTAAGTGAGAATAGAAGTATGTATCTCCTTTTGATAAGTTTTTCAAATGAAAAAGGGAAAACAAAACAACAACAAACACAACCACCTTCCAGTGCCCTCTACATCTGGAAAGAGAGAATAGTTTTGACTAGTTTTTTTTTCCCCAAAATATCTTTTGAATTAAAATATCTTTAATAAAACACAACAATAACAACTTCTTAGAAAAATGTATTAAGATTAGAAAAAAAAATTATCCTGGAGAAGGCTTCTTTTACAAGTTCCAGAATAAATATTTGTTGCTAAAATGAATTTTAGAGTCTTTGCAATGTTATAAATATCATGGCCCTTTTAAGGAATATTCTTTTGATATGTTAAGCAGTTTTCACTGTAATATAGTTACCAAATTACTTAGCCTATAAGAAATTCGAAGCTCTTCAAAAATGCTGTGACTCTGTGTAACTTTCCAGAATGCTCAGTGAGAGGTGGAGGAGCAGTAGCTGCCCAAGTTTCACACTATTACATGCTCCTTCCCACTTCAGCACACTGGCTTCAGCCCACTCATTGGCTGTAGAAAAGGGTGAAAGAAACCACTTACTATGATATTTTGGGGGCAAATCCAATGCCACTCAGGCATAATTGAAAAAGGCTTAGAGGAAACTGGCTTTGAAGTATCATCATGACAAGAATACAAATGAAGGAGAGAAATTTAAACAGATTTCGCAAGCTTAAAGTCCTCTCTGATGTCAAGGAAAGGGCATTATATGACACAGAAGAACAGGCAATTAAGAAGGGTGGAGCAGGTAGCAGTATGGGCTCTCCTATGGACATCTTTGATGTTTTTGGAGGAAGAAGAAGGATGCAGAGAGAAAGAAGAAAAAATATTGTGCATAAGCTCTTGGTAATGTGAGAAGATGTACATAATGGTGAAAAAAGAAAACTGGCTCTGCAAAAGAATGTACTTTGTGACAAATGTTAAGGCTGAAGTGATAAAGAAAGGAGCAGGAGATTGCTTCCCCACTTCCCAGGTACTGGAATGCAAATAAGAGTTCATTAGATAGGACCTGGAATGGTTCAGCAAATTCAGTCTGTATATATGGAGTGCTGGGGCCAAGGGAAAGGGATCAGTCTTAAAGATAGAGGTAAACACTGTAATAGAAGGTAGTTGGAGAGAAGAAGATTCTAGAAGTTCATGTTGACAAAGGCATGAAAGATGGACAGAAGATAACATTCTATAGTGAAGGAGATAAGAGCCAAGACTGGAGCCAGGAGATATTATCATTATGTCAGATCAGAAGGACTGTGCTGTTTTTACTTAAGAGAAGACTTTTTTTCTTTTTCATCTATGTGGATATACAGCTGGTTGAGGAAACATTATGTGGCTTCCAAAAGCCAAATTTATACTCTTGATAATGGAACCAGAATGGCAAGCAAATCTCTTAATGGGGCCAGTGGAAAAAACTTACTACAGGCATTTTATATGCAGTAGTGAATGAGTGAAATATTATAATCATAATATGCTCACTATTTGCTACTGTTTGTTTTAATATTTAATTACAGTAGTGTTTCAAAAGTTAAATGAAGAATAAATGCAAATATAAAAATCACTGGCTTTGCCCTGTATGTATGATGACTTCAATACAAGAAGTTGTAAGAAGTTTTTTTTTTTTTTAAATACCTGTAAAAACTACTTTTAAAAAAGTTTCCCTAGCATCTGATAGGCTATAACTTGTAATTGATTTCAGCTGTGTGCATGGACAAACTTAGACTGATTGTGGTGTTGATTTCAGTGTATGAACCTTCCTTGTTAAGGTGTTGAAATTAAAACTCTTTTAACTGGTGAGAGAAAGAGCGTGAGTGAGAAACAGAGTTGTAACCTTGAAATAGTTGAAAAATAAAATTATTCATTCCTAAACAACAAAAAAAGAAAAGACATTTTGGGCAGTTAATTGTGACATTTCTTCCCTGTATATTCATCAGTACTGGTAGTAGTATGATTTTTCTAAAATTTATTTCATATGTCTATATTTTCCCTTTCATACTACCTTTCTTTGTTCAAACTTAAAAAGAGATGATTTTATTTGTCTCACTTAATAGATAAGAAAAATAAAAGTAAAATTATCTGCCAAAGATTTTCAGTTATTAAGTGATGCAGTTTATCACCACCATGTTATTCTGATATCTTGCAAAGGAAAATTATTTTGAAATTCATTTGAGCACTGAAAAAAAATCTGAATTTAGTGTATATAAAGTGTAGTTTTTTAGAGTGGCACACAATAGGCTTGCTTATAAATAATGAAAATAATCTAAAATAAAGGTATAAGAATGAAAACTAGATTAAAATAAGGACACAGATGATCGTGAAAAATAGCCGGGTCCTGAATAACACTGATGGAGCATTTTCAGTGAGGAGAGTGAGGCTTCCCTCAGCCAATATCATCTCACACACACTAAGATTCTTGTCAGTGCTTAATTTGGTTTCCATTTGAAAAAAAAAAAAAAAAAAAGATATAGAGAAGCTATGCAAAATGAAGGCCAGCATAATTTAATGTTAGGATTTGGGGTTTTGAAATTGGATGTCTGAGTTAAAATCCAAGATTTTCAACGTACTAGCTGTGTCCTTCAGATAACACTCTCTCACACTGGCCTTGTTCTCTCATTGGGATAATGATAATAATAAAAATAAATACAGGGTTGCTGGGAAAGTTTAATAAGATAAAGCATTAATAAGGTAAAAGATAAGCATTCCACAAATATTAACTGTTAATATATCCAAAGGAGAAATTTCAGAATAACAATGTGATTTATTTTGCTTTTGTGTGTGTGTATGTGTGTGTGTGTGTCTGTGTGTGTGGTTCTAAGGATTGAACACAAGGGTACTTTACCACTGAGGTATATCCTCAGCCCTCTTTATTTATTTTTAGTCTTGAGACAGGTGTTGAGTCTGACCTTAAACTTGTAATCCTCCTGCCCCAGCCTCCTGAGAAGCTGGTATCACAAGTGTATACCACTAGGCCCAGTCAGTATAATGATAAGATTTAAAATGCCATCATACAAGAAACAAAAGAACAGAATTTATACAAGGTGAGAGATTTGATTTTCATTGCCTCTGGAGTCATAGACTTTTAAGTCACTGGATAGAAATTATAGTAAAATAAATTCTGGTTAGAAAAACAAAAAACTTTGTGAGAATTAGAGCTTTGTAAAGTCAGAATGGATATCTTCAGAATTAAATGTTTACTTTGTGGGCAGATCAGAGGGAAGATAAAAAGAAGCAATGTATTTGAGGTGACTAATACAGCAAATAGCCTGATTTGATCCTTTCATAGGTAAACATATATCAAAACATCATACATACTTCATACATATAAACATTGTTTGTCACTTAAAAATAACATAAATAGAAGAAAATTCCTTGACATTAGGAAAACAAGCTTGTTCAAGATATCGTTTAAGATTCTGTGATTTAAAAAAAAAAACTTATAAAATCATTTTTTGATATTTTTTATATACAGACACTTTCTGCCTATGACCCTTGTTCTACAAAAGTGAAAGCTAAATATAAATATGCCTTTTACTTACAAAAAAAAAATAGAAAAGTAACTCTTAATATAATCCTCTTTAAACTTAAAAAGTCATTTTGAACTCCTGAACCTTTAAAAATTGACTATTTGAATTGCAAAGGAATACCTTTTTTCAGAGTTTTAATTCAGCAGAACATAAAGGCAAAAGCATGCATAATTAATTATACTGAAAATGATTATTTTTCTCATATCTGATAGAACTAAAGAGACAGAAAAAGAAAGAAGGAGAAAAGAGAAAGAGAAAGGAGGAGAGGAAGGAAGGAAAGAAGAAGGAGAGAAGGAAGGAGGGAGGAAAGGAAGGAAAGAAATAGCTTACAATCCCAGATTGTAAGCATCACAACTTTGAGAAAGAAAATCTTAAAACTAAATTCTCAGACATATGAGCTCTCAAAAATAAGTGTCCATACACACACACACACACACACACACACACACACGGCCTTGTAGTAGAACTTAAAAGAGTTTTCAAGTGAGTTTAAGTGAGAGTACTTGTGTTTTAATCCATAATTTATCGGTTAAGTGAACTTCAGCAAGTTACTGAATTTTTCTCAGTCTCAGTTTTCATACTTGTAAAAGTGTTTTAATAATATTATTCATTCTCATAAAATCTGGAACACTTAAATAGAAAGTCTATAATGCATTTGGAAATTATATTTAACATATAATAAGCATTACATAATTATATTTTAAATAATTATAGTCCTGAGTAGTATCTGCTTATCCATAATAAACTTTGTGTCCACAATCCTGGATGGGCAAACTAGTCACTTAAAGAATAAAATGGAAGGCAAATCCTCTCTACCAAGGGTTTTCTTGGTATCCCAAGGCTCCATAGAATATGTTATCCCCACAAAGAGAAATTAATGGAAAAATCAAATCCACTAGCCCTCTCCCCCATGAGACAGGGATAGCTAGCTGGAAGTCACAATTAAATTAGTCAGCCACGTTTCCAGAAGAACTCTACATTCCAGAATCATGATACCAAACAAAGTTAACCAGGGCACATGAGATAAATCTATTTAATACTACTGTCTTAACCAGTGGTCTCCACAATCAGGTGGGAAATGGCAATATTTTGAATATGCACCCTGAAGTAAAACATATAATGTACCTAAAATTACCAATACGTCTGACAGATTACATTATAAAATGTTCTGAAAAAAGAACAAACAACAGGTTTGAACCTATCTCAAAACACTGTTTACCTGGAAATGTTTTAGGCAAGAAAAATGGGAAATGCTATAGCTGTGTTTCTAGGTAACACTGTTTATTACTGGTAAAATACAAACGGAGTAGAAGGACACTGGATAAATCGTGAAAATCATTTGAGGACTGACAGACTTTAGCTCCTTGCCAGTAGTGCTTTTCTTGTGACTAAAGGTATCCATCGAGGGAACTTGGGCTGGTTCCTGTACAGTCTCAGCCTTATCCAAGGAAGGTAGTCCCTGACTTCCCAGGCAGTCTCTTAATCTTAGAACTGAATTGCTACAGGGGGATTGAGGAGAAGGATGTGGAAAATTATTCCTGGGCAACTATAGGGATTGCCATTGAGGAAGCACCTGACATCACCATGTAGATAGACTATCCTTCCTGTCCTATATCTTTATGCAAACCCAAGTACACTTGATGTCATTTAACCACTTATTATCTGATATGACTCTGAATGTCAAATCCAAACACACACGTATAATAATCACACACATATATGTATACAAAAGTAGAGACAGGCCATGCTGTGGCCCCCCCATCTACCCACTGTCCCATCCCACTTCCATCTAGAGATAATAGCCAGGGCCAGAAAGACCATGACTCAGGGTCCTTCAGGCCTGATTTTATGATAGGTGAGGTATTGATAACCTGCAGGGATACTATAAGATTATAGGATAGAAACTGTAATACCTCAGATCCACATTGCTAGAGAGGAAGACACATGAACAACATGAAAAAAAAAGGGGGGGGGGAATAAAATGTCCCAAAGAAACCAAGATGCTACAATAATAGAATCCATTGACAGCACAATAGATGAAATGTTAAGAGAAGGAGTTCAGAACATACATAATTAAAATGATCTGTGAAGTATAGAATAGTATAAGAAAGCAATTACAGGCAACAATTGATCACTCCTACAAAAAGATTAGAGAGCAAATACAGGCAACAATTGATCACTCCAACAAAGAGATAAGAGAGGGCCAGCATTGTAGCTCTGTTGTAGAGCACTTGCCTAGCATGTGTGAAACACTGTGTTCAATTCTTAGCACCACATATAAATAAATAAATAAACAAATAAATAATAAAGGTTCATCAACAACTTTAAAAAATAAATTTAGAAAAAAAAAGAGATAAGAGATCAAATAGAGGTAACAAAAGGTTACTTCAAGAAAGTGATCAAGACTCTGGAAAAAAGAAAACAGCAATCCTTGAAATGAAGGAAACAATAAACCAAATAGAACATTCAATAGAAAGTATCACCAACAGACTAGATCACTTGGAAGACAGAGCCTCAGACAATGAAGACAAAATATATAATCTTGCAATAAAGTTGACCACACAATGAAGATGGTAATGAATAGAATGTCCAAGAATGATGGGATAAGATGAAAATACCAAATATAAGAATTATTGAGATAAAGGAAGGCACAAATCAAAGGAATATACAACCTCTTCAATGAAATAATATCAGAAAGTTTCACAAACATGAAGAATGAGTTGGAAAATCAAGTACAAGAGGCTTACAGGACACCAAATGTATAAAACTACAACAAATCTATACCAAGGCACATTCTAATGAAAATGCCTAGCATACAGATTAAGGATAGAATTTTAAAAGCTGCAAGAGAAAAGTTTTATATTTCATGCATGAAAAAATTAGTTCAGATCTCAGCAAATTTCTCAACCCAGACACTAAAAGCTAGTAGATCCTATAACAACATTTTCTGAAAGAACATGGATTCCAACCAAGAATCTAGCAAAATTAAGCTTCAAATTTGATGATAAAGTAAAAAACTTCCATGATAAACAAAAGTTAAAAGAATTTATACTGAGAAAGGCTGCACTACAGAATAGTCTCAGCAAAATATTCTATGAGGAGGAAATGTAAAACTGTTAGAGTTCGTAAACAAGTCTGGATGGTGCCTGGCAAAATGCCAGAGGGAGTGGTTTGAGAAGTAACAAAAGCGAGCCAGTAAGTGTGGAGATTCCTGATTGGTTGACTGCTGTATCTAGTTTATGTTAATTAGATAAGCTGTGTGGAATGTATAAATACTGCTCTTGTCCTGCAATAAATGGCTCCTACTCCTGCTGTATCAACATACACAAGTTATTCATCACCCCCCCGGTTATTTTGCTGCAGCCGGACTGCGGCAGAAAACAACAATGAAAATCTGCAAAGTGAGGAACTACGCTGAAGGAAAAACCAATTAAAGGAGAAACCAAGTTAATAACCAAAAATAAACCAAAATGACCAGGAATACAAACCATATTTCAATAATAACCCTGAATGTTAATGACCTAACCTCATCAATTAAAAGACACACACTAGCAGATTGGGTTAAAAAAAAAAAAAAGACCCAACAATGTTCTGTCTTTAAGAGACTCATCTCATGGGAAAAGATATCCACAGACTGAGGATGAAAGGATGGGAAAAAACATACCACTCACATGGACCACATAAACAAGCAGAGGTTTTCATCTCCATATCAGATAAAGTTGACTTCAAACCAAAGATAGTCAGAAGGGATAAAGATGGTCATTTCATATGTATACAAACTATACTATTTTCTCCCTCTATTTCCATGGATTATTTTAAACAACAACTAACTTTGAGAATACATCTTGGGTACATAATTTATAAAATACTTGGGACATATTTTTTGTGTAAAGCTTAGAATATGTGTTTAACCCTTTCATGATGTTTTTCATTTGCATTTTGGACAGATTCTTGTCTTTGGCCATTTTAATTCTTTGGTTTTCATTGCAACTAATCTAGACCTTTTAAAACTAAAACCTAGTAACTCCAGTGTTATAAATTCTGCAATGGCAAGACGGTTTCTAAAAATGTAAGCACTAAAATATCTTCTTAAAGTACTTCACTTCTTATTTTCATTTTTTTTTTAAGAGAGAGAGAGAGAGAGAATGAATTGTAATATTTATTTATTTTTTTTTAGTTTTCGGCAGACACAACATCTTTGTTTGTATGTGGTGCTGAGGATTGAACCCGGGCCACACGCATGCCAGGCGAGCGCACTACTGCTTGAGCCACATCCCCAGTCCACTTCTTATTTTCTTTTAGAAGATATTAGGAAGTATCTATAGGGAGCTTTGAAAACTATTCACTGTGGGAGAAGCAACTCTGGTGTTCAATTTTGATACACTTTTATAATGATTTCAATAAAACATGCCATGATAAAAACAGAAGTATGTCTCCCACACTTGATGGCTATCCTTAATTCCAAATCAAATATTTTAGCCAATTCCCATGATAATTTCTATAGCAGTGACTTTCATTACCCCATTTTTAGGAACACATTATTTTGTTTTTTTTTAAAAAATATGTATTTAGACTTACCCTGAAACATGCAACATCAGCAGCATGTAGAAGACAAAGAAGAGGTTATGAGTATACCAGAAGATGTCATAGTTAGAAACCCTGAAAAAAAAAATTAGTTTCATTCTTACTTTATAGCCCATCCCATTAAAAAGAGAATTCATTGTTTCAAACTTATATCCCACTTTAAAAAAAGCTAAAATTTGAGTTTCTGAGATGTATCTATTCATATAAAAATATTAATATATCATACAAAGAGCAATGACAAAAATTATAAGTAATAGTTTTATCATTTTGAATGTTCTTTGTATTTTAAAGACACATGGAAAGGATTAAAATAAGGTGTGTATTTTAAAGTTAACATAAGGCTAAGAAGTAAGTAGACTGCTAATTTGTGCTTATTTTGTCCCTTTTAGTATTATTTTTAATTTCCAAGTGATTCCTAAACCAACAAATGTCCCTATCCTAATATGTATTTTGACAATTGTTCCAAGATAATTAAATTGGAGAAAAACTTAAATGATGAAAATTTTGAATTCTTTTCTTGGACTGTGTAACTTAAGAAAGATACCTTAGTGTTCTTGCTCTGGGGGAAGACAAATAGTCTGAAAAGAAAGGCAAGGTAAGCAAAATCTTTTAAATGTTTGAGTGAAGTACAAAAACTAACAGTCATTGTAGTCACATATCTAGGCTGAATATTCATATATTAAAATGTTAGAGGCAGAGTGCAGGTATTTGCAAAAGCTTCCTATATGACTCTGATCTCCTCTAGAACCTTTTAGAATTATTTCTCACTTAAATAATAGCCAATTTTTGAAATTTAATCCATCTATACTATTTGTTATCATAAACAATATCATTAACAATGTTGCAACATATGTTTTTTATACATATTTCTTTTCAAATCAAAATTGCTGAAAGTCCAATTACTAGATCAAAGGCCACATACTTGTCTTGATATACACTTCCCAATGCTCTTGAAAAATATATTTATAAATTTATAAATAGATTTATATATTCCAAGTCCTACCACAGAGTAGAAGTGCTTATTTCCACAAACCCAGGTCCAACTTCATAAGGTTTTATTACTTTTATAAATGGTATTGAGTATTTTTTCATATATATGTTACTTTTAACTCTTTGTGACTAATATGAGAAAACTATTTACTTTTTAAAAATGTAACGGTCCCTTGTGATATTAATAATTTTTCTAGTATCATACTTAATTTTAAATTTTGATACACCATATTGGCAAGCAGAAATTTCAATTTCCATGTTTGTAAACAAATACTTCCTGCATGATTCCTTGTCTACTTTGAGGACTGATAAATATCTACTTAAAGTTTCTTTAAGTTTTTAATGGTATCATTTTTACAGTTAACTGTAATTTATCTAGAATTTCATCTACTTATACCTTACTTTCTTCATAAGCTTGTAATGGCATCTTTATTATTTAGTAGGTTTTATACATAAAAAGGTCCTACATCCGGTTATCTATTGACTCTGCCCCTTCATTCATTTCTGCAAGACCTCTTTTCCTGTAAGTTACTGAAGCTTAATTATTTTAATGTTTACTAAGGCATATCTCTCTTTATTCTTATTTTGCAAAATGTATTTGAATGTTCCCTCAGATGGATTATAGAATCACTTTATTAAATTCAAAAAACAAAGAAAATAACATGTCTGGTATTTTCACTGGAATTGTAACAAATCTAAATTATAGTTGAGGAAGAAGTATACCTGTATATAATACAGCCTTTATTCAAATCTCTACTTATTTCTCTCAGTGAACTTATTTATGTGGGTTTTTTTCCACTTATAGTTTCTTACTATATTAGTCAATTTTGACGCTGTGACCAAAAGACCAGATAGAACTAGTCAGGAGAGGAAAAGTATATTTTGGCTTGTGGTTTCAGAGGTTCAGTCCATGGTTGGCCCACTCTATAGCTTTGGGCCTAAAGTCAGGCAGAATATCATGGCACAAGGGCATAAAATAAGGAGAAAAGTAATCAGGATATGATAACCAAGAAGCACTGAGAGCTCCACTCACCAGAGAGAAAATATAAACCCCAGAGTTATACCTGCAGTGAACTCCTTCCTCCAGCCACACCCTACCTACATAAGAACATTACCCAGTTAATACAGTCAAGTGGTTTAATCCACCAATTTGGTCACAGCTCTATAATCTAATCATTTTACTTCTGAAAGTTCCTACATTGTCTCACATATGAATTTTGGGGGGTTACCACATATCCAACCATAACAATCACTAAGTTTATCCCTACATATTTTGTGTTTGTTTCAATTGTGAATGTTAGAGTTTTATTTTATTCAATTTTCAAACTGGTTGGAGCTAGGATAGAAAAAAATTTTAATATTTTTTGTATTTGATTACATATTTCAATTCATTTATTCAATATTAATTCTTAAACTTTTCATAATTCTTTCAAATTTTCTGACTAGGCAATTATATCTACTTTTCTGGAAATAGTGACAATATGTTGTTGCATTTTTTTTTTCTTGTGGTTTGGAATGTTTCATTTCTTACCATATGTAAATAATGATAAATTTTTAAAAATAAATCCAAAAAAAGATAAAATTAAAAATGTAACCTTAACTTTTTCCTGATTTTTCTTAAAAATTTAGGTACTTTTCACTGCTAATTATGCTCTAAATTCTGACTTTTATGTTTTTTTTAATTACAAAGAAATCAGTTAATTCCTAATTTACTATGATTATCTTAATCCATAAATAAAGTTTTTAATGACTTTTTAATGGATTTTAAAATCCATTGAAATGAGAAAAAAATGTTAATATTCCTTTTATTTGTGAATGGTATGTATTAGTATCCATATATCTGCACTGTTGTGCATAGCTACGTCAATTACCCTAATTTTCCTTCAAGTGTTTCAAAACTGAGCTGGGATTGTGGCTCAGTTGTAGAGCACTTGCCTAGAATGTGTGAGGCATTGAGTTTGATTCTCAGCACTACATAAATAAATAAAGGTCCATTTACCTACTAATAAAATATGTATTGAAAAAAAAGAAGTCCAAAACTAAAAATGTTTTTAAAAATTTTTACTTTTCCTTCATAAAACAGTGTTTCTCCCACAAAACTGGCACCCTCATGTACTAATGATGTTAAGATTCTCTTTTCATGTGAGGAAAATTTTAATTATTATGAAAAGTTTTAGAAGTTTACCAAGTGACACAGTATTCTACATGTAGAAATTTTCCCTCAGGATATCATTGAAAAAGAATGTAAAGACATGGATGGCAGTGTTTGTTTCAGAATTTAATAGTGGAAAAATGAAATCAGCCCAAAATATCCATAAGTATAGAACTAGGAAAATAATATCTATATAGTGACATATTATGCCATTGTTAACAAAGAATGTTAAAAAAATATTAGTGTGAAAGATATTCGGTTCACAAATTTAAATAAAGAGCAGATTGAACTTAATACTATGATATGATCTTATTTAGGGGAAGTACACAGATATATGCCAAAAGAGAAAAGTTAGGATTTTGAAGGAAATATAATGATTTTGGTGGAGACAGGAAGAGGAAAGAAATAAGTATTGACTTTACTTCTGAGTTTTGGGGGAGTGTGTATAAATATAAGTAGGTGTCTTTGGAAATATAAGCATTGGCTCATTTGAGTATATTATTGGGCAATTATTTTCAAAGTATATATATATACTTTGAAACATACATGTGTATGTTTTTACATCTCAGCAAATAGAAAGATTGAAGACTTTTGAAAATTTTGTTTTTGCTTTCTTTAAACAAAGTTTAATCAGAAACATAAGACACTATAAATATTCTTAAACATAGAACATATCCATCTAAAATAATATAAAAGTGCTCCTCATAATGTATCTCTAAAATTGCTCAAAATCTTTTAATATGAAAACCAGTATGAATGCATGTATCTTCAATTATTTTAGCAGATATCAACCAACCATATTTCCACAGCTCTATTTGGAACACTATGTTATTTTACAGCAAAACAAACTGATATCAGGAAATTAGCTATAAAATAATTTTAAGTCATATATTCTTAGGAATACCCATCGTCCATATGTATGCAATTGAATTCAAGCCTGTGTGCCACAGAAATAAACTGTCCTTCAGAAAGATGTTTCTGAAGAACTCAAATTTCCTTGATCATTAAAGAGGTTTTGCAGAACAGGAAATGATATTTACAATCACCTTTATTTCAGTCTTTGTTACCTGTAGAAGTCCATTAACTAGGACACTGCATTGGCTAAATGCTTTGGTTTATCAAGATATTTCCAATATATGAAAATGAAAATAACCCAAAGAAAGTATCAATACTATAAACTAGTAGATAACAAAACTGACTCTGACACTTACCTTATTGCATATGTAGATGCCGTAATCATGAGGAACAGCACTACCACCATGCAGACCCCTGTCAGGCCAGGAACTGTAAAAATGTACATAAGTAGGTTTTAACTTAAATCACATTGAGTAAAAAAGCACAAAAGATATTTCCTTAAAATCCAAAGTACTATGCTGTTCTGCAGGAAGCCAAACTGAAATTGTATATGTGCATGTATGTTCCTCTCTAACAAGCCTTTTCAAAATCAGCACAGTTCCAGAGTACTTAAGACAAGGCAGAATCTTTCCTTCCTCTACTAGAGTTCTTTTTTATTTCCCCAAATATTCAACTCAGAATTGTGAATATAAACCTATTTGTTCAGGCACATAAGACATCAAATGTCAATAATTAATGCAAGGGGACAGAGTTAACATTTAATACCCTGCTGTTTTTGGTTTTCTCCACCATAGTACTCAATATCTTGACTCTCTCCTCCCTCCAATATGGAGTTAGAAACTCCTCTGGCTTCAATTTCAAATAACTATGTTTGGACTCCACTTTCTGGAATAATTTTAAATAAAAAATGTTTTTTTATAAAACCTAAAGCTTTTTTAAAAATAAAAAATATGGAACAAAAATTGTAGATTTCAAGAAAAAAAAGGTACTGTGCTGGGCTGAGGTTATGGCTCAGTGGTACAGTGCTTGCCGAGCACTTGCCTAGCACATGTGAAGCACTGGGTTTGATTATCAGAACCACATAAAAGCTAAAAAAAAATAAATAAAAATAAAGGTATGTGTCTATCTACAACTAAAAACAAAATTTTAAAAAAACGTTGTGCGGATACTCTGAGAATACTTTCAGAGGTAGTTCCTCTAAGTATGGAAAACATTAAAATCAGATGGCACACTTTTCACATGACATGATGTTGGTTTAAAAAAATAGAATGAAATGTACAAACATGTCAAAATTAATAACAGGTAAATTGCTACAAACTTAGGATTGGTTATATAGTTTGTCCAAATGAACAGTTGATATATCATTCCTAAAACAGCTGAAATCTTAGTATGTCCCTTTCTTACATTTTGTTATCAAATTAAATACCCTATATGTCTATGCTACATTTTTTAGTCTGAAAAATCATATAAGTAACAGTTAAGTCTTAAACATCTCCTCTGAGAGACTCTTAAATCGTGCCAAAAAGAAAGCTACAGGAAGACTGTTGTCTGGAGAAGAATATACAATTCTCCCACTTCTCCCCTTGACTAGCACCACCTACCGAACAGAAGGTGATCATGGACCATATGCCATTAAAACAGCAGTCAAGAGGATACAGTGGAAGGTCAACACAAGTATTCATCTTTATGACTGCAGCAGACTTAGAATTACTGGCAAATAACATTAATACTCTCAGTGCAGTGGAAACAATTGTCACTTGTAAAGGGGCACACGAAAAATAAGGGTAGTAATCTTTGGATTTTAACAGTTGCATGCTTTCTTCTAATTTTTCCCATGATACAAATTTAGAAAACTAATGGGACATGACCTTCCCTGCTATACCTAATGACCTAATAATCACATCTTTTCTACATTTTCTAAGGTCTTCCCTTTCCCTGTCCTCCAGGTGAGTGCTTCTATTAGAGGGGTAAGAAAAAAACAAGATATCTAATTTAGTTCATGTTAAAGAACTAATGGTTCAGGAAATATGCCATTTAAAAAAAAAAAATGATGCCTACAAAATGGTCCATCTATTGTACTCCCAAGTATTTACTCAAAATAAAACACAAACATAGCCACATAAGAATGTATTCAACAATGCTCATAGCTATTTTATTTTTTAATAGGACACATAAATGACTCTGATCTCCATAAACACATGAATGGATAAGCAATTTAGATATTATCTATATCTGGAAAGTTAATCAACAATAAAAAGCTATGAAGTGTCAATACAGAAAAAGGAGAGAACTGGATGTAGTGATGCACAACTGTCATACCAGTTGTTGGGGAGGCTGAGGGAAGAGGATCACAAGTTCACAGCCAGCCTCAGCAACTTTGTGAAGCCCTAAGAAACTTAGTGAGACCCTGAAAATTAAAAAAAAAAAAAAAAAATTGAAAAAGGGATGAAGATGTGGCTCTGTGGTTAAGCACCCTTGAGTTTAATTCTTGATATTTAAAAAAAAAATAAGCAAGGACAAAGGTGAATCATAGCATTATTAGAGTGGGTGAAAAAAGCAGAATTGTTTAACCCCCCAAAAGTGCAAGCCCTATAATTGCTTTTATAGAAAAATCACACTTGGGGCTGGGATTGTGGCTCAGCGGTAGAACGCTCGCTTAGCACGGACGGGACCCGGGTTCGATTCTCAGCACCACATAAAAATTTTAAAAAAGGCATTGTGTTGTGTCTGTCTAAAAAAAAAAAAAAAAAAAAAAAAAAGATTCTCTCTCTCTAAAAAAAAAAAAAATCACACTATTCTTTAGGGATAAAAAGTAGAACAGCTGCTAAAAGTGGTAGAATACAAAACACATTGTTAAGGGGCACAAAAATCTTTTGGATAATAAAAATATTTATTATGATGATTTTGGTGATGATTTGATATAACATATTTTGAAACCAATGAAATTACATACTTTATGTATATATATATGTATATATTCAATAAATTGAAGGTGATGAAAGAGCTAATTTCTCCCATTTCAAGTAATTTAAAAAAGACCTTATTTGATTAAATGAATAACTAAAGGTTAGAATCTTAAATGCATATACAGTATGAAAATCACGGTAGTAGGAGCCTCTATAACAATTTTATTGAGACTTTATTAATGTTCTACTATATCCACACATAGGGTCTCCTCTGTGGTTTTGCATATGCTGATATTTGCATATGCTGATATAGATAGTATAAGCATACTATCTGTTATAGAATATCTGCAATTGCTTCATTGGAAAGACACTTGAAAACACTGTCTATGTTTAGAATAGAGCCACAATTTCTAAAATATGCTACTCAAACATTAATTTTCTGAGATACTAGTTTCTATTACTCAAAAATCTTATAATCCTGCCTTGAAAAGACATAAGGTACACCAGTATATTAAAACTCTCTAAGAAGTACTATAGTCAAGAAACACATGTAAACTTAAATATTTCCTCAAATTTGTTTGAACATAGAAATGAATTCCCTTTAGAGCAGAACATTCAGAAAACCAAAAGACTTATATAAAATTGTTGGCTTTCATCATTTGAAGATAAAGGAGAAGCTTAGACCACCTGGACAGTGGTATAAAGCTCTGATAGGCAAAACTCTAATCTCACTGAATCTCATTTGTAAACTAACAAGAATAAATTCAATAATTGTAATGTTCCTTATGAAGTTGTCTATTTTATCTAAAGAATTTATTTTTCCTATCTCCCAAATGTATTAAAAGACTAATCTTTTAATTTTTATAGCTGCAGATTTCAGACCAATGAAGAAGAAAATTTTACAAGGAAAAAAGAAACTCTATAATTACAGTGGTAAAGAAAGAAAGAAAGAAAGAAAGAGAAAAAACAGAAGAGGGAGATACTAACTTAAGAAGCCCCAAGTGTAACCATTGGAAGTAAATAAACAGAGGCTTGCCAACCCACTATCTGTAATAGAGATCTGTGCATCACAGAAAATAGTTAAATAAATATCTTATTTGTTCAGTAATGTTTGTAGACATAGTGTACTGTTAAGTGCTAGAGATAAATGAATCCTGCTCTAAAAGAAAACTCAGCTCGGTGGTGGAGACAGGAAGGTTAAGTAGGCAATTGCAACATGGGCATTAAGTGCTGAGAGAGGCAAGCATGGAGTGCTTTCCAGTTCCATCGAAGGGCACTCTAACTCAGACTTGCCTAGCAACTCAGCCAAGTCCCTTATATTAGCTCCTTATTGCTATACATTCCAAGAGTCAAGAAAAACAGGCTGAAAATCATTATATTAGTGTAACTGCACTGGGCAAAGTTACTTGTCTAAATGAATTACACTTATTTTCTTTTTTTTTTTCACTGATCCATGCATATCCCACTTTGTTTTTTTTTTTGTTTGTTTGTTTTTGTTTTTGTTTTTGTTTTTTTTTAATTTTTATTGTTGGTTGTTCAAAACATTACATAGTTCTTGATATATCATATTTCACACTTTGATTCAAGTGGGTTATGAACTCCCATTTTTACCCCGTATACAGATTGCAGAATCACGTCAGTTACACATCCATTGATTTACATATTGCCATACTAGTGTCTGTTGTATTCTGCCCTCAGGGTTATACAAAATTACATACAAGAGGAAGTGAGGGGAAAGGGGAAAAATAATACAAGGGGGAGAAATGAATTACAGTAGAGGGGGTAGAGAGAGAAGAGGGGAGGGGAGGGGAGGGGAGGGGGGATAGTAGAGGATAGGAAAGGCAGCAGAATACAACTTATTTTCTTTTGAACCCTTTGAATTCTTTGAATTATGAAGCCAAACACTCACTTGTATTCAGGAAAATATAAGTTTCTATGTTTATTCCTATTGTTTGTTATCTATGCATGTTAATTTCATTAACCAGTAACCTTTAAATGAATAATTGCACTTTACTGTCATTTCTGGATGAATTTGAGAGATAATTTATACCCATATCTAATGTGATCAGAAACATACTATCTTTTATCAATTATTCTACTTCTTCTAACTTAATTGGAAACATGATTGTGCTTATTTGTGCAGTTTTTTCCTAATTAAATTAGATGTTGTGCATTTTACTGTCACCATATAAGGTACTCCCAAATTTAGAAATATGTAGTATATAAGCATTTTTATTGAATTTTTGGATAATAATTTAACCTAATTTTATTTTACAAATTTTTAATTGAAATACTTTTACTATTTCACATGTATCAAGTCTAAGTACTATACTTTGTCTCTTACACTTCCCAGGCTTTATTTTTCCTTTTTACAAAACCATCTTAATTTCTTAATTGTCAATTACACTGAAAAAATTTTAGACATGAAGATACATGACTGCAACATTGACCACACTATAATCCAAAACAATCTATCAGTGAATAAAAATGTATTCCTTACCACTACAAAAATCTAAAACATTAGACAGTAACTTAATTTTTCCTACACACTGCATCTGAGAACATTCAAAGACGGCTATGGAGTATTTTTGGTCATTAGTAAAACTACAAAATTGATTTAAGGCTGTTGGAGAAGAGGCATTTCTCATCCCCTTACCATCCTTAGGCTCCCATGTGCTCTGATGTGCCACTATTCAGTGGGCTCAGCCACATCTCCTAAAAAGCTTCAGACTCATGCTTTGGAAGCTCTCTGTTTATAGCTTCAGTTCCCAGTTCATTGCTGGGAAGCACCCAGCTACCATAAAGTATCTCTCTCATGAAATTATGTGAACTGGGCCACCAAAATGGTGCCCACTTGTTAATTTGGGGTGACTCAAATTATTTAAATTAACAGAAGTTCTACCAAAAACAGAAGGGGAAAAAAATTTTTCCTTGAGTCTTACATACCACAGAGGGAGCCCTGCCACACACCTGAAGAGGCTCACTTTTAAGAGGAAAAGACAAATTTTTAAGGCAATAAACTATTCTACATATTGGTAGAATCACAATCTGTCAACTGTGATTTTAAGAATGAGCAGATATTGACCAGGCAAAGAAAAAGAGTTGACTATCTCAAACAAAAGACAGATAATCGTAAAAAGGTGTGCTCAAGAGAATGACAAAATGTTTCATGAGGACAGAACACTAGCTTCCCAGGTACCAGGGAAGGCAAGTAAAATCATAACACTATGTCCCTCCCAAAGGCGCCCTAAGATAGAGCCAGAGAATTTGTTTTTAAGTATCTTATTTTATTCCAACACCATTTCTGGATACTTCTAGCATTTTATGCAAAGTAGGGTGGGTCACAGAGTTATACAGCAGTAAAAATTATATTAAGTTTATCAATGTAATATCTTAGTCTTATAAGAAAATTTTTATCTTTGTAAACTAGACTTTGGAGCATTATAAATGTCCCAAGGTTTTCAATCAAACATTGCGCTGTAGAAAACAGTATTAATACAAAGATCTTTTTCATTTCCTTTAAATTAATTTATATGAACCAAGAAATAGTTGACTCATGCATAAAGTTTTGTTTTTCTGCTTTTTTCCTCTCCTATTTCTCATCCAAACCTTGAGGCTTAAATAAAATATGTTTTTGATGACCAAAATTGTAAGCAAAACTATTGTTACTAAAGAGAAAAATATGAAATATTTTACAAGCAGTAAATATAAATCCATAGGCAGAGATAAAATACATTTTAAGAATTTAAACATATAATCATGACATGGGGAATAAAGCACCTGAATTTTTGTTATTTTTCATCATGAAATTGGTTCAAAGGGAAACAATACATTTGATAGGTAATGTGCCTCAGTCCCCTATTCAAGTCTGATTCTTAATGAGTTATCAAAGACAATCATTTATGATGAATCCTCTCAACTACTCAATCATCCTTGTCTCTGAAGTAAATGCTGACAGTCCCCATGATACAGTTTACTCTTTTCATGTTCATAAATAAATATAAGGTTAAGAAATAGAAGAATTTTTGTAACATTTAACATTAACATCAGGAGAAAAATTTTGAGGTTTCATGTTCTTTAACAAATTGACAGTCTCCACTGAGATTTCATGGACAATATGCTTGAGATAGAAAAATAAATTACAAATGAAAAAGAACCAGAAACTTCTAGAACTAATAAATTAATTCAGCAAAGTAGCAGGATATAAAATCAAAACCCATAAATCAAAGGCAATTCTGTATATCAGTAACAAATCCTCTGAAAGAGAAAGAAGGAAAACTACCCCATTTACAAGAGCCTCAATAAAATAAAATAAAATACTGAGGAATCACCTTAACAAAAGAGGTGAAAGATGTTTACAATGAAAACTACAGAAACTAAAGAAAGAATAAAGAAGACCTTAGAAGATAGAAAGATCTCACTTATTCTGGATAGGCAGAATTAATATTGCCAAATTGACTATATTACCAACAACATTATACAGATTTAATGCAATTCCAACCAAAATCCCAATGACATTCCTCATAGAAATAGAAGAAACAGTTATGAAATTCATCTGGAAAAATAAGAGACCCAGAATAGCTAAAGCAACACTTAGAAAAAGAGTGAAGCAGGTGGTATCACTATACCAGAACTTAAACTATACTACAGAGCAATAGTAACAAAAACAGCGTGGTATTGGCACCAAGATAGACAAGTAGACCAATGGTACAGAATAGAGGATACAGAGACTAACTCGCATAATTACAGTTATCTTATATTAAACAAAGGCATTAAAAACATACATTAGAGAAAAGATAGCCTCTTCAACAAATGGTGCTGGGAAAACTGGAAATCCATAAGCAACATTATAAAATTAAACCCCTATCTCTCACCATGCTCAAAACTCAATTCAATGTGGTTCAAAGACCTAGGAATTAAACCAAAGACACTATGTCTATTAGAAGAAAAAGTAGGCCCCAATCTTCATCATGTTGGATTATGCATCTACTTACTTAATAAGACTCCTATAGCACAAGAATTAAAATCAAGAATCAATAAATGGAATGGATTTAAACTAAAAACTTCTTCTCAGCAAAATAAACAATCAGTGAAGTGAATAGAGAGCCTACATCTTGGGAGCAAATTTTTACCACTTGCACATCAGATAGAGCACTAATCTCTAGGGTATATAAGCTAAGCACCAAAAAAACAAATAACCCAATCAATAAATGGGAAAAGGAACTGAACAGATACTTCTCAGAGGATGATATACAATCAGTCAACAAATATATGAAAAAATGTTCAACATCTCTAGCAATTGTAGAAATGCAAATCTAAACTACTCTAAGATTTCATCTCACTTCAGTCAGAATGGCAGCTATGAAGAATATAAACAAAAATAAGTTTTGGAGAGGATGTGGGGAAAAAGGTACACTCACACATTGATGATGGGACTGCAAATTGATGCAGCCAGTCTGGAAAGCAATTTGGAGATTCCTTGGAAAACTGGGAATTGAAACACCTTTGACCCAGCTATCCCACTCCTTAGTCTATAACCAAAGAAATTTAAAACAGCATACTACAGAGATACAGCTACATCAATATTTATTGCAGCACAATTCACAATAGCTAAACTGTGGAACCAACCTAGATGCCCTTCAGTAGATGAATGGATAAAGAAAATGTGGTATATATACAGAATGGAATATTACTCAGCATTAGGAGAGCATAAAATCATGGCATTTGCTGAGAAGTGGATGGAGTTGGAGAATATAATGCTAAGTGAAATAAGCCAATCCCAGAAAACCAAATGCCAAATGTTTTCTCTGATATGAGGAGGCTGATTCATAATAGGGATTGGGAAGGCTGTGAGAAGATTAGACATACTCTAGATAGGGCAAAGTAGAAGAAGGCGGCATGGGTGTAGAAAAATTGGTGGAATGAGATGGTCATCATTACTCTAAGTACATGTATGAAGGCACATATGGTGTGATTCTACATTATATATAACTAGAAATATGAAAAATTGTGTTCTGTTTATGTAATATGAATTGAAATGCATATTGCTGCATATATAACAAATTAGAATTTAAAAAAAAAGAAAATGGAGACACACTTCAAAACCATGACTGATGTTAATGATGGCTTGCTTCTGCTCTCAGTTATAGGTTTTAATATCACAATATACATCCTGCTAAATTACAGGATTATATGAACTATACTGATACTGGAATACTCTGTTTCTTTCCAATAACTTATATGTGTGCCATCTTTCACAGCACTTGTCACAACAGCCACACAAAGCAGACCCTAAACAAGCATATGGGGTTGTAGTTTTCACTGGAAAAACATGACTTGTGTTTGCTTGCTTTTACTCCTTGTTCATTCATACTCAACTGTGTCTTGTCCCTCTGTCCTCATTTATGCCTGACCTCTTAACATTTGTTCCAATATGCAAATTTTCCATATGTTGTACTTTAACATCTTTCTAATTGCTGCACACTTTGACTGGGCTTATTTTCAGACATTTCTAAATCTAAGGATAGGCAACAAATAACAACTTACCAGTTGTGAAGAGTAGTTTTCTAGGATCCTAAGAAAAATAAAAAAGAAAATATTTGACTGAAAAATAAACATTGATATGAAATTCTATCAGAAATTTGAAGGGTATAAGAACCATGTAGTGGGCATGTCAGATAGCAGTCTTCCAGTTTAAGTGAAAGAGAATCAACTAAGTTTTCTAACATTTTCATAATGCTAGAGGAGATTAGCACAAGGGAAATAATCCAATACAGAGAAGGGTTTTTTGGTTTTTTATCTGAGAAAGGCTGAGTACTGGATAAGTCAGAAGGCCTAGGATCTAATCTTAATGACTGCTTATAAGCTAGTGGTATTGGTCCTAAGCCCACCTTTTGACAATTTGGGGACTCAACATCTTCAACTATAATGTGGGAATATTAATATACACTCTACTGCAATTGCCAGAATGCACCTCAAGATGGTGGAAATCAACACCAACAAAATGTCAGAGGTTTACATACTTTAAATTCAGTGTAAAGATGAATAATTGAAAACTCACCATATTTCAAATACTGTGAAAACTGTGAGAACACTGAAAGAATTGGGATATGTTTCTAATACTTGAAAATATTGTTATTGTAGTATTTATTTTAAAATATATCTCTCATACAGTAATGGAGTACAGTTAACTCTTTTTCTACCTTCTGCAAAACTTAGGTCAATCTCCAGTAAATGTGTGGATTTGATTTTTCACCCTCATGATGCTTAATACTGCACAAGTTGTGTTTTGGTTTTTGTTTGTTTTGTTGCAATGTGAGGGATCAAGTCGAGAGCCTCATACATACTAGGCAAGCAGTTGGCCAATGAGCTACTTACCAAGTGCCCTAAACAAGATTTTGAATTACTTTATTTATGTTCCACCTTGAATCTGGCTATATAGTAAACAGGAAACCATTTATGTGGTGTAATTAAAGGGGCTTGGAATAAGCATCACGTGCCTTGGAGTAGCTCCTCACCTCGTAATGTAGGACAAATGACTTATCTTTCTGGTTTTAGAAACATGACAAAGTGTGATCTAGAGAAACCCAAAATACGAATAGCTAGAAAAAAAGTGAGCTGAGCAAAGTGACACTGAAATATAAATATATAAATATGGAAAGCCAAAAGATCGAAAAATTACTATTGCCAGAGAAAGAAGACAGAACTGGAGAGTGAGCAACAGCTTCACAGATAATAAGATGAGGCAGAGTATCAGGGTCAGCAACAGCTTCACAGATAACAAGATGAGGCAGAGTATCAGGGTCATTGATATTTTTTTTAAATTTTTATTATTTATTTTTTTAGTTTTCGGCGGACACAACATCTTTGTTTGTATGTGGTGCTGAGGATCGAACCCGGGCCGCACACATGCCAGGCGAGCGTGCTACCGCTTGAGCCACATCCCCAGCCCATCATTGATATTTTTTGAAAATATCAATGCCAATGCTTAATCCAGACCAAATAAATAGTATTAATGTTTTTAAAAATACTTGAAACAAGTATTAGTAAAGTATGTTTTATAACAAAAACTTGAAATCAACCTAAATGCCCATGAATAAGAAAAAAGCTAAAAAATATAACACATTCTTATAAGAGAATGAGACAGATATATTCTGAAACAGTAGCCTTAATATGGATACTTATAGAAACAAGTAAATTGCAGACGAATGGGTATCATCAAATATTACTCAAACGTTTTAAAAGAAACACAAAATGATTAACTGTGACTAGCTTTGAAGGATAAACTTTCAGTTTTAATTTCATCTACTCAGATTTTTAGTATTTTATACTAAATATATTGCTCAACATAAATTAATTTTAATTACTAAAAACCTCAAAATTACTAAAATATGTAGGAAATGTTAAGAAAAAGTATATTCATATGATAAAATGATTATAAGTACTAAAGATATTTGAATTCTAAAAGAGAGAAAGCAAAGGCATGGGGGAAATAGCTGGGGAAGTAACTCAGCATTAAATGGTTTTCCTAAGCATCTACAAATACCTAGGTTCAAATCCCAGCCCCAGCATTAGAAAGAAAAAGAAAATGATAAAATAATAAAAGTATATAGCAAGAGCAGTAAATGTAAACACAAGTGTAATGGAAAGAGGGCAAGATAGATGCAGAAAGGGAGAAGGAAGCTAGAAATTTAGGCTAAGTTTGAAATCATTACACGTGAAGGATAGTTATGGGCATTTTAAGGAGCTAGATTTTTTTCTGTGATTCTCAGTACTAGGTATACTCTATAACCACTTGGTGAGCTTTTTGAAAATATCAATGCCAATGCTTAATCCAGACCAAATAAATAGTCTTAATGTTTTTAAAAATACTAGAAACAAGAGATTTACTGAAAGTTACTTGCTGTTTAGATTTAGTGACTTTTTTTCTCTATTTATTGTTACTTTCTCTTCTGTTTTGTTCTGGGAGGGAGTTCAAGCATATGATTATAGCAATATTGACCCTAAAAATTCAGGTGATATGTAGAAAAGAAAACAGAGAAGATGGAGAACAAGTGTGTTGTCACTACCAGTCAATACTAAAGGACAATGAGGCAGAACAGTTTTGGTGCAGTCTTGTCATTGGGAAGCAAAGGAAGCTTAAAGACAATGTGGAAGTACTGAGCAGCAGAGACCTAACCAGAGCTGTGCATACACTGTACATCAGGCTCTGGCCTACCACTTGTACATACAATTTTATTTCATGGGTGGTTTCACATTTTTTAAAAAGGAGCTAAATCAGATACTGCCTGCTATAGAGTTTGGCTCAAGGTCATCTATTTCAAGGAGTAAAATTAAAAAGGAAAAAGCCTAGCAGTGGTACATGCCTATAATACCAATTACTAAGGAGGCTAAGGCAGAAGGACCTCATGTTCAAGGTCAGCCTCGAGATATAGCAAGAGTACCTCAAAATTTTAAAAATAAATAAATAAATATAAAGAACTGAGGATGTAGTTCAGTGGTAGAGTCCCCCTGGGTTCAATCCCCAATACCACAGGGGGAGGGGTGGGAGCGGGGAAGGAATCATGAAACCTCACCGATATTTTTTAGGTTAAATTATTGATTACCCATGATCCACAAATAGCCTTCTTTTCTGCCCTTTTCCCAAAAACATAGTATGCGAAATATTAAAGTATTTTTACCCTATAATGGTACTGTCGAAACTCTCAAATAAATGATAGGAATTAGACAAAAGCTGCTGGGAGTCAGAAGGTAGACCTGAGTGGCAACCATCCGAACATTACAGAATTTAAAAAGTAGACACTCTGCAAACTCCCATTTTCAGCAGGAGAGACTATGAAATAGTAATTACCTATATTTTCTATTGAAAGGGAATAAAACTCAACTTGACAACTGCGTTTTAAAGCACTCAAAAGGAGAAGCAAGGTACAAATTTTCTGTGAAAATCACAGACCCTCATTAGTCATTTAATGACAAGTGAAAGGAAAATGGGAAGACAGAGACCACCCACCTCATCTTGGTATCTTGCTGCATTCAGTTCAATAAAATCTTCACTGTAGTTCACTGAGAAGTTGAGGGCATTCACCAGATGGGCAGCCACATGCACACCTACAGAACACACCAGGTGCATGTCAACGAGATTTTCAGACACACTCTGTGTGGCAAGAAGTCAGTTCCTCCCACAGTGTAATATAGGGGCAAAGTGTAAGAGCTATATGGGCAATGGAATATTACATTGAAAAGTAAAGCTTTTAAAATATTTCAAAACTCTTGAATATTGAGACTTTATCTAATTTTCAAAAGTTAGAATGAAATAGCCATGGTAATTCAGATTTGAAAAAAAAGATACATACTCAACCGTTGACCCCACCACACACACATACATATTTTAAAAAATGCAAGTCTAATAACATTGACATTTACTGTTTTGCTTAAGGGGCTCCTGGGTATTTTAGGTATTCTACATCCTTCATCTCTCCCATGGTTCCAAACCTCTCTATATCTTATACACCTCATTGTCATACAACATAAAATAGAGGCCAACTGAAAGGCTTTTGGCCAACTGAAAATTTTCACAATCCATAGATAATGTCCTAATCCCAAAAACAGAATGTTGGGAACCACTTCGGAAACAAAAACTCTGGAAAATAATGATCACCATTTGATAAATGACCTACCTATAATTGCACAGTACAGAGTGTGTAGCTGACTCAGAGTTCATACAAAAGATAAAGCATTAGGAAATTACTATAGATTTCAAGACAAACTCATTTTAACATAACCAGGGGAGAAAAAAAAAATATCTTGAGGAGATAGATCAAGGAAGGAGCAAATCACCCATATTCTCCTCCATTCCCAACCTTTTCCTGTGGGTGAAATAAGTTATGAAATGGGTAAACAATATTATAATGTATTGGAAGGAACAACAGTTAACTAAAAATCCTGTGATCTTGACCACATTGCTTGTCTACCAGCTCCTCAGTTTACATTTCTCTATAAAATGATAGTGACAGAAGTGAAAGACTTGAGATAAGTGCTCTGCAATTGCTTAATAAGCCATTATAGTTTCCAACAATGTATGGAATGTAGTCATTCAAAAGAAGACATAGTGGGGAAAGCAGAGAACTCTGATCCCCGGCAAGCCAGAATAAAAATACAGAGAGACTAGGAGCAATAGATTACAAAAACTAATGAAAGTGAGAGGGGACTGAATGCTAAATAAACTCAAAGTTGACTTAAAGGACTTATAAGATAGGTAATCAAATTAGAAGTGGGGAAAAGGTCACATTAAAAGTCGACAAATGAATACTTATTAGAAAGTTAATCAGGAGAGTGTGGTTTCAGTAAAAGAACAGACAGAACAATTGAACAGAATAAAAAGGCCAGAAATAGACTGTGAATAAAGTCAACTGTTCTTTGACAAAGAAGCAAAGGCAATGGAATGGAGGGGGAAAAATAGAATTTTCAACAAATGGTTCTGGAACAGTTGAAAATTGACATTTAAAAAAAATGAGTCTAGACATATACCTCACATATTTCATTAAAATTAACTCAAAATGGATCACAGAACTAAATGTAAAATTTCAAACTATAATACCCCAAAAGCCAACATGAGGAAATATGTAAATTACCTCGGGTTTGATGATGACTTTTTATTTATTATAATCAATCATTATCATTTTATAATCAATCATTATCATTTTAATTGTACTTGTTTATGCAGTACAGTGTGATAATTCACTACACGTATACAATGGGTGATGTTTTAATCAAGGTAATTATCATGTCCATGTCCTTGAACATTTTTAAAAATTTTTGGTTAACACATAATATTTGTGCACATATAAGAAGAAGTACAGTGTGACATTTCAAAAGGGTATACAATATTTATTTCCATTAGCTAATAATGTTGAGGATTTTTTCAAACTTATTAATCATTCTTCTTTTGAGGAGTATCTATTCATATAATTTACCCATTTTGAATTAGATTATTTGTTTTGGGTTGTTGAGTTTTAAAATTTTTTATATATTCTGAATATTAATCTTTCATTGGATGAATAATTTCTAAAACTCTTTCTCATTCTGTAGATTGTTTCTTCACTCTGTTGACTATTTCCTTTGCTCCTCAGAAACTTCTTAATTTAACATAATCCTGCTTGTCTGGTTTTTGCTTTGAATGCCTATAATTTGGGTGTCTTATAAAACAGAGGTATGCCTATTCCAATGTCTTGAAATGTTTCCTTGTTTTCTCTAGTGATTGCATAGTTTCAGGTCTTATATTTAGATCTTTGAACTATTTTGAGTTAATTTTGTATGTGTGTGAAAGATAGGGGTCAACTTTCAGTATTATACAGGTGAATATTTAGTTTTCCCAGCACCATTAATTGAAGAGTCTTTCTTTTTCTCCAACATATGCTTTTAACACTTTTGTTGGAAATTTGTTGCCTGTATACTCATGGGGTTATTCCTGGGCTCTGTTCCATTAGTCTGTGTGTCTGCCTTTTGCCAATACTATGCTGTTTTGGTTACCATAGCTTTGTAGTGTATTTTGAAGCCAGATAGTGTGATGTCCTCTGCTTTGTTCTTTTTGCTCAAGATTGTTTTGGCTATTCTGAATTCTTTTGTGCTTCCATGTACTTTTTTAGGATCATATTTTCTATTTATATAAAGAAAGACTCGAGATATAAAGAATGTCATTGGTATTTTAGCGGGAATTGTATTGAAACTATAATTTGGTGATGACCTTTGCATATAGCACCAAAGGCATGATTCATGAAAAAAAAAAAAAAAGGATTGATAAGCTGGACTTCATTAAGTACAAGTCACGAGACTGGGAGAAAATATTTGCAAAAGTCATATCTGATGAAGGATTTTTATCCAAAATAAACAAAAAACACTTAAAACTCAACAATAATAAAATATAAAATGTGATTACAAAAGAGTCAAAAAAGAGGACATATAGATGACAAATAAGCATACCTGCCATGTACGATGCTCCACATCATATATCTTCAGGGAAACATAATTAAAACAACAAAATACCACTTTATAACTGTTAGCATGGCCAAAAACCATAACACTGACAACTCCAAATCCTGGTGCAGATGTGGATAAATAGGAATTATCAAGGTAATTATCATGCCTCACACTCACTGATAGTGAAAATTCAAAATGGTATAGTCATTTTTGAAGACAGTTTGTAATCCTGCCATACATACTCTTTCCATACATTAGAACATTTTCATGTTTTCCCAAGCAAGTTTAAAACTATGTTCACATGAAAACCCAAACACAGATGTTTGCAGTAGATTTATTCATAATTGCTATGAGTTGAAAGCAACTGAAGATATCCTTAAAGGTGAAGGGATAAATTAATTGAGGTATATCCAGACCAGGGAATATTATTCAAAGCTAAAAAGACATGAGCAGCCAAGTCATAAAAACATGTGGAAGGAACTTAAATTCATATTACTAAATGAACAAAGCCAATCTGAAAAGGCTCTATTCTATATGATTCCAACTGTATGACCTTCTGAAGAGGTAAATCTATAAAAACTACAAAAAGATCAGTGGATGCCAGGGATTAGACAAAAGTGAATGATGAACTATAGAGCTCAGCGGAAACACAGGACAGTGAAAAATACTCTGCATGATACTAGCAGTGGATATGTGTTAATATACACTTGTCCAGACCCACAGATTGCACAATACTAAGAGTGAACCCTTGACAGTAGAATGAATCAGACATAACTTTCCTATGTTCATATATGAATACATGATCAGTGTAACTCCACATCATGTACAACCACAAAAATGGGAAGGTATACTCCATGTATGTATGATATGTCAAAATACATTCTACTGCCATGTATAACTAAAAGAACAAATTAAAATTTGTTTTAAAAAGAGTGAGCCCTAACATTAGCTATGGACTTTGAGTAATAAATACGTGCACATGTAGACTCAATTGTAACAAACTGATTATACCATTCTGTTGGCAGATGTTGATAATGAGGGAGGCTATGTATGAAAAGGTGGTAGGCAAAGAGAGTATATGGAAAAATCTCTTCTCAGTTTTGTTATGAACTTACTACATTTGCTCTAAAAAATGATTTTTAATTTTTTTTAATAAAAGAAATAAGCAAACTGTAACAAGCAAGTTTAAAAGAAGTAAAACAAAGATTGTAGTATAATTTGACTATGACAGGCATAAAACTTTATAAACAACTCAGTATTCTATAGCCTCATAAGTACTGAAATCTAGTTAAAAAAACAACTCTCATTTTAAATTAACTACATATTAATTTATATGTTAAATACATACTTATGTCGCAAAAATACAATAGCGCCCTTGAAGAATTGTCATTCTGAATTCCCCTGGGGAGAAAACTGTCCTACATAACAAACATGTAAGAGACAATTGATATACACTTTCCTTAAAAGGCTTTTAAGTCAAAAGAAACCTCTGCTTCTCATTTTAGGCAGCTGGGAAGAAGTTGTGCTAAGAACTTTATGTGAATATTTTCATTTAACTCTCACGGCAAAATAGTGAGGTAGGCAGAATCATTCTTATTTTACAGATAAGAAAACTCAGGTTAGCCAGGTGTGGTGGCACATGCCTATAATTCCAGCAGCTGGGGAAGTTGAGGCAGGAGGATCACAAGCTCAAAGCCAACCTCAGCAATTTAGCAAGGTCCTAAGAAATTCATCAAGACCCTGTCTCTAAATAAAATATTTAAAGTGGACTGGAGATGTAGCTCAGTGGTAAAGTGCCCCTGGGTTCAATCCCTAGTACCAAAAAATAAAAAGTAACATCCAAAGTAGACCACTAAGGAGTGGAAAAATGTGAACCCTCTAGGACACAAGGTCATCCAGTAGTCCTCTACAATATCTTGATCTCCAGGTTGTTCTCCAATCCACCCAGGATATTTGGACATAATTATAGTTTAGAACAAATCAAGTAATAAATATGCCACAGGTTTCTAATCCTCCTCCATTCCTAATCTTTCATGCTCCTGCCTCTGACCCATCCCACTCTTATCACAGCCTACATCCTCACCTCATCCTAGACTCCCAGTCTCCCTCTAGTCTAAGCTGCACCAGAGTTCTAAATCCATCCCTGAAATGCTTTCCCCATCTCTCACCTCCAGAAGTGGGGACTAATGATGGGAGGATGTTCTGGGATAAAACAGTGAATATGCCTGTTTC
Source organism: Marmota flaviventris (assembly GCF_047511675.1). Lineage (NCBI taxonomy): Eukaryota > Metazoa > Chordata > Mammalia > Rodentia > Sciuridae > Marmota > Marmota flaviventris. The sequence continues at coordinate 76,383,756 of NC_092506.1, forward strand.
AAAAATGCTTGGTAATTTTTTAAAAGCTTGAAGTTTTAATAACTTCTTGGTAATAGCCATTGCAAAACATTCCTGAGTAAAAGTGGCCATACATTAATGTCCAGTTAAATGACTTTAGTATCAACACAGCTATGTCACATCAAATAATAGTCAGATAAAAATGTCAAGTATTATATGACACTGGGATAATCTCTGAAATTGTAAATTGAAATAACCCATCATGCTCTAAGAACTCCACATGTATGGTCTCATTTTACACTTAAAATTGTACAGTCAGTAGTGCAGTTGGTGCTATATTCACAATTTTACTTTTTTTTTTTCTTTTAGTACTGTGATTGAACCCAGGGTTGCTTAACCACTGAGCCATATACCCAGCTTTCTTTTTTTCTTTCTTTTTTTTTATTTTGAGACAGGGTCTCATTAAGTTGCTCAGGGCCTTATAAAATTGCTGAGGCTAGCCTCCAACTTGCAATTCTCCTGCCCCAGCATTCTAATCCACTGGGATGATAGGCATGTGCCATCATGCCTAGCCATTTTACTTCTTTAAAAAGCCACAAATTGAGTATAAGAGAGGTGATCTAACACAGTAAGGCAGATGGCAGCTAGGGGTAGAACCTACAGAACCTCTCTTCAGGGCACATCACTACATCACTATGTTTATTTCTTTCTGTTTCAAAGATTTGAAATATACCACATGAATCCTCAATAAAAATTTATTTTACAGTGACTTTTAAAAATGAAAGGATTCTCATTTTACATATTTAACTTCAAATAGATCAAGATAAAATTCCATAAATTCTGACATCAGTTATTATACCCAAATACTAATATCAAGGACATATTTACAAAATATAGTTTTGGGGGGAATCATTTTCTGTAAATGAATATTTCACATTTTATTTTTCAAGCATTTAAACTCATATCATATCATTCCTTTTAGAGCCTGAAAACTTTTGGTCTGTTTCTTCCAATATTTATAAATGAAATTATCTACTTTCGGGAAACAGTCCCCATCAGCCTGGGATGGGAGGTGGGGACTTTGGGTATCATAATGAAAAAGTCATAAGACACACCCATTTTCTGTAGTTCCCCTGGACAACTCTTTTTAAACTCATGGAAGAGTATAAACTAACATATGTAAGAAAAGCTCATGTTGGTGACAGCAAATAATGTATAGAACAATAAAATGATACATTTAAACACTAGTAAAATGTATATTTCTAAAAAAAAAGTTTAATATCATCTGACTTTCTCACCTGAGAAAATACAGATAGTAATACCACAGGTTATATGAAATGTTCTGCTTTTATCCAACAATCTTCTTGTTCTCCTGCTTGGTACCTAAATAAAATTTAATATGGTAAATAAGGTGCAACAAATAAGATGTACAACCTTTTTCACTTTAACACTACTCATAATATAAAAATTTTGGAAATATAGCAGAAGCCTATGAATTAAAATTAGTGAGATGAATTATGATACACTTAATGAAACATTCAAACAATTAAAAATAATGTGAAAAGATTATGTTATTGATTTCTTAAGAATGAAAGATACTTTTAGGGAATAAAATTATAAAATAGAAACTACATTTTGATTCTATGTTGTTCAAAGTTAAGGGCATTGGATGTTAATGTCTCTAAACTGTCATCAGTAGTTGCTCATGCAGAGTAGGATCAGGAGGAAAGTTCTCTGACTATTTTACATATTTCTGTGATGTTTGAATTTCACAGTATATATGATTTCCTTTGCTAGCCAAAAAATAAGATTATTTTTAAATGAGGCAATCTCATCTAGGGTTTTAAATGCCTGCTTGATCTCATAGAAAAATAAATGTCAAGCATCTTTGAATATCTGTATTTCACACTGTGAAACAATTTTTAAAGACTTATTAAATACTGGGAGACTTCAGTAGGCACTTTTATTTCCTGCCACTTATCTTTTCTTTTTTCATGCCAAGCCAATAGCCAGCCATAGGGATCAAAACCTAGCATTTTACAATGGAAGGCAATCTAGGGAAGGAATTATTTCCACAAAAATTACTGCCTTAAAAATAAAGTTTCCAAATGTAATTACAAGATTGAGAAGTTTTACCGGATTGAGTTGCACATATGAACTTCACAGATCAAAGCTACCTCAAGTTAAAAATTCATTTGAAATTACTATCTGTCTAGTAGTACCTTACTGTTTTAGTGATGAGTGGATTCACACATACCCACACACACACACATACATATGAACATGCACATATACACAATAATAATCAAAGACAAAGAATTTCACTTATATCCTTCATTTTAAAACAGTAAATATTGTAACATAATCTTTTCACATTATTTGATCACACTAATTTGATCTAGATATGTTTTTTAAGCTCCAAATGGGTATGTGTATGTGTGTGTGTGTATGTGTGTGTTAAGTAGAGATAAGGTGCCAACACTATCATGTGTTGCTAAAAGGCCACAGGATTCCTACTTGTTCACCTGGATGTAGCTAAGTGAAAATGCAGGACTGTGATGAGACAAGGTGTGGTACAGAGAGCTCAGAAGTGGGGTGGATTTTAGCTCCTCCTTCACTAGTCATGATCTTGGTCAAGTCACTTCTGCTTTCCAAGCCTCAGGTTGCTCACGTACAAATGGAACTGATTAATCCTTATTGCAGATTCATTGTAAGGATTCACAATGTTGTGTATGAAGTGCTCAGCACAGTGCCTGAAAACACTATTTATAATTTTTCTCTGATCCTCTGCTCTACCTAGTGTTGTAGGAGAACTCATGGATGATCTTGAGATCATCCCTTACCATCATTTCTGAAGAAATCAATCTAAACAAAAGTCAGACCATGAAAATTAAACAGAATTAAGACGTGACCATAACATTCGATTTTATGTTGAAATCCATAATGAGGATGTTCTTTTTTTCTTACCTTCTGGGATCCTCGAAGATAAGCCAGGAGTGTTCGGCACATAGGTAAAAGGATAAGGCTGCAGTTGAAGTTAAGAACAGATGCTGAAGCTCTGCTGAAACACAATCCTAGCTGAACAAACAAAGCAAGGGTCAAAACATAGTTAAGTACATAAGCAAAAGAACCCTGACCTAGACCCACAAGCTGCAGGTATCTCCCTATTTCCCCTTTGAGGATCACAGTAAATACCTGCTCCTTCTAGAGTCTTCAACAGCCCTCCTTTCACCAGAAAGCCTGTTAGCAAAATTGGTTTCTTTATGCGTGGAATGGCTGTAAAATTTAGTTCTCCTCTCATGTCAGCTAGTGTTGTTATCAAATGAGTACATTCTTCCAGTTTGATTTCTTGTTTTGTCCTCACTGTCTAGGTGTTGAGAGCTCTAGAGAGAGAGAATCTCAGCACCGTTTTCTGCAACTCCACATTCATGTGGCATTGGATCTTTTATTCACTGATAGACCCTCAAGACTTTAAAGAGCTTTCATTTGTATCCTCCCTCTGAAATTCTCTCAGCATAACCCACTTCTTTACACTACATTACCTGCCTGCAAGCTCTTCACCTCACTAACTCTTCATCCCCAGGTTTCTAAGTAAGCTCTACTTACTCCAGACCTGAAAGCAGGAGAGTTGCCTCTATTATATACTCTATTATATACTCTATTATATATTATATACTCTATTATATACTCTCACTGCTTTCTGTCCTTACTTTATTATAATGTCTGTTTAATACTCTTTCAATCTTCTCTTTTTAAGATTCATTTTATTTTTATTTACTGTATATATATATATATATATATATATATATATATATATATATGGTACGATGTGATCTTTTAACATGTAGATACATTGTGGAATGATCAAATCAGGCCAATAAATATGTATCACCTCAAATAAATACTTATCATACCCTTGTAGTAAGACCATTTAAAATCCACTTTTTGCTATTTTGAAACTTGCTACAAATTATTATTAGTCACCATTGTGCAATACATCATCAGAACCTATTCCTCCTGTCTGAAACTTTGGACCCTTCTATCAACATCTCCTCTTTCTGCACCTGCCACCACCCTGCCCGAAGTCTCTGGTAATCATTCTACTCTCTATCTCCAAGAATTCTACTTTTTTAGGCAAGTGCTCTACCACTGAGCACAACCTCAGCCCTCTACTTTTTTAGATTCTAACAATAAGCAATATCATACAGCAGTTCTCTTTCTGTGTCTGGCTTCATTCACTATGCACAATGTCCTCTAGGTTCATTCATGTTGTTTGAGATGTTCAATCTTAAATGAGATGGTACCTTAGAAAACTGCAATTCATATATTTGGGTATGTCTTGGAAGCAGGACATAAGTGTTTTTTGTGCACTATTTCCATTTGGTCAGTTAATTTCTGATTACAAAATAATTTCTAATTACAAAAATAAATGAATATTATAGAATATAATACAGTGGTGTTAGCAAATACACAGTTATATACTATTACTGGCCATGCACAGTTACAGTTTGAACATATTTCATTTATTAACATATCAAACCTTCTCCTATAACTCTGAGAAATAATTAATAGCTTTTTAGGATTACTCTTATATAAAGGGGAATGTGACATTATGATTATAATGTTATAATAGTAATAAGAGTAACATTAAGACCTAACATAAAACAAAAAAAAAAAGATGTTGTGGAGCCAAAATTGAAACCCAGAGGTTCTAGCTAGAGTGTCTATGCCATGAATAACCACTTTAGACTTCCTCTTCAAGTTGGCTTTTTAAAAGACAATGCCCAGAAGGCACATAGTAGGCAATAGATATTTTGTTAAACAACTTGAATTTACATTTGAAGAAAGAAAATGTAGACAACCAGTCTAGATAACATTTCTCTCCTTATATGCTTCTCCATCAACAAGATGATTATTATTCTTGTTTTTTTATCATTAGAAAAATTAGAGGTACAAATATTTGAGATTATTAGAGAAGGCCACAGCAATATGTCCATTAGGATTGCCTACACACTGAGGTTTGGAGGGGATTCCTAGCACTCTTATTCTTCTTTACTTCCGTTTAGTATGTGGCATGTTACTTTAAACATTTTATGTTTTGTCCTATTTCTCTAATAAAAGGGTAAGCCCTTCAAGGACAGGAAAAATAGTTCTAAAATGCTTAAGATCACTTTACATTTTATTTCAGTTCTCATGTAATTAATTGATTTTGAATAGATTTTTAATGTAATCCTCAGATCAGCTCTGTAACATAGGCTGAGTACACAGTATTATTGCCATTTCAGAGATAAAGAGCTTTTACTAAATAAAAATAATTATACCCACAAACAAAAAATTCTGAATTTAATGCTTTGGGGTAGTGCCTGGATACCAATATTTCTGAAAGCTTTCCAGATAATTCTAATATGAAACATGGATTAAAAATTATAGTCATAAACTAGTTAGCTAAATTGTATTGCTCATAAATTATAAAACAAAAACAATCATTAAATTATAATGAGTAAACAGAATTTTATATCTACAAATTTACTGACCAAACTGGATTTAAAATTAATTTTCATATTTAGAAACAAAATTATTCTAAATATGCTTAAATTAAAAAGTGACAACAACAAGATCTCATGTGCAGAAAGCTGACACAGTGAGGAAGAACTAACAAGAGGCTTTTCATTTCCTACCCTCTAACACAAAAACAGGCGCTGCACAGGCGCCTTTAATGGACCACAGGACATCTTTTCAAATGTTACAAGATACAAACGATTATACTCATTTCACAACTGAGTTACATAAGGATCTTAGAGGCTGAAACCTTCCCCAAGGTCATACAACTAGTAGAAGATAAACTCTGTACCTTAGACTGGGGGATTATCTTCATCTTGGGTTAAAATCAAGACCAAAAAGACAACAAGAAAAAAAAAACAAACAGGCCCAGAAGGTTATGCAAGGAAAACTACTATTAAAGATAGGGAAAGCCTGTTCCTATAGCCCCCTTGGGCCATATACATTATGACTTTGTTGCCAGAGGAGTTCCTTAGTCAAGACAAGGTCTTGAATTTTAACTCCCATCAAGTGCAATTGCTTCACTTCATTCCTTTGGTTTGAAATACTCCTGTAACCCTAGCTAGCACCACTTACTCTTCAGTTGGTATATTCATAAAAATGTTTGTATCTGATTAGACTCAAACTTCTTTGAGCTCCACTGTATGGCCTTGATTCTTACATACTCTCTCACAAGGTCAGTCCTAGAGAGGCAGATGTCCCAAAGGTACCTGAATCCTCTTTATAACTACCTCTCAACTCTAGGATCTAGGAAGGCAGAAATTGGTTTATACTTTTCTACTCCTTATTCATACCATGTTGCAAGTTCCTCAAATGCAACATTTTGGTGTTTACAGCTTTGAATCCTTAACCCTAACACAATGGCTATACCCAATAATATGGATGTGCACTGAATTTTTCAACACATGTATCATGCTTTGATAATCATCTCATTTGGTTACAACACTACACTTGGTTCATATATTTATAATCTTCAGATGATTTTATTCAGGAATCCTCTATGTCTAACAATTACTTTAAAATAGCTCACAGTATCATGGGAAAACATTAGGAAGTGGTCAAAGAAAGTCCCTACTATCATCAGGAAGATGAAGTTTCTCTACTTACATGAATGCAATGCCATAAATGTGTATAAAGGAGAAAATCTCTTTCACAAAAACTAGACACCTCAAAAAATTATTAGTTCCATTATTATTCCCCTCAGAATTTTTATAAAAATTTATCCATCAAAATGGGTACTAAGGCAGACATGGTGGCACGCACTTGTAATCCCAACGGTTGAGGATTTCAAGCTCAAAGCCAGCCTCAGCTACTTAGGGAGACCCTAAGCAACTTAGCAAGACCCTGTGTCAAAATTTTAAAAAATTAAAAATTAAAAAAACTTGTGAATAGTTGTTTTATTTATCAAAAGGGACTTTATAGATGTGATTAAGGTTATAGTTCTTAACCATAAAGAGAGTACTTTAAATTAGCCAGGTGGATTCAATCTAATCATGTGAGCATTTAAGAGCTGAGAAATTTTTGCACTGGAGGCAACAGAGAGTGAGCAGTAAGGGATGTCAGAGAAATTCTATAAATAGGACTCACTGGTTGATATGTAGGGGCCCCTGTGTAAGGATAATGAGAAGCCTTGACTGGCAACCAGCAAGAAAAAGAAGACTTCAGTCCTCTGTCTGCAAGGGACTGTATTTTGGTAACACACCAAATAATCTTAGAGGCAGGTATTTCCCAGAACCTCACCTAGAACCCAGTTGACATATTCATTTCAGCCTGTGAACTTTGGAGTAGAGAAATCAACTGCTAAGTTTCTGACCTACAGAACTACAGTTTTAAACTACCATATGTATGATAATTTGTAAGAACAGCAAAACAAAACTAAGACACCAAAATGGAGGTCAGCTTTCATCAAATACTTATCAGATATTTCAGGCTGCAAAACCAAAGACGTATTTCAAAAGACGGTATAGAATATATTCTTTAATTTCATAGTAAATTGTTAGAAGTACAAATTTTAGATTCAAACAAGTTTTCTTTTTACTTTTGAGATGTCTAACCATGTCATTTGTTAGATGACTGGCTATAAACAAATTATAAACTTCTCTGAAGAATGGGAGATAAAACTGATATCAATATACAATTCAAAATATAGGTACCATACAGATCACTTTCTCTAAAGATGTAATTAACTTAAATATTAGGAACAAACAATGATTTAAAATCCATTATTTCAGCCTTTTTTAAAAACTAGCAGTTTTGAAGCCGATAAGCTCATACTCAAAACGAACTATTGAACTAAGATTCTAACTTAAAAGTTACAAAAATAACACTATTCACCTCCCAAAAATGAAAACAAAACAAAGATTAAAACAGAAAATTTAAAACCCTTATAAACAAATTAAGATAAATCATAGGAGTCGGCAGTGGCAGGATATACAGTCAATACTAAAAAGCTAAGAGCATTGCTATATGATACCAACAAATATTTTTACAAATTTATTTTTAATATTTCATTTTATATGAACAATAAAATGATAATTTTTCTTTAAATAAGTTTAACAGGGCTGGGGTTGCGATTCGGCAGTAGAGCACTCACCTAGCACATGCGAGGCCATGGGTTTGATCCTCAGCACCACATATAAATAAATAAGTCAAATAAAGGTAAAAAATTTTTTAAAAAATAAGTTTAACAAAAGAAGTATAAATTCTGTATGTAAAAAATAAACAATGGGCTGGGGATGTGGCTCAAGCGGTAGCGCGCTCGCCTGGCATGCGTGGGGCGCTGGGTTCGATCCTCAGCACCACATACAAATAAAAAAATAAAGATGTTGTGTCCACCAAAAACTAAAATAAATAAATAAATATTAAAAAATTCTCTCTCTCTCTCAAAAAATAAAAATAAAATAAAATAAAATAAATAAAGATGTTGTGTCCACTGATAACTAAAAGATAAATATTAAAAAAAATTCTCTCTCTTTCTTTAAAAAACTAAATAAAAACTAAAAAAAAAAAAAAAGAAAAGAAAAGAAGGCCTAAGAATTTGTTGTGATATGCCATGGTTTTGATAGGACAATTTAACATTGTTAAGAAGCCAGTCTCTCAAAAATCAATTTATAAACTTAATACAGCTCCAATCAAAACTGCATCAGGGTATTTTTTTTCTGAAACTTCACAAGCTTATTTTAAAATGTATATGGAAAAGCAAAATTATTAAAACACTAAAAAGAAGGAGGAAAAATTCAGTCTATAAAATGGGAGTTATAAAATCATAGTAGTTTAGTAGTTTAAGATTTTTTTTGTTGATAGACAAATGACTAGTAGAACAAAGCAAAGACCCATAAAAAGAAAAAATATATTGAACTATGGTAGCTAATATAGACATAGGGCAGACACCATCTATAATACTGGAAAAAGAAATGTCTATTCAATTAAGGGGAAAATTGGTTTTGCATATGTAAAAAAAGAGATGACTTTTCTATTTCAAACCACTCCAAAACATTAGTTCCTGAATTGATTAAGGACTTAAATATCAAAAACAAAATTTAAACTTTTAATAAACATATATATAAATCTTTAGCACATTATCATAGATGAGAATTTCTCAATACACAAAATGCTTAAAATCAAGCAAAAAAAAGCTAACACATTAAATACACATGCATTTAATTTATGTATGCACATAAATTAAAACTACTTTTTCAAATGACAGAGAAATGAAGAACCCAAACTTCAGAATAATAGTGAATTCTAGTAGAAAACGAGGAAGACAAGACAGTTAGATGATAAAGAAGGATCAAATGCATAGTTGTATAGTACTCATAATGTTTTAATTCTAGGTGCAACCATGTGTTTTCATTATATCATATATAGTGAAGATGATAAGCCTATTTAAATAAAAATCAGACTGGGTTGTGGTGCACACCTGTAATCTTAGCTACTCAGGAGGTCAGTGCAGGAGTATCACAAATTCAAGGCCAGCTTCAGAAACAGTGACATTCTGTCTCAAAATTTAAAATTAGAAAGGACTGGGATGTAGTTCATTGGCAAAGCACCACTGAGTTCAATCCCCAGTGCTAACAAAAAGAGAAATAACACTAAAACCAAGATTATAACTGGAAAGATGCAAAACTGACACAGCCTCATCCAAATAAAATAAAAATATAACAAATATAACATCATAGAAAATCCAAACACTCTATAAACAAATTAAATCATAGGAGAGTATACTAGAGTAGTAGTCAATATTTTTAAGTGATGTATAGAAACATCAATGAGGTTCATGCCTAAATTAATAAACTATTTTAGGAACTGAGGACTAATAGTAATTAGATTCTGTCATTTAAAATAAGCCAATAAAAGAAATATATATATCACTTAATATCACTTAAAGTGATATGTGTGTGTGTGTGTGTGTGTGTGTGTGTAAAATCACTTAATTCAATGTCTGTTACATTGCAAGAACTCAAAGAACACTGGGTATTAATAATAGGAACAGTGTATTCTGGGCTATCACTGAATTCTACATTTCAGATCAGCTGTACCTCATAGACATTAAATATATCCATATTGCACCACATATTTTCAAAGAAACATAAGCATTAGGTATTGATACAACTCTTTGGGGGAAATCATTTTAAATCATACTCTTGCTAGATGGTCACTGCTGTTGTCTAGTACTATCTACATTCTTTATACAAATAGTATATCACAGGAAACAAGATGGGATACTATGTGTATATGTATCTTGAAGTAGGCACAAGATGACTCTACAGATACTAAGAATATGAATAAGGCATATACTTTTATTATCTTTCATTTATTTGTGCTCCTTAGAGTCCCAACTGAACACTTGGCAAAATATCAAGTCTTTTACACAGTGTTTATTGTCAACGAATGAAATATTGTTCCTGAAGAAGAGACAGGATAATAATTAGTGTTTGTCAAGAAAGCAATAATTTTTCATTGAAAGATCCAAAAAACAATAAATTTAGGCTGTTCCTACATTATGAGTTAGAACAACTTAGAATACCATACAGTTTAATATTAGAGAGTCAATGAATAAAAATAATCCTCTCTGGACTATCTAATAAAGATGTTAAATATAATTTTCTCACCTCAATCAGCAAAGTTATAATCATTTAAGAATGATGGGATTCTTTGTTGTTTATCCATGCCTCCAAAGAAATAAAATAATTGATATTTCTTTTAATATAATATATGCAAATGATAAGAAAATTTTGGCTTAAGTAATTTTTAGATAATGATTTTACCTGCAATTTTAATATATCATGACAATAAGTTTATTTAAAATAAATCAGCAAAAAAATCTATCAAAAAGTTGAAAACTTAAGAGGTCCAAATAAATTACAATTCACTTGAGGGTCAATGCTTCAAAGGAAATCTGTACACTTTTATTTTTCTAACTATTTGCTGAATGTGTAGAAGTGTTTAATTGTTGTGTTTGCATTAAATCAAAGAGTAATGTAATTCAAAGTGGCTTTAAGTGCCCCCTTGGAGTTTATTTTGGCATTCTATCTTTTCCTTATGAAGCCAAAAAATTCAAATGGAAATTTTACCAAAGATCAATTTCTTCACATGTTTGTTCCTGAATATTCTTATTACTTTAAACTAGGAATAAAAGTTATGTTTTACCAGATTCTCAGAGTACAAATGTTCTTTCAGATGCGAAGGAGAGAGAGAGAAAAAAGGAGATGGAGCCATGTTCAATGACACAATTGTAAGAAAATATTTTATCTGATTTCTACATGGGCAATATTCTAGTAGCTAAGTACACTTTCTCCACTTAGTCACTATGAATCCATAAGCTCCATAAGCACCAACTACCTCAAATTTTCACTAAAACGAAACCACTGCCCCCTGTTATCCACCCCACCCTAGCTGAACCATTTCTTTTACCCTCACCTGCTACTTGTTTTCAGATCTCATCAGTTAGCTGACACTAGATGGCAGTGTTATTTTCACATTTCAAGTCCTGCAGGAAGCCATCTGTGAATTATGTGAGGGTCTTCTCTCAGTATGGTAGCCAGGGTTATGTTTAGGTTAGGCATTGTGAACTATCTGTGGCTCTGCATGGCAAGAGATTGACCAATGCATCTGTTCTTTATATCCACTCTGCTAAGAAGATCCCTCATAGTAGCTCTGGACCCTTTGGGAACTGGACAGCCCACTTTTAATCTCTCTTGGAGAACATCCTATGGATGGCCTTTGATGTTTCCCAATATATATAAGGCAGACTCGGGCTCCATTTTGCCATAGTCTAGCAGTTCGATCTGTCTGATAGGCTTGCCTGTTCTGCCTCTACTTTTGAAACTACTTTCTGTGTTCTGTGGTTTTTTTTACCTTTCTATTTTTCCTAGCTGTTATTTCTCAGCCAGTCCACTCCACCGAGGGGAACTCCATTTCCATCACCTGTATGAGACATGGTCGAGAATGTCCCATTTGTCAAACCTTTATATGGAGTTCATGTTTTATCCCCAAAATTTATTTGTTGAGCCCCCAATCCTCAGTGTAAAAGACTTTGGGGATAGAGCCACTGGGATATAATTAGCTTTAGATTAGGTGACAGGGATAGTACCCCCATGCTAGGATTAGTGCCCTTTTGAGAAGAGGAACTAACTAGAGCTTGTTCTCTCTCCATCTCTCTCTCTTCCTATCATCATCTTGATGTTAAGGTACAGCAGGAAGGTAGCCATCAGCAAACTAGGAAGGGGGCCTTCTCCAAAAGTGGACCGATTGGCAGCTTGATCTTGGATTTCCTAGCCTCAAGAACTGTAAGAAACAAATGTTTGTTGATTAAGCCAACAACTCTCTGACATTTTGTTGCAGAAGCTCAAATTAAAACAGTGCTATAAAATTTATAAGAAGTCACACCATTTGAAGGAAATTATAAAAGAATATAACATTTAGAGATTACAAATATATGGTTATTGTCCTAAAATCTCAAACATGTATCTTCTTATCTTAAATGCTATTCGTAAGATCCTTCTTAACAGCTATGAATCATGAGCTAATTAACTGATACTTTAACAGTCTAAAATATAAGTAGTATAAAAAGTAACTTAGAGTCTTAGGGCCACTCTATCATATCCTTTCTCTAACCTCTTTTCTGTAGTTCTACAGTAAAAGTTATCTCTTCCACTTACATTATTTATTCAACATGTATTTATTGTGATGTGCACAGATTGCAGGATACCAGGAGTGAACTAAAAATAGAAAATGCCCTTTCCCTTAGTATTCCGATATTTTAGTAGGAAAAATAGATATTAATCAAATGGCTACATATGCGAATGTGAATTGTAGCAGTGATAAATGCAGTGATAGATTTCTTGTACCAGGAAATGAGGTCCGAATGGGAAATCAGTAAGTCTTCCCTAATGAAGTGAAAAAAATAAACTGAGTCCTGGAGAGGGAGAGTCAAAGCAACCTAAGAATGAGAAGACCATGCACGTAGGAGAAAACACTATGATAAATGAAATGTAGCAAATGGGAACGTGTCCATAAAAAATTTAAAGTAGGCCAATACGGTGGGGGTATAGTGGAGGGTGAGGCTACAGGAAGCTGGAGAAGCAGGTGGGAGCACTTGCTGGATTTTGCAGGCTGTGGTAAGAATGTGTCTTTAGGCTTAAATCAAAGCACAGTACCTTACTATGCTTGAGATACTGTAACAACCATACATTGGGTGGCTTATAACAACTAACATTTATTTCCTACAATTTTGAAGGCTTGAAATTACAGATTCAAGGCAGATTCAGTCTAGTGAGGACCACCTCCTCATAGGTAATACTTTCTCACTCCTCGTATGATGGCTAGCTAGCTCTCTGAAGCCTCCTTAACAAGAGTGCTAGTCCTAACCATGGAAGGCTCTAACCTAGTTAGTTCCCTAATCACCAGCTCACCACAAAGGCCCACCTCCTAATACTATCACCTTGGGGTTAGGTCTTCAATATATGAATTTGGAGAGCGCAAACTTTCAGAGCAGAGCACAGTCACTATATTTAAACAGAAAATGGTACTTAAGAGATTATTATTTAATAATGATTACTCTCAATGAAGTGTGGAGAACAGATTGGAAGGGAGCAATTTTTGGCAATTATGTTACTTTATGCAGTTAATAATCACAGAAATGAAACTTTGTTAAATACAAGAATAACTTTTAAAGCTAATTATATTTGAATCTTACATACAGAAGATATTCAGTTTTGACCAAATATTTAACTTACTAGTACATTTATTTTATCAAATACTTTATTAAAAACATATTATTTTTAATTTGGAAAAGGGCCTCACCCACCTCTATCTCCTACCCAGCATCTAAATCTCTTCTCTGATAGCCTCCAACCATAGGTAACTTCTGATTGAATTCTTCCAGAGACAGCTGGCTGTCCCACTTAAAAACTTCCATTGTATTTTCTGACACTGAGATAGAATTTCTGTCTCTGTAATTTCACCACAGAACTCCTCTGAATAGTATTTTTTCTAAAACAGACATTTAAAAAATGAACATAAAAGGGGTATGGTTTCGTAGCCCAGTCTTGTTTTCTTCGTGAATATAATTAGTTGCCACTACAGCTATTGTTGTAATTTTAAGAAGCTCTCATCATCTTGATGACACTTCCCAATGCACAGTCTTGACACAGATTGATCATACATAGTGGTACTGAAGAGCATCATCTCTCTAGGATGCCATTTGGCAATACTAAGATTGTTATGTTATATAGCAATTATGTAACACAATGGCTCTTCCTGAGTTTACAATGTATTTATTTCCTTTATTTGACTTGCTATCAATAAATGATCCTTCTTTCCTATACTAGAAAGAAAAGTTGTGGTGGGAGACAGCAAGTATATAATTTATTGGCTTCAGTCCATTAAATTATATTGGATGTGAATCCTATTCCAACTTTTTCCCCTCTCAACTTTGTCTCAGCTAAATAAAAATTTTACATTCATGTTTTCCACATCTTCAAACAAGTTCTTGACAAAGCTATTAAAATGTAACAACTCCCATGAAATAGCTGACTGTAGTGAGGACTTGCAAACTAACTTTCTGGTAAATTAATTTTCAAGAAAACATTTTGCTGTCACCTGGGAATTTGCTTAACAATTTAAGGGAATATAATATGACATGTGACATGCAAATACCTATAGAAAGTATTCTATAGAGGGATTTGAAAACACCAGAAAGGTATTAATAGTAGACTTAAATAAATGGTCATTTTTCTAGGTTCCTCTTGGGGAATCATCAATAAGCCATTTCCAGAAAAAAACAGAAAAGTAAAAATAACCCAACAGGTTTATAAAATATTTTTGTATTGTGATTTGGTATTTGTGTTTGTCCAAAAATAAGCAAATTTGAGCTCTTTAAGGTCAATTTTACTGACTTCTCTCCCAAAGAGGTATTTTTGATCAAATAAAGTGCAGCCTATACAATACCTAATTCTTACACATTTTAGAGCCATAGAATTCTCTCACACAGTCTAATAAGCTATCAGACCATACTCCTGTGTGCCTTTACTTACACCAGCAGTTTATAAAGAAGCAAGGATAGGAACCCAGGTCCACTAGCCACAGTGTCATTTCCCTACCCACACATCAATCCAAGAAAGAAAGGTGAGTCAAGCGCCTCTTCTTTGCAAAACACAATACTTTCATTATTTTTTTTTTCTTTTTTAGTTATAGATGAACACAATATCTTTATTTTGTTTGTTTATTTTTATGTGGTGCTGAGGATCGAACCCAGTGCCTCACAAGTGTGAGGCAAGTGCTCTGCCACTGAGCTACAACCCCAACCCCATAATACTTTCTTACTCTTACAGTTGCTTATATTTTCCCCCCAGAAAATATATTTTCCTGTAATTTTATGCATATCTTCACAAGGGCTTCCCAAATCTGACTACAGATAGAAAATTTAAAACAAGCATATCTTTGCCACACTTTCTGAAATTCTGACTTCTTAGGTCTGAGGTACGGGTCAGGCTTCGTAGTCACTGTTTTAGAATAATTTGATGGCAGACAAATGTAAGTGTGAACTAAGCCCCTCCACTAGCTGTGTGGCCTTAGGTAATTCTCTTTCCCTATCTCAGTCTCATTTTCCTTACCTGAAAAATATAACAACAACAATAACAAATTCATACCAAAGGGTTGTATAAACATCAAGTGAGCAAATATAGAATTCAGTGCAGTGCCTAAATGTAGTTAGAAGTCAACAGATGTTATTATCATCATTCTATTTCCCAACCCTCTAAAAACCTGATCTAGTTTCAGAATGTAAATGCTGTTATGACATAGTTTGTTGCAGATCACTCTTGCCATGCTGTCTTTCCATCTTTAGCTCTGAAAGGTGGCATTGAAATTAAAGGTGTGAAAGCTGAACTTTCATTTCATTCATCTGCCTCTAAAGAATTCAAAAAAAAAGTTCTAGACTTTTAGTAATTATAATATGGATGAACGAATAAGCCTAAGAGATGATCCTTCAGTATCCTTAGTTCAAAAAAAGAGAATATTTAACATGACTACCCAAGAAATCTGGCTCAGATCTAGGATCAGCACTCAAGACCTACTCTTTCCATCTTATTGCTCAAAGATAGCAAACATTCCCCTACTCTCCTCCACTCCTGCTGTCATTCTGGCAATCAAGATTTGCTCAGGAAATGAGCAGTGCTCAGTTTGAAGAAAAATCCCATAGGCACCCTAGCTCATTGATGAGACTACATATATCATCTAGTCCAGCAATTTTTTTTTCTGTCCCATCTCATATTCCATGGGTTTAAACAAATCAAATTGATTTTATCATACTGTCAGGCCACTTGGCTATACTTTTATGTCATGTGGCTCAGTTCAGTTTGAGATTAACTGAACCCCATTTCCTGCCCTCACTTACACCTCAAATTTTCCCTCTTCTTCACATATGCTAACAGATGTGAGCATCTCTCTCAGTAATTTGTTTTCACCTTTTACCATATCTCTCGTAGGACACCTAACTCTTTATATTGTAATTGTTTACCTGTTTACCTCCTGTCTCCCCTAAAAAATTACCAAGTGGCAATACAGACAAATGGCAAAGCCCAAACTGCCTATTTTTGAGGACTTTAAAGTGCATGATCACTAATAAGGAAATTTATATCCAAAAGTACTCTTGATAAAATATGCTCTGAGTAAAAAAAAGTCAAAGAAAATTAGTCATGAGACAAATATATGAACAGAAATAGACAACCACAAAAAGAAGATTATACAATTTTCCAAGGCAATGGTAGGAATTTTTAATATATTTAACATAATCAAAATTATATATGGCAGAAAATCAGAACAATTTTTTCATATATCTATAAAGCCTGTCATTCTAATTTGAATGTTTGCTTTTCATCATTAATAAATTATAATAGGGCTATGAATTTGACTATTCCATGAGAACAATTATATTTAAGAATAAAACATGAGTACTTGGGATGTAATTTAGTGGTATGGCATGTGCTTAACATTTGTTATGCCATAGTTCAATCCCCAGCATCACAACAATAAATAA
Organism: Marmota flaviventris; assembly: GCF_047511675.1. Taxonomy (NCBI): domain Eukaryota; kingdom Metazoa; phylum Chordata; class Mammalia; order Rodentia; family Sciuridae; genus Marmota; species Marmota flaviventris. The sequence continues at coordinate 76,400,812 of NC_092506.1, forward strand.
ATAAATAAATAAAAATACAAAATTACATTTTGGCAAAGAACTTACTTTAAAAGCCAATAATGTATTTTGATAAAGCTTCATATAGAAGTAATAGTGATAATCATGCCATAAGCAAGCAGAAAATAATTAATGACAAAAGTAATCATTTCCTAGTGAAAAAAAATTAACTACTCTTGTAGTGCTCTTGGAGTAAAACCTAAAGTTGGTGACTTTCTGTTCTTTCCATAATAAAGTGTAATTCATTACAAATGATTCTAACTGATGTCTGTCCAATGGCTGCCCTAGAGACTTTTAACTATGATGTAATTTTTTACTTGAGTTGACCTGTCTTCTCATCTATGAATTACTTCTTTAAAACAAACAAACAAAACCTCTCTATATCCAGATGAATTTAACAGTTGTAAAGAAAAAGCTAGTGGAATTTTTCCCCCATAAAACTAAGTGAACAACAAAAGTAGAGAGTCCATCCTGAATACATATCCAGATTTCCTAATACTTAGCTCAAAATTTCCTGTTTTATGCCTCCATTCTGCTATACTTTCTAAAAATGGCATTCCTTCCATTTTCAACAGGAATGTGGCTTTTACTTACAAAAGTCTACTGGAAGTCAGAAAGATATATAGTTATTACAGACAGAAAAGAAAACCATATCGTAACACAATATTTCTGTCCCAGTATTGTCTGTGTTGTCTTTCCTATGCCAAATGCTCAGATGGCAAGATATTCACTTCTAGACTATGTGTTTCTCTGGCAAAGTTAAAGTTCAACATCAACAGAATTAAGAATTGCATGTGAACATGTCCATGACCTTCTAAAGGCAATACTGTCTGGCAAACAGGTCATTAGATGAAAAGCTATGAAATTTCTATCACAGCTAACACCTGTGGCTTCTACCAAGGTCCTTGGATTCCAATAATAAATATTACCTTTGCTTTCCCTCACAGAATTGTGGTAAAGGATAAAGATTTATCAAATGCAAATGGTCTGACCTCTTTGGTTGACAAATATTATTGAAATGGATTTTTTTTAATTCAGCACTTAAATGCTGTTTCATTTTGTTGTTGTTGTTTGAAGAAAAATAAAACTGTATTTTATTAAAAATGGCAATCTAAGAAGAATCTGCAAACTGAGTAACCAAATACAAAAGTTTGCTGGATATAAGATTGATATTTAAAAACCAATAGCAGGGCTGCGGCTATAGCTCAGTGGTAGATCACTTGCCTCACATGTGTGAGGAACTAGGTTCAATCCTCAGCACCACATAAAAATAAGTGAATAAATAAAGATATTGTATCCATCTACAACTAAAAAAAGTCTTTTAAAATTAGCATTTTATTCACCAGTCAAAAAATATAATTTTAAAAGAAGACAACCTTTATACGAGCATCAAAAACTATATTGGACTGAGAGATGAAGCTATTAAAATCATAAAATATTTTAAGGAAACATTATTATTGAATATGACATAAAGGAACACCCTTTATACATGTTGGTATTTATGACCACACCTTAGCTTTTCCCCCTTTTTAAGACACAACAAAGCTCAAGGCACGGTGGCACAGGCCTATAATCCCAGCATCTCAGGAGGCTGAGGGAAGAGGATCTCAAGTCCAAAGCCAACTTGGTGAGGCCCTAAACAATTTAGCAAGATCCTGTGTCAAAATGAAAACTAAAAAAGGGCTAAGGATGTGGCTCAGTGGGAACCCGTGGCTCAGTGGGAACCCATGGTTCAGCGTCCCTGAGTTCATTCCCTGGTACCAAAAGGATTACACACACACACAAACACCCACAACAAAGCCTCAAGAGTTAAAAAGCATTTGATTTTAATCACTTTTATACTTTCCTCCTTCAACAGAAATTATCTGTGCAGTGGAAAAGTCAGGGAGGAGTAAATTTATTTTACAGAGCATGGTTGACTTGAAATCTAACACAGGCCTCATTTCTCCCACATCATGGGTCCAGCACATCTGATCACAATTACTGAGTATTTAGTCACCTCTCAGCTATTCTTCATCAGAAACAGTCATTCCAAAACCTTGCTTCATTCTTCATCTTTAAACCATTTTTAATTTAACGTTAATTTAACATTTCTCCTAAAACTGGAAGCCCAAACAGATACACATACTGGTAGCCTAAGCATACAGAAAATTTTCAGAGTAAACAATGCACCTAGTAATGATATCCCATAATCTGGTCAGAATTTTTATCAAACTATTCATAGTGACACATAGTGACACTTGTACTGAATGTTGTCTTAGCTTTTTAGCTGCTGTGACTAAAATATCTAACCAGAACAATTTTAGAGAAGGAAAAGTTTATTTGAGGGCTCAAAAGTTTATTTCAGACGTCCATAAAAGGCCAGCTCCATTCCTCAGGACTCAAGGTAATGCAGAACAGCATGGCAGAAGAGTGTGGCAGAGAGAAGTGGCTCACAAGATAATCACAAAGCAGAGAGTGTTCTCCACTTGCCAGATACAAATATATACCTCAAAACCACGCCCAATGCCCCCCACCTCCTCCAGTCACGCCCCACCTGCCTCCAATTAGCACTCATTAATTCCATAAGGGGGTTAGTTCACCAATTGGGTTAAGACTCTCACAACCTGATCATTTCTGCTCTCAACCTTTTTGCATTGTCTCACACATGAGATTTTGGGGGAAATCTCACATTCAGATTATAACAAATATGAAGATTCTTCTTTTATATGTGCTAATTGTATTCTTCTCAAACATATTGTCTATTTACTCTTCTAAACTTGATCCTGTTTTTTATTAAGTCTTCCTAGTTGAATCTATAAAATTGCTTTTAAATTCAATCTCTGTTCTCAAAATACTTGCAATTTAGTTAATTTACCATGTCTGTATGTTTTTTTTTTTTTTTTTCATATGATTCACCATGTCTTTTAATCAAGATTTTCAACTTTGAATCAGAAAATTCTCAGTCTTTTTGCAGGGGAAAATAAATTTAAGAGGAAGAACTCAGCGCCACAAAATGGCCTAAGAGTAGGTACTTGGTAAGGAAGGACTAAATGAGTACATAGTTTGGTACAGATTATTTATTTAAACTTCTGATGCATATATGTTAAAGCATTAGAAAATACAGACCAACTCTTCATGAGTTTAATTGGTCAAACTAAATATGTAGACAGAGACAGAGACAGAGACAGAGTCATAGATGAAACAGATGTAGTTGTTACCTATCAGACATAGAAGGGATTTTCTAGTTTTTTCTATTATGTCATCAATATTTCATATACAAAAGCAAGTAGTTTTATTTTTGAAATTTAGTGTATTTTAGCAAAGAAATATCAAGAACTCAATGGATAAACAATAAAAAGTCATAATGAATTTTAATGAATTAATATACTTTGGAAATCTAATTAAATATCCAAAGGCTATCATTTCAAAAACAGAGGTTGTTCTGTGTAATAATATCTTTCACTGTATTGTCTTTGTCTGTGAAATACTGAAAGCCAAAAGCATGTTTTTAATTTATTCAGTGAAATATTAAAAATAACATGTTTAGCAATGAGTTTTTGATGACATGGATAAATCTATTGTAACAATTAAAGCTATATTTTTAAAAGGAGAATACAAAACTGTTTATTCTGGATGATTATACTGCTACATCAAAAAAAGAAAAAACGCACACCTGTAATTCCAGTGGCTCAGGAGGCTGAGGTAGAAGGATCGAGAGTCCAAAGCCAGCCTTAGCAACAGTGAGGCAGTATGTAACTCAATGAGACCCTGTCTGTAAATATAATACAAAATTGGGCTGGGGATGTGGCTCAGTGGTCAAGTGCCACTGAGTTCAATCCCTGGTGCCAAAAAGAAAAAGAAAAAATATTTACTTAGGAAATACATCAAAATATCAGCAATGATTATGTTTAAGTGTTGATATAAACGACTTTTGGGTTTGTTTATTTTTGCATATCTCCATTTTACATAATAAATATGAAAAAATTTTACATAATAAATATGATAAAGCCATAATAAAATTATTTTCTTAAAAAAATAAAATGGAAATTCTTAACAGTAAACATGGGAAATAAAAAATTTTATCTTTAAATATTGATAAAATAAAGCAAATTTCCATTTCTGTTTCTATGCATTTTTTCATTTTTTTTTTTTCCATAATGGCATAGTTTATTTTCATAGTGGAAAATGCATGAATAGCTTTTTTAAATTATCTTGAAAATTTTTAATGGCTTAGGGTGGAATCTTTCAGATGACAAGCATTAAGCTGCCGAACTTTCCCTTTAGATTTTTGATAAATTAAAAGATACTAATTTAAAACACAGGGTTCAACAGAATGGGACAGGGTAAAGGGAAAGCAGAAATTAGAATGAGTGATGTTATGACCATTTAGGAAATAAAAAGGGTTCTAAGTATTGTAAGGAATAACTCTTAGGTAATGGGAATGGAGATGCATGAGAACAAATGTTACCTACTTTTGAACACTATTATTAATCAAGTGGGGGCTAAACATAGGAGATCATCTAGCCTGTTTCCCTTGTGATAGGTGTCATACCATATAACTTGTTGTTTGGTTGTCATATGTGTTGTTATGACATTTAGCAAATAATTTCTGAAAACAAAGTATTCAGCATATATTAAAATATCAGTAAGGAAAATCCTAACATTCTGCATACCCAAATCGAAACACTCTATTCACTAACTTCTTAATATTTAGATGATCTTTGATGTTGATACCACTTATTTACTAACCTTCACAGTTTAGAAAGTTAGGGAAAGTTATTGCTCTGATTCTTATTTACATTTTTTAAAAATCTGTTTCACTTTCTGCACCTATGCTTTAATGTTGTCTATTTTTTTTCTTTCCTTCCTTCCTTCCTTCTTTTCTTCAATATGGGGACTGAACTCATATTCTTATGCATGCTAGATGAGTGCTCCACCACTGAGTTACATCCCCAGACCTTTATGTAACTTCATGAGTCTTATTAAATTGCCCAGGTTAAAATCAAACTTCAGATTTCTTGTTTTACATTAAATTAGAAGATGGCCTCTTTTTTTAATTTTTGGAAATTTTTAGACTTTAGCAAATCCATTTACAACTGGATTCAACATCAAAACCTTCGTAGCTCTAAATTTTTCTTGAAAGTAATGAATCTTTGTATTGTCATTAACTTATCTACTATAATTTGCTATTAGAATAGAATAGAATAATGCTTTTTGAGGACCTCATATTCATGTCTTCCTTATTTTAATCCTTCCCTCACCTCTCCCAGAAAAAGAACCCTATAATAAAGATCTTAGAATAAACTTTTCATAACTACTTGTGAGTTAAACTAAATTACCATTTGGGAAGTCAGAATGTTTCAATATTTAAATGTTCATGTAGTTAAACTTAATAACATAATCCTCAATTTAAAATTGAGAAAATAGACTGAAATTTTTAATAAATTATTTAAAGACACATGTGTTAAGAGGCAAAATAAACATGTCCGCTTAGATCAATTCATGTTCTTTCACAATATCACATCAAAATCACATCATTCCACTGATACTCCTGATTTTCATAGGTATTACTATATTTGGAATTTGAAGAGTCAGTCCATGCTCAGGAAAATATGATATAAAAAAAACTCTTGGTTTTAGCAAAAATCAGAACGTATGTCATAAAGAACTTTAGCAAATTAAATTTAATGTCTAAAATTCATGAGTTAAAATGTATTTCCGTCTTTAAGAATGACACTCAAGATTTAAAACCCATATAAGATATTTTTCTTTAAGCAAACTAAAATTAAGAAAACCTTGTTTATCTATTCTGAACCTGCAAACTAAACTCTAGAAAACTTTCACTTGAGTCTATTCCCAAACTCTCAGATTATTTTAAAAAAGCACAGGATCAAACTAACTGAACAGCAAGTTTAGTGATAGTTTCTATACAATCCAAGCCAATCCCCACCCTATAGAAAAATACCATAGGAGGTTAACAAATAGAACACAGACAATTCTCAGCAGCAAATGGGATTTCTAAAGTAGGGGAAGAATATTCACCTTGAGCTCTACATTTTTGTGGTTTACTATGAGTCATTTTTTTTTCCAGTCGGAACCCATTAATATAGACCACTGATGATATGTGTTTGATTTTTCTTGTAGATATTCTGAGCTATCAGAGGGGAGTCCTTTGGCCTTTTGTTTTTATAGTTTAACAGACTTCACAAATGTGATTTGGGGGTTCATATGGCTAAACTCCAAGAGAATTGACAAAACTCAATGGCCCAAAGTTACTTGTAAAGTAATTTGATTGAGAAAAATCAGTGAGGTGTAAAAGTACCCATCACCCTATCCCATCAGTTTTCTCCACTGGCACATCTTACTTTCCATTCCAAAACTTTCTCCTGGGGGTATTTTGACTCACTTTGAAGTCATGACATGGAACAACAAGGAGTTAACTCAGGATAAGATGCTGACTGGAAGACATGTAAAAAAAAGCATACTGGGGAAAAGGAAGTTTACAGATTATTATTATTATTATATAAGATTGTTAAGGATCAGAGTAAAATAAAGGAAAGAAGAAAGATGACATTTTAAAGCTGCTTTTATGAAATAGGCTTCATGCTAAGTACTTTCATCAATTGGAAAATTACTTGCAAATTCTGTTCTTTAGCTTACTTATGAATAGGACCTAACTTGTTGAATAGTGAAGATTTTGACATAGAATATATGATGTCAGACTCATGAGATGTTAATGATGTTGCTCTATCATTTATTTTAATTTACTTATAAGACTCACAACAATATCATAAGGTAGACATTACTTCCCTTGTTTGACTTTTGAAAACTCTAAGCTTCAGTGAAGATTAATAAAATATATTAATACTTTTTTGAATGAAGTATGTTCCATCTCAAACTGAAATTCCAACCAACAATTGTGGCCAAGCCACCAAAACTTTGTGCCAATGACCAACAATAACACACAGCTTTATTCCCTCAGGAAGGATCAGAAAGGCAGCCAGAGATCAACCAAAGAACTGAACCCAAAGCTTCAGCTGACCAGCAAGTATACAACATCATCATCAAACATATTTGTTAAGCACCCTTGTGAGCACCATGATAATGGAGTAAAGAATACATCTCCCTGTTCCACCAGCCATTTACTATATGATCAGTAAATCCCTTCCATCTTCAAGTGTCTCTGAATTTCTTTCAATATGTTCACTTATAAACATAAACAATTTATGATATTGCTATTTAGAACTACTCATAGTAAAATACCATTAGTACCAAATACTACTATTGAATATTTATAGCAATGGCTATCATATTCTGAGTGCCTATATTCCAGGCATTTCACTTGAATTTTCTTAGGTAATCTTTAATAACCTAAGAGTAAGCTTTAATATCTATTTCATCAAGTAGATCAGTTAAACTTAGGCTCAGATAATTAATTTGTTAGTTTTATAAAGGGAAAACCATCCTAAACCATGATTCAAACACATATCCATATAGCTCCAAAACCTATGATCTTTTCAATAAGAAATTCCAGCTGATTTTCCTCTCCAGAATTACCTAGGCAATTTGAAAATAATTTATGTGACTAACATAATGTTTAGGACAATGGACATGAAGAAACGCTGGCCAGAAGTTAGGATACCTATCATCTCCATTCAGCTTTGCACTGAGTATATAAAGAAGGCATTTAATTACACTAAATCCATCTGTCAGATAAGGTAAATGGACTAAAACAATTCCTAAGGTCTCTGTAGCATATCACAGTTCTACAGACTCCTCTCCCTCCATGCTGAGTGCTCCCCAGGGAAGAGCAAACATGACTACTATGATTATAATTCCAATTACTATTGTTGGCCTCAGCAATGTGCAAAATAAAATAACTCCTCAATATTTACCATGTTCCTACTCTAAGAGTCATTTCCCTAAGTCATACGTTTGATGCCAAGAGTTAAGCAATCCAAATGAAATATTGATGTTGTTCCTCAGGGGGTGTTAATTTATTTGATTTCCTTCTTTGAGGACATGGCAGGGGTAAAACAGGTGTGTAAAACAATGTTCAAAAAAAATTAAGGGTAAGATTAAGACTTAAATGCTACAAATGACTGATCTGGAATGTCACAATACCTTCATAAGGAGGCCTGATAAGGGATTTTATGCAATGTCATTCTGGAATGTTACTGCTCAGCTGGGATTCTACAACTGAGGAAAAAAGAACTACATTAATCTCAAATTAATTCATCAAAACCCATGCTTAACTTCCAGAGGAAAACTAAGAAACATGTTAATGTGTCAAAATGCATTCTACTGTCATGTATAATTAGAACAAATTAAAACATAAAAAACAAAAGTCATATATCGAAGTCTTGATGTACAATACTTCAGAATGTGACTGTATTTGGAGATAGTCTTTAAAGTGGCAATTAAGATTAAATGATATACTTGGAATGGGTCCTAATCCAACTTTAATTGTCCTTAGAAGAAGAGATTAGGAAACAGATGCACACAGAATGAAGGTCATGTGAAGACAAAGGAAGAAGAGAGCCATGTATAAGCCAAAGAAAGAGGTCTATGAAAGGAACAAACTCCACTGACAACTTGAGCCTTAACTTCTAGCCTCCAAAACTGTGCAGAAACAAATTTCTTTTGTTTAAGCCATCTAGTCTGTAGTACTTTGCTATGGCAGTCCTGGCAAACTAATATAGTAGAAAGAAATTGAGATACATGTTCTGACTTGGATTTAAAAACAATCCATGTATTATATTCTTACCTTTACGTCTAATCAAGTACTTAGTAAGATATACTAAAGCAACCTCACAAACATACAGACTACACACAGTCACATGCCAGACCATTGTGTTATGACACATAATAACTTGACAAAAGTAGAGAATTCCAGGTTTTAACACTGTTGAAGAACCTCACATGGAACAGCAGGATGATTGAGGGCGTGTGTGTGTTCAGTGTCAAGCAGAGGTGGGCTCAAACTGGACTCTTCCATTTAGCTGTACATGCTGGGGAAAGTTATCTACTGCTGAGAATCACTTTCTCAATTCTATAAAAAGTGATAATTTCTATCCTCAGAGTGGTTATAAGGATTTAATTAAATATAAGGATTAATTGAGCTTATAAAAATAAAGAGCCATGAAGTGCATCAGGTACATAGTGTGTGATCAATAAATAGTAAAAGTTGTTATTTGATTGAATCGTATGAAACTGCTAATATTTGATTGTTCTGTTCTATCAAAAGGCATTCTATATGATTCAACTCAATATTTATGTTGCATAGAGGCAGAAGAACACAATGATTCAGAATAAAAATTCTGTCAATGGATGCATGGATGAAGAAAATATGGTTTATATGCACACAATGAAATACTTTTCTATCTTTAAAAAGAAGGAAATCCTGCCACTTACACTGACATGGATGAAACTGGAAGGCATCATGATGTTAAGAAAAATAAGCCAGGCACAGAAAGACAAATACAACATCATCTCACCTAATATGTGGAACCTAACAAAGTTGAATTCTTAGAAGTAGAGAGCACAATGGTGGTTACCAGTGGTTGCAGAGGTAGGGTAAAGTCGGGAGATAATAGTCAAAGAATGCAAAATTTGAATTAGGAGAAATAAATTCAAGAGATCTATTGTACATTATGATGACTATAAAGTAAAAATGTCACATTCTTGAAAATTGAAGATTTTAAGTGTCTTACTACCAAAAAAAAAAAAAATTAAAAAGTATGTGAAGTAATTAATGTATATGTTGATTAGCTCCATTCAGTCATTTTATAATACTTATATATTTCAAAACATCATGTTGAATACAATAAATTTATACAATTTTTGTAAAATTAAAAAATAAAAGAATATAAACTCTAGATCCAGGACCTTAGGCTAGATTCCTGCCTCTGTCACTTACACTAGCAAGTTATAGAACCTCCCTCTCAAATTCAGTTTCTCAGTTGCAAAGTAAAAAATCAAAATCATCTATTCCATACATTAGATAAAAAGATTAAGGATTATCTTGCATGCACAAGGCCCTGGGTTCAATCCCCAGCACCACACACACACACACACACACACACACACACACACACACACACAATTAAGTAAATTAATCAATGCAAAGCTCTTAGAATAATGCCTAATACTTAATCCTCACTGATGAAGTCTGCTATTAGCATTAATGTTATTCATATCAAAATGAAGGAAGTGATTTTAAAATGCCTGAAATTCATTTCAACTGACAATCTATGCTGTTTGGAATGGTATTGATAAAAGAGAATTACACACTAGGTGGAAAACAAAGAGATCAAATATTGAGCCCCCAAATGCTGATAAATACAGTGAAATCAGAAATGATCTAAATAGGCTGGGTGTGTTAGCACACACCTGTAATCCCAGCAGCTCAGTGTAATCCCAGCAGCTCAGGAGGCTGAGCCAGGAGGTTCAAAGGCAGACTCTGCAATTTAGAGAGGCCCTAAGCAATTCAGCAAGACCCTGTCTCTAAATAAAAATATAAAAAAGGACCAGGGACATGACTAAGTGGTTAAGTATCTCTTCAATCCCCAGTATCAAAAATAAATAAACAAATGAATAGCTCAAAAACTAAGTAAAAATGTCTTGCAATTCCTTCACAATTTATCTAAGGGAAATGAAAACTTCAAAAAAAAAAAAAAAAAACCTTTATTATGTTGAAAATATATTTTTATTGAGGGAAAATTAATAATTTTCCTTAAATTCTTAACTTGCTGATCATTTTAAAATATCATTTCACATTAAAAAAAAAAAGCTAGTGGTCCACTTTTCATGGGGTTTAGACAGAATCAATAGACCAAATAGTAAAGAAACCACTAATTCAGTGTGTGTTAGTGAGAAAATAACTTCGATCTTATTTTTCTATTTTGAAAAATAAAAACAAACTCTAAAGATACCAAAACTCCCAAGTCTAAAACTCTGTGGATTGCTATCAACTGTAAATTGATAAATATACTGTGATTTCATCAAAGTATTAAAACCCACCTCACCTGTCAATAAACAGAAAAACACCTGGCTCAATTAGCAAAGACTAAGAAGAAAAAATGAACAAAAATAACAGTTTAAAATATCCCCTGAATAGAAACCACAATGTGTGCCTGGCTAATTCTGGCTAGTGACTTTTATATTCTGTGCAATAAAAGGAAAGAGTTAATGATCAAGCCTTCTTCAGAAATTCACAGGAGGCATGTATTCCTTCCTTCTCAGCAGAATTAAAGCTGCCCAGACCAGCTGTGAAACCAACAGTGACTTAAAATCCTAGGTTCATTCGCCTAGAAATTCTAATCTTCAACCTTAAGCAGTTCACATGACATCAGACTTCTGTCTCTGTACAATGTTATGATACACTTCTAGGACTCATAAGAGGGTAAATTAGTTAATGTTTCTAAAGAATAATGATTGACCAAAGAAACATCATCCTGGTGTTTCACTGGAAAGTTAGAAAAAAACCTAAATGCTCATAACTTTCTCTCAAATAACATAGATATCTCAAAAAAGATTTCCAAAGGAAAAAAGTTTCATGTCCATATAGCAGGTAGAAAAAAAAAAAAAAAAAACATGTGAGGAAAAAGCAAAGAATTTTTAATTCTCATCTTAAAACTATGAGAATAGGTTAAAATTGAATAGTCCATATACAAATGTTAGTTTGGAGAGAAAAAAAAAAATGTAAAACCAAGAAACTAAGGCACACATACCTTGTACCACAAAATTCATTCTTTTCCAAAGTTAAAATGTTTATATCAATTACATAATACTCTAGTTATAAAAATGTCAAAATATATTTCAAAAATGGGTAACATGAATATGAGTGCTTGATTTTTGAGTTAGAATGCCACCATATTTTTTAATGGAAAAATTAAATTTCTTAGGTTTGCTAACAGCACATTAGCATTTTCTATTAGAGTAAAAAGTAACTGTATCTCCATTTCTTAAAATAAATAAATCAAAACTTATTTATCTTAAGCAATCCAAGGCGTCCTTTATTTAAAGAGCTGCAATGGAAGAGTGCATGAGGTCGGTTCAATTTTTTTGTTTGCTTGGGTATTTGTTTTGTTTTGGTTTCCCCTCAAGACTTTTCTTCTTATCCAATTTTAAGATTCCAAACTCACAGCATGTCATAATTAAACATCTCCTAGGAAGTACACAATCAGATTAGCATATTAACTCAGGCATAAACCAGCCATGACCATGCTGCTCTCAGTCTGTAAAAGGCCAGTCTGGGAAAGATCATTAAAAAAGAAGAAAAAAAAACTACTAAAACATATTTATCTCTCCTTTATTTTATCTTCTAGCACTATAGGTCTTATTTTCCCTTTCAATTCTAAAGTAATTTTTAATCTTTAATTGTGGTATAAGAACAGTCATATAGAAATAGTAATGAACACTCTTGTTCTGAGAATTAAATATTTCCCCTTCATTCTTAAAAATTGCCAACACCAGAAAGTTCAGAAGACAAGGCAGAAGACAGAGATTTTTACAGTTCATGCCAATAATTAAAGTCCACAACCACCCTTCCAATATCAACTCTTATTTATAGAGGAGGAGAAAAAAAAAAACTAGCCATAACATAATGTATTTTTTATTGGGCTACTTAGCTGGCTAGTTGTTTGCTTTGAAGCAAAATAGTAAGCATTGTGGCCAAGAGTAAGAATAAATCTCCCCACAGTTTGTACTTGAACTGCCAAAAATGGAAGCCACTGACCATACATGGCCATTCAGTATGTGAAATGTGTCTATCATTATAAAGGAACTAAATGTTTAGTTTAATTTTATTAATTAAAAAAAAAAATTGGGGGGGGAGGGTGGTTAAGGAGGATAGTTTCTCACTCTGTTTCCCATTCTGATCTTGGACTCCTGGGCTCAAGTGATTCTCCTGTCTCAGCTGGGACTACAGGCACATGCCACTGCATCTGATTCCAAAAAACTTAAATTTTAAAGTTGATATACATTTGTGTTATTAGATAAAATTCTGACTGTAAACTTTATGAAGCCTAAATGTACGTAAGGTGTTCCTGTTAAAAATTTAGTGGTTGAATTGTAACTTTCCTGAATATAAATTTCAAGTATTTAATAAGAAGGAATCATGTAAAGTATCTCATTAATTTCTTTAGTAATGACTACCTGTTAAAGTGATAATGTTTTAGATATATTGGGTTTAATTTATTTTTAGAATTAATGACTCTGTCTTCTTCTTATTTTGTCTTGCATTGTATTTCTACTGGGCAGTATGGATAAAGAATAGTATTAACAAGTGGTTTACATTCTTGAGATAGGCAAGAGAAATAGTTTAGAAAAATATGTATTATGAGGGAAAAGCAAAGAGGTAAGAAAGGACTCCATTCAAATTCTACTTCTGACAGTAACCATCAGACCTTAGAACAAGTCACACAGCTTCCTAGGTCTGTATATCCTCAAATGTAAAGTGCAGAGCATAGCTTCCAAGCTAAAACAAAATATTTGTAAAGTGTCTGGCATATCATATGTATAAATAAATAGTTGAATAATAATTGTTTTCAATACAAATCAGAGATCTTTGCCAACACTTCTCAATATCTGTATCTTCCTACAAACAAGATATGTTCTGTGGATCCTTGTAGCCCATAATACCATAGTAATGTTACTATTATAGGTACATTTTACAGGTGAATTGCAACAAGCGTTATATTTAATGCTATTATCAAATTTCTCAGCGAATGAATATACTGTTTCCATCTGTGTTTTAAAGTGGTACAATCAAATTGATTTCCATAAATAGTATCATGAGAACCTAAAATTCACCTAAAAGTGATTAATAAAATCAGAATATTTATGTCCCCTTTAGTATTTCTACAATTCTATCATTTTAAGTCTGACTACTTGATAAGATCTAATATGCACTGCTGTAAGACATTCATATTTAGTCATTAAAGCTGTAAAACACAGACATCAGCAATATTTACTTAAAAAATAATTGTAACTCATTATTTTTATGTATTATTATACTGTATATATATATATATATATATATATATGTGTGTGTGTGTGTGTGTGTGTGTGTGTGTGTGTTGCATTTTGAAAAGCATCTGCAAATTCTTATTCTATGAAACTATATCACAGCCATCACAATATTAGAAAAGTTATGCCTAGGACAAATAAAATTATTCCTCCATGAATTTAAGACCAAAACTATAGGGGTTACTTTTTCACTAAAAAGAACCATTTAGTTTTAAAACACCTACTTCAAAAAGTTTAGATACATTAATGAAAAAAATTATAATTTCTGGGGAGACATTTAGAAGTCATAGATTATTTTTCCTTTCCACAAGAACTCTTGGTAAAATGTTAAATTCTTACTAAATGGTTTAAAAATCAGCTCAGTTTTATGAAAACTAACTCACAATGACCTATCAGTCTGCCCATTGCCCTCCTTGCTCCTAGTCTTCCATTTGTTCATTTTATCACTCTCTTCCTTCATTCACTTGATCAGTGTTTATTGAACCCCTACTATATGCCAGCAGTTCTTGAACCTTCCTAACTTGTTGTTATCATTTAAACAAAAGCACCAAGTGGAATGGAAGTACAGAGATGCAGCATATTTTGAAATGTTTTAAAATTTTATTGGCCTGTCATAAAGAAAAATAAAATTACGGCACTTGCAGACCACCACGTTAAGCAAAATAAGTCAAACTCACAAGGTCAAGTGTCATGTTTTCTCTCATATGCAGAAACTAGAGAGGATAAAGAAAAAAAAAAAAAAAAAGCTAGGAGTGGATCTCCTAAAAGTCAAAAGGAGATCAGTCAAGAAAAGGGATCAAGGGGTGGAAGGTGGGGAGGGAGGAAGGAAGTGCTAAGGAATGATATTGGCAAATTATATTGTTATATAGGGTGCATATATGAATAGATAACAACAAATCCCATCAATATATACAACTATAATACACCAATAAAAATGTGGGAAACTTTTTAAAAAAATAAAATAGACATAATTTGAAATTAAATATTAAAATTTATTTGGCTGTGAGGGTGCACACATGCACACACATGCATGTATATATGTTGAATTTTATCAGACCTATCACTAACATATATTTAAAGTTACACAGGATCCATGTTGACAAAAATTGATTTACAAAAATTTTTGGTTTCCAACATAATTAGTTTCCTTTTAAATTATTGTTTTGGCTTATGCTGGGTCACAAAGTTCAAATCCAAAGTGCAGTTATGTCTTTTCAAGTTATTGCAATAACTCTCCAATTCTTAAGATTTTATATTGCCACAAATACCCTCTTAATCCAGAACAAATTTTACTCTCAAGAGTTTTCTCCATGTTGCTCAACAAGTTACATAATAAATTTCCCACTGGAAAACCTCCTGCTCATTAATTCACATCAAATAACAAATTTCCAGGAAACAAAATAAGGAAAGGCTAGCAGATCTTATGTTTTAGTACAGAAGATTTCTTGTTTATTGAATTATAATTATTTACTTGTTGGTTTTCCATTAGATTGCAAGCAATTTGAGGGATGGGGCTTTACTCTTCATGCATGCATTTGAAAAGCATAGGTTTGAGGATAGTTTCTACATTGTTGAATAAAAGAAAGAAAGAATTGTTCAGATTTTAGAATTTCTAATAAAATGAGTTTGTTTTTGAGACTCTCTTAACCCATTAGCTAAAAACCTAGGCATTAAGCTTTAAAAAGATAGTGTGGCAATAGATTATGAAAAATAGTACTTTGGTTACACAATAAAAATATCAATCATTAATTCAGCTGCAACTTATTGCAGGCTTAACACTTGCCAATCA
Organism: Marmota flaviventris; assembly: GCF_047511675.1. NCBI lineage: Eukaryota > Metazoa > Chordata > Mammalia > Rodentia > Sciuridae > Marmota > Marmota flaviventris. Next base: position 76,416,611 of record NC_092506.1, read on the forward strand.
TTGAGATGCTAGGATTAAAAAGTAAAGTCTATACATGTAAAACATGAAAGGGAGAGCTGGTTCTACAGAATTCATTGAACTAATATTAAAATTGCAATGAAATTATGAAAAACAAAGTGATACATTTCCTCTTTTGAATGTGTTTTCTTCCTCAATGAGAAGGAATGACAAAATCTGCTTGTTCAGGTGACCTAAGACGTTGCAATATATTTTATAATTTTTGCTTGTTGCTTAGAAAATATAGTCTCCTTATACAAAGTAAGATGTCATCAGTGACACTGTCTTTTGTTAAGAGGTTAGGTAGGAAGAGGATAAGAAGGAATAATGAGATCAGAAACAGAAAAGGGAAAGGAAAAAATTTCAAAGTGAATAAATCAGAGCAAAGTTTTGCACAATATTATCCTCATATTAGACCAGTATTCTAGAGCCATGATCAGCCACTAACTTAAAGCCAGCAGCTGAGAACTACACAGAAAGAATACCCTCATTAGACACATACTTTGTGAAAACTGTCAGTAAAAGAAACAGTGCAGAAATCCTCTGGATAAGCTTATGGGAAGGATGAAAGCCTTGATAAGTGCAAACTAAAAGCCTGTCATCAATTGGTTCTCCTAGTATAGCAAATCCTTCAGGGCATTTTGCAGCTTGCAAAAAGTAGCAACCCTTCTCAGGCTCTAATAGCCTCTGGCAGATTCATTCATTTCACTTTAGCAGATAATACCTTTGGTTCTTAAAAAGAGTTAATCGTTCTATTCTAGACAAGTGTAAAGATAAATCAAGAAATTTGACCACGTTAGAGATCAACAACTTTTTCAAAGTGTACAACAAACGTTTCTTTGATAAATGGAAGAACTGACCAAGTTCTGCTGAATTAAAGCCACTGCACCAGGTTACCCAAGTCCCACTTACACCCAGCATCTGGTGGAGGTAGTGATACTCTGGTCCTTGGTTGTACAGCAGGAAGGTTTTCCAGAAAAGCAGGACATTCAGAGACAGCCAAATGAGCTAAACCAATCAGACAAAGGGAGAGAAAAAACAAAATTTTTAAAAAGGCATCACTTGATGAATGAAACCACAAGTCCATTGTTCGGACACAGAGTTTTCAATGCAATCTCAATGAAAAATTGCAGAAGACTTTCTTAATTGGTCAGAAAGTTGAAAAGCGCTCATAAATAAATCTGGATCCAGGCCCTTCACCTGAGATAAGCTTTGGGTGGCAAACGGGTCAGCTAAATGATCTTTGAAATACAAAATAAGATTAAGAAATTAGTGACATCACCATATCACCATGTCCTAAGTAAAACGCAAGCAACCCCAGAAAAAACCAATGGGGGCAAACATGTTTAAAGGGTTAAGAGAAAGCTGTGTTCACTTAAAGTAATTGCTTCTCCCCTCCTTCACATCCGCTCATCAGTGTGTAGGAAAGTTCCCATGCATGGGGGTTGGGGGAGGGGGTCGTTATCATCTCCAGGTTTTAACATTGTAAAGTTTTGTTAGTTGAAACTGTTCGAATCTAACTTCCACTTCCAACTTCCCACCCGCCCACGCTCAGGGAATGAATCAAACTAGCTGCGGGAGAGACCGAACGCGAGCGCCCGGCCCGCCATCCTACCAGGCAGAGGTGTTTAACCCCTTCGTTGGCCAGCCAGCTCCTCCAGGACACAGCCATGCCGCAGGCCCCACGGTGCTGTGCTCTTTGCCTGCGGCCCCGAAAAGGAGCAAGCGACTGCCGGGACAACGGTTACAGCGGTGCGGCCCGCGGGGGGCGGGAGAACCGAGGGTCAAAGACTGAGTGAAGTCGGGGCCCGGCGCCGAGCCAGCCCGGGCGGGGTGTGCGCCCGCTCCCACCCGCCCGGCCCGCTGCCCCGGCGGCCGCACCGTCTGCGCTCACGCCAGCCCCTTTGTCTGCGCTCAGTCTGCTGTTGTGGCTGCTGCTGTTCAGGATGTCCCGGGTGGAACTTGGAGGCGTCCCCCGCAGTTGCAGGCTCAGTCTGCCCAGTGCCGAAACACCAACCAAGAAGTGGAGCCTGATAGTCATGCTAAAAGTGGGGGCACTCGCTACACCCTGGAGCCCGCGTGCACGCGCGCACACACACACACATACACTCAGCCCCCACACACATACACAATCAGAATCACACACACACAGTACACACACTCATACACACCCAGCACCACAGTCACACCACACACACACACACACACACACACACACATACCACGCACACCACATGCACACTCACATATTCACACAATACCCCACACACACACACCACACACGCCATACACTCCCCACACCTGCCCCATACACATCACAAATGCGGCACACTCACCACAGGAACAAAACACACACACCTAGTTTTGGACTGGTTGTTTGCCCTCTCCAAAAAAGTTTAACTCAAAGAGGCTCAGTAAAGAAGTTTGAACTTGAAATCGTTTTCTGAGTTTCAACCTCCCCCTTCTCAGGCAACTTATCCTGCCTCAGAACAAAGCGCCCCTCCAACAAAGAAGCCTCCCACTACCTGTTCCTTCATTACACAGCCTACCCTATCTTACCGGAAAACTTTCAAAACATTGCTGAATAAAAAGAATGGGGTCTGAGGGTAAATAGGTAAAACTGCCTTAATTCTCAGGGGCTTTATGGAAGCTCAGATTCACTCTACTTAGGAATTAGGTGTTTTACTACCTAGTTTGGGGGTCTATTTAGTAGTAGGATCCTCTCAAACTTGTACCCCAGGCCCAGTGAAGAGTGAGAAAAATGTGAAGCCAACATAGGGTACCCATCCTATACTGCAGTGCATCCATATTAGAGAAGAGGGGGAAAAATTATTCATATAAAAGAATGTCTGATGATGCACAATAAGTTCATTAAAACATAAACTTTCTCAAATTTAACTAACAAATGACAGAAAAAGTTCTCTACTAGTAACCTAATCTTGTGGCTTTCAGGTTCTTGTTTTTTTGTTTGTTTGTTTGTTTTATTATAAAATTAATTTTATCACACTAGCCATGGGATATAATTGAAACTAAATTTCATAAAATCATACTGACCTTACTCCATGTAATATGCTTAATTTAATGAGTAGATTAATGTTTACAACCTTCAGTTTGAAAAATTGGAGTAAATTCATATCAAGTTCAAGTTAAATTTCAGTTTCCTTTCTAATAATCTGATTATTTGAAACCTTCCTATTTCATACATGATCTAATCCTAAAAACTACCCCAAATATTAGCATTAGAGAGTATATTATTTATCAACAATTTAATAATAATTTATAAGTAATTTAATAATATTTATAATTAAGACTGTGATCTTATGGACCATGATTTTCTTAAAGGATAAACAAAAGGAGCAAATTAGAAACTCAAGCCTGTCACTACTGGATAAAGTTCAAAATTTAACACATACTAAAAGTTTAATTTTAATAAATGGGGACAGGGCTATTGGTTGGCAAAATAGTTTCCTGCAATGCGTTGAGAAGATCAAGACAATTGAATAGTAGAAATTTCTAAAAGCTCAGCTATTTCCAGAAAAATAATGACAAAAAAAAAAAAAGACAAAAATGATAGAAGCAACTCTAAATATGTACCTGCAAAGTATCAGGCACTGACCTTGGTAAGTAGTAATCAGAAATCTCCCTTACTTGTCATGATAGTTCTCTAGCTGTATGTTAGTCTCCCACATTAAAGCTGAAGAAACTGAAGGTAAGAGATTAAGAAACTTTTGTTACATAGTGAAACAGGGCTGCTTAAGGCTTAAACAACCCACTACCATTCTATTGTGAAATCTAGAAAAATAACAGAAAGCTATATATAAATGTTGATTATTTTATTTGTTTTTTTTTTATTGGTTGTTCAAAACATTACAAAGCTCTTGACATATCATATTTCATACATTAGATTCAAGTTGGTTATGAACTCCCAATTTTACCCCAAATACAGATTGCAGCATCACATTGGTTACACATCCACATTTTTACATAATGCCCTAACAGTAACTGTTGTATTCTGCTACCTTTCCTATCCTCTACTATCTCCCCTCCCCTCCCCTCCCATCTTCTCTCTCTACCCCATCTACTGTAATTCATTTATCTCCTTGTTTATTTTCCCATTCCCCTCATAACCTCTTATATGTAATTTTGTATAACCATGCGGGTCTCCCTCCATTACCATGCAATTTCCCTTTTCTCTCCCTTTCCCTCCCACCTCATGTATCTGTTTAATGTTAATCTTTTCTTCCTGCTCTTCCTCCCTGCTTTGTTCTTAGTTGCTCTCATTATATCAAAGAAGACATTTGGTATTTGTTTTTTAGGGATTGGCTAGCTTCACTAAGCATAATCTGCTCTAGTGCCATCCATTTCCCTGCAAATGCCATGATTTTGTCATTTTTTAGTGCTGCATAATACTCCATGGTGTATAAATGCCACAGTTTTTTAACCCATTCATCTATTGAAGGGCATCTGGGTTGGTTCCACAGTCTAGCAATTGTGAATTGTGCTGCTATGAACATCGATGTAGCAGTATCCCTGTAGTACGCTCTTTTAAGATCTTCAGGGAATAGTCCAAGAAGGGCAATAGCTGGGTCAAATGGTGGTTCCATTCCCAGCTTTCCCAGGAATCTCCATACTGCTTTCCAAATTGGCCGCACCAGTTTGCAGTCCCACCAGCAATGTACAAGAGTACCCTTTTCCCCACATCCTCTCCAGCACTTGTTGTTGTTTGACTTCATAATGGCTGCCGATCTTACTGGAGTGAGGTGGTATCTTAGGGTGGTTTTGATTTGCATTTCTCTGACTGCTAGAGATGGTGAGCATTTTTTCATGTACTTGTTGATTGATTGTATGTCCTCCTCTGAGAAGTGTCTGTTCAGGTCTTTGGCCCATTTGTTGATTGGGTTATTTGTTTTCTTATTGTTTAATTTTTTGAGTTCTTTGTATACTCTGGATATTAGGGCTCTATCTGAAGTGTGAGGAGTAAAAATTTGTTCCCATGATGTAGGCTCCCTATTTACCTCTCTTATTGTTTCTCTTGCTGAGAAAAAACTTTTCAGTTTAAGTAAGTCCCATTTGTTGATTCTTGTTATTAACTTTTGTGCTATGGGTGTCCTATTAAGGAATTTGGAGGCCGACCCCACAATATGTAGATCGGAGCCAACTTTTTCTTCTATCAAATGCAGAGTCTCTGATTTGATATCTAGCTCCTTGATCCACTTTGAGTTAACTTTTGTGCATGGCGAGAGGAGGGGATTCAGTTTCATTTTGTTGCATATGAATTTCCAGTTTTCCTAACACCATTTGTTGAAGATGCTATCCTTCCTCCATTGCATGCTTTTAGCCCCTTTATCAAATATAAGATAGTTGTAGCTTTGTGGATTAGTCTCTGTGTCCTCTATTCTGTACCATTGGTCCACCCGCCTGTTTTGGTACCAGTACCAAGCTGTTTTTGTTACTATTGCTCTGTAATATAGTTTGAAATCTGGTATCGCTATACCGCCTAATTCACACTTCCTGCTTAGAATTGCTTTTGCTATTCTGGGTCTTTTATTTTTCCATATGAATTTCATGATTGCTTTATCTATTTCTACAAGAAATGCCATTGGGATTTTGATTGGCATTGCATTAAACCTATAGAGAACTTTTGGTAATATCGCCATTTTGATGATGTTAGTTCTGCCTATCCATGAACAGGGTATGTTTTTCCATCTTCTAAGATCTTCTTCTACTTCTCTTTTTAGGGTTTTGTAGTTTTCATTGTATAAATCTTTCACCTCTTTTGTTAGGTTGATTCCCAAGTATTTTATTTTTTTGAGGATATTGTGAATGGAGTGTTTTTCCTCATTTCCGTTTCAGAAGTTTTGTCGCTGATATACAGAAATGCCTTTGATTTATGCGTGTTGATTTTATATCCTTCCACTTTGCTGAATTCATTTATTAGTTCTAGTAGTTTTTTTGTAGACCCTTTTGGGTCTTCTAGGTATAGAATCATGTCACCTGCAAATAGTGATAATTTAAGTTCTTCCTTTCCTATTTTTATGCCTTTAATTTCTTTCGTCTGTCTAATTGCTCTGGCCAGTGTTTCGAGAACTATATTGAATAGAAGTGGTGATAGAGGGCATCCCTGTCTTGTTCCAGATTTTAGGGGGAATGCCTTCAATTTTTCTCCATTGAGAATGATGCCAGCCTGAGGCTTAGCATAGATAGCTTTTACAATGTTGAGGTAAGTTCCTGTTATCCCTAGGTTTTCTAAAGTTTTGAACATAAAGGGATGCTGTACTTTGTCGAATGCTTTTTCTGCGTCTATTGAGATGATCATATGGTTCTTATCTTTAAGTCTATTGATGTGGTGAATAACATTTATTGTGAAGACATCGATAAATTCCTTAAGTCATATGATTTGCCCAGACTGAGTCAGGAGGATACTCACAACTTAAACAGACCAATATCAATAGATGAAATAGAAGAAGCAATCAAAAGACTTCCAACCAAGAAAAGCCCAGGACCGGATGGGTATACAGCGGAGTTTTACAAAACCTTTAAGGAAGAATTAATACCAATACTTTTCAAGTTATTTCAGGAAATTGAAAAAGAGAGAGCTCTGCCAAATTCATTCTATGAGGCCGACATCACCCTGATTCCGAAACCAGACAAAGACACCTCAAAGAAAGAAAACTACAGACCAATATCTCTGATGAACCTAGATGCAAAAATCCTCAATAAAATTCTGGCGAATCGGATACAAGGGCACATCAAAAAAAATTGTGCACCATGATCAAGTAGGATTATTTTATTTGTGACTGTTATTCTGCTACTTTGTAAAAGGAGTCCAGGATCAAACTGTGTATGTTGACAAGGAAGCTATCCCTGAGGGACAGAGCTGTTCTGTGTTATGCCGGAACACCCATTAGTGATGTTCTTTGCAATGTTAATTTTCTCTAAGCCAGATTGTTGAATGCAAGTTACTATTTTTTTCCTAACTAGGAAAGACTGCTCTCAAAAATAATAGGGAGAGAGTTCTGTAGTTTTATCAGAATCTTTCAGATACCATAATGAAACTGATATTTGCCATGAAGACTTCACAAGAAAAATATAAATGACAGAAACTTTTGCTCTTGGCTGAAATAATGTTAAGCTTGCAGCACAACACTGATTATTCTATGCTGACTATAAACTCTAGTAGTTGAAGACATTCTTGACCTATCATTTATTACTTAATAAAGAATTTCTATAAATAGTGTCCTTCAGAATATGAAATGCTTGGGGGAACTTTGATAAAAGTTCAACCCTTGAGCTCTCTTACTGCATTTCGTTCTGTCTTCACTTGGAAGCATAACTTTTTTTTCCCAACCCATTTCTCCTCCATACACACACACAGACTTATCCTTGAAGTGTGCATGTTTTGGTATATTATTCACTCACATGATCATTAATACATTTTCCAAATATTAATTTAATTATGTGTGTACATTTCTAATTTGCCTGATAAACTAGACTTCTTAAGGACAAGCATCCTGTTTTATTCAGGTTTTATCCCAGGACTTAACACAAAGTTTAACATATAGAAGGAATTTACATAATATTTACTGATTCATAGTTAAGTATATCATCCTTCTTTATGCACTTTTCTCAAACTTCAGTTTCTCGAATGTAATTTTCCAATAAAACACACACACAAATAAATAAATAAATAAATAGTCTGTTCTGCTTATAATCAACTACCATAAAAGGATAACTGTGGAAAGAACCCCTTGACATGGGTAGCATTTATCCCACAAGTCATTTGATACTCACTTGAGACAACTGGGCATTTGCATTAGTTTCCTGAAACTTTGATGAAAAATTACTACAGACTTCATGGTTTAAAACAACAGAAACTATCAGACAGAGTTACATGCCTACAATCCCAGATACTTGGGAGGCTGAGGCAGGAGAATTCCAAGTTTGAAACCAACTTGGGAATGTAGCTCAGTGAAAGAGTACCCATTGGTTCAGTCCCTAGTATAAATCAATCAGTCAACCAATTAATAAGAAGTTTATTCTCTCACAGTGCTTATGGCCAGAAGTCTGAAATCAATATTGAGTTGAAATCAGGATGTTGACAGTCCTCTTCCTGAAATGGCAAGGGGAATTTTGTTTCTGGACTTTTTCAGCTTCTGGTGGCTAATGGCATTCCTTGATTTGTGGCACATAAGTCATGTCTGCACCCTTGATCATATCACCTTCTACCTGTATATATGTCAAAATACCCTTTGTCTCTCTCCTCTGAAGGTACACCTGTGATTGTTTATAGGCTCACCTAGATAATTTCCTCATGTCAAGATCTTTAATTTAATTACATATCCAAAAAATTCCTTTTTCCTTACAAAGTAACATTTATGGGTTCCTGGGATTAAGACCTGACATCTTGGAGTGGCTTTTATTCACCCTACTGATGTACCTAAATTAAATTAATTTATGTCATTTTTATTTTTATGACTGGATATGCCAGCCTTAGAGTAGGACTTTTGAAGAAATTCTCCTTAAGGAATGAAAAATTGGGATTTCTAAATTGCATCTGTCAGAGAGCATGAAATTATATACCAGGAAGTATGCCTGGCAGAACTCAGTAAGATTTTTTTCTCCTTTGTAATTTGATTGAGCTTATCATTTTTGTTATCCCATATCTATCAGGAGAAACTAGCATTAAAGTGCAAGATGAAAAAATGCCTGTTTGTCTTTCTTAGGAACAGAAAGGGGAAAGAAAACTGGAAATTCCAATCCCCGTGTACTGCATGATGGATAGAGAATCCTGGAGATGGGAGTGACAAGGATACGAAAGAAATAAAGGAAATGCACCATGTCCCTGAGGACCTTGGCAAGGAAGAAAGGCCCACCAGAGACTGGTAAGAATTGGTCCAAGGCCTTACCATTTACAAGTCTGAGGACAAAGTCCAGACAGTGACTCATTGTCATTTCTATACAAAAACAAGTGTAGACCATCATCTGATTCAGTCACTCAGGAATGTCCACTGTGCCCTCTCATGTCTAGGTCAGCTCCTTGAGAAATACTGAAGAAGTTGGAGAGGTTCTAATGTCCTCAAGGACCAGATATTTGTTGAAAAATAAGGCTTATAAAAATGAAGGTACTTTAAGAACTACAGAATGAAGATGTTAAATACGTTTCTTAATTAAATATGAGTAAAAATGAACTTTTTTTCAGAGTTTCTTACATAAAACAAATTTCTGGATTTCATAAAACAATAAAATTTCAATACTAAAAAAGATTACTTCCCAACCTACATATATGTCAAAATATGGCTATGTATTTCAAATATATACAATATTTTATGTCTATGATGTCTCAACAGAGCTGTTACAAAGAAATAAATAAATAGAAATCCACATGGACTAGGCGAAATTTTGCTTCAATTGGGTCAACTTTAAAATGTTACAACAACAACAAAAGTACTATCCACAAAAAATAATTATATGAAATATTAAGTACCTTCAGCTTCTGTAGAAACTCACTATATTCTTTCTCTCATTTCACAGCAAACCTCTCACTATTTTTTATTACTTGAATCTCAAATTTCTTCTATTCAGTGGGTAGGGCCATTCTTTCCTTCATTCTAATTTTATAAATAAGTGAAGTGAGGCACATGAAGAGTAACTAACTTACCCAAGGTAACCATGGTATGAATAATAGATTCCCTGGAGACAGTATCTCTACTCTTTCCTCTCCACCATGTAGTTATGGTTGAATCAGAACTTCCAGATATTCTGGATTTTAATGATGTAGACCACAAATCATTGGTGATTGGTAACAACAAGTGTGGTTGGCAGTTCTCCCCAACCATCCCAAGGGTGTAGAGATTTCCATATTATCAAGACTCTCTTGTCTGTTGTTATGATATCATTTGTCCTTTTGTTTGTATGGCATTTCCTGAACACAACCATTAACAGAAGAATTCCTGGATGTTTGTGGAATTTTATTGTTCTAAAAAATGTAAACAGAAGTGTACCAGGAAGCCAAGAAATATCTTTAACACCTGATTCCATGGTTCTGGCTGCATCCTCAAACAGCTGTGAAATATTAAAAATAAAACAACTTCATCTCCAGTGTCACTTCACTTTTTGAACATACCAAAAAAAACCTTAAGCCCAAACTATTAGAATACATGTTAAATGGAAAAATTTCTAGAGTCACAAAAGCATCAAAATTTGAAGTGGTCTAGGAGAGCATTAAAACTTTCACTTAATAAGTTGTGAATGCCCGAAAGGCAAGTATCATGTCTATTTTTGTTCATTCTTACTTTCCCAGAGCCAAGCATGTGACTTTGAACATGAGTGGGTCTTTGGTGATTGTTTTGAGTTAAAGAAACAATCAGGAAAAGAATCAAAATTAGATAAATTCTCTCCCAATCATTGTTTCACATTGATATCTCCCCACCTGCATTGCTTCTTTAATTCTTTCTACTCTCCAAACATATCCTGTTTCCTCACGTCTCCATCCATGTATGCATGCTATTCTTGCTTCATGACACATTCAGTCTGATGATGTTTACTTAGTCTCTAAACCCAGAATAAGTATTCCTTCCTCTTAGAGGCCCACAGGAACCCTCCCAGCTCAATCAGGAGCCTCTCCTTTGTGAGGGTGCATCTACTGTATGAGGCTCCATCTCTGGGATTATGCTGCATTTGTTGGTGAATTTTCTAGGTTGCTTCTTTGTCTAGCCTGAGATATGAGAGTTCTTTGAGGACAAGAAAATTTTCTTTTTTTTTTTTCTACAGCTCAGAACATAGTGAATTCTCAAAAATATACTTCAAGAACAAATAAGTGAGTAAATGTCTGGTTAAATAACAGTTTAGTTTATTTTAAAAACAAAAACTCAGCACTCATCAAATGTAATTCTAATTGCCTAGAGTGTGGCAAAGATTTTAGGTTAGAACTCATTGGAGAAACAGCCTCAGGAACAAGAAAGGATGAAAAAAAATAAAAGTAAATAACTTGAATTATATAATGTTGAACTGAATCATCTTCTTTCTCATCAAATTCCTAGGGACATTAACCCTCAGCCAAACTTATTTTCTACTGTCCAACAATTTGAGGTTGGAGATATCAAAATCTTTTTAATTTTTATTTCTTCAAAATCGACTCCTCTGAATCATCTTCTTTCTCAACAAAGATGATTTCCCTTTTTCTCCTTTCTCACAAGCTGGAAATATGCTTGAAGCATGAATGTAAAGATAGTACTCTGAAAGAGTAAAGAAACAAAATGTTAGAAGATATGTATGAATTTGTGAATGCATCATAGTCACTCAACTAGATAACTCACTTATTTGCTGTTATGGGAGAAGGAAATAAGATTCTGCTTTATTCAAAATACTATATTTTAGGTTTCAGTGGTTTAACATATATTCTATTATTACATAAATTGATTCCTTGAAGTGAGATACTTCCAGAATGAAACAAACAAACAAACAAACAAAAAACAGAAATGCATGACATTAGTTGAACACATTAGGTGATTGGTAGATAGGACAACACTACAAGCTAGAAACCAGTCCAAAACATAAGCCCACTTGGAAATATATCACATTTTATTAACAAGAACAAGATTTTTTTTAATGTAAGATTTTTGGTGTATGTTGGCTGCTACTTGGAACTTCCAACAAAATAATACAGAATTCATGAAATAAAGTTAGGCAAGAAGCAGCTCATTTGCAAATATAAATGAAAGAAATAAAGTTCTACTAATGGAAAGTCTATCTACCTGTCACCTTCAATTTAATGAATTAAAGTTACATTAACTGGGAAACTTATAAGGAGAGAAAACTAATTGTTTCCATATCTCAAAAAGCCTGATATCAGATTATCTCTCATAGTTAGCCCAAGGATAATAATCAGTAATTTGAGATGGCATTAAGGTAACAGATATTAAGAGGCAATGAACTAAAAATAAAATACAATAAAGAGAAAGGGAGAGTCTATGGGTTCTATGAAGGATTCTTCTGAAAGATGGCTTTGAGCATGATTACTCCACATGGAACTAATTATAAACAAATAGGCAAGAATTCTGCAAGATTTTGAAAGAATTTTATTAATATAGAAACCACAAGCCTGACATACAAGGACCTGTAAAGTTGGACTTATGACAAAAAATATTTCATCCTCCAGAGTTTTAACAAAGAAAGAACACTCTCTCTTTCCTCTTCTGATGTTCACAGTTGAAAAGAACTTCTCAGATATAAGGTCAAGATGCAAGGGATAAGGGATAAAGGAAAATTTCCCTGAAAGCAGAACCAGAATTTGGTTAACCAAAAGAATTAACCCTGCCAATGAGATAAAGTGTATTCACAATTCCTGCCTCCGAGAATTTAACACTTCCTATGGACCAAAAACTTCTATATGGTTAACATTTCTGATACAAGATAATGTATAATGATACAAGATAATTCTACAAGATAATGTAGTTGTCTTGTTTCTACTCTGGCTTTACTTATTGGAGCAAGGGTAGGAGTGTAACTTGTGTTTAGTTGTTGCCAAATCAACAGGAACCACTTCCATATTTGATAGTAAAGACTACATTTAATCTCTGTGCTCAATTTTCAGCTGCAGATGAATGGGATTTTAGGTGGGTTTTATTGAAGATATGAGTGTCAAAGAGGGCAAAAAAAAGAGGATGAATAGATACCTGCATGGTTAGAAGAGAAAGCTGACACACTGAGAGTTGTTTTTGATAATTTATTCTCTCCTAGTCCACCTATTGATAGACTACTCAGTGGTTCATCTGAGCATAGAACTCTCAGCTAAATATCAAATTTCCCAGCCAATCTTGCAGATATGAGTGGGCACGTGGTCAAGTGTTGACCATCAAATATTAGTGGAAGTAATATACTAAACTTTCCAGTGGTATTTCTCAAAAAGAAAATTGCCTATATTTCATTTCTCTTCCCCCCTTCATAGGACTGGAACAAAACTGTGCTGTCTTTTACCAGGAGAAAAAGGATTATAAGAGATATTAAGCAAATAGAAGAAAGCAGCTTCTGGGATGACATCCTCAACAAAGGTCCCTGCTAGCCAAGAGTAAATGGGCTCCTCGATGAAGGAGAGAAAACTACCACCTCTATGAATCCACTATTTTTTTTTAAGTTTTTAATGTTACAGTAAATGTTGTAGTCAGCTCTTTCACTGCCATAACCAAAAGACCTAATGAGAATAATTTTAGAGGAAGGAAAATTTTTATTTGGGGCTCACAATTTTAGAGGTCTCAGTCCACAGATGGCCAACTCCCTTCCTCCAGGCCCAAGGTGAGACAGAACATCATGGCAGAAGAGTGTGGTGGATGAAAGTGGCTCAGAACATGGTACCAGGAAGCAGAGAGAGACTAAGCTCAGCTCACAAAATATTTACCCTGAAGGCATATCCCTCATGACCTGCCTCCTCCAGCCACATCCTGTCTTCCCATAGTAAATCCCCACCCGGGGATTAATACACTGATCATATTAAAGCTCTCATAACTCAAGCATTTTGCCTATAAACTTCCTTATATTGTCTCACACAAGAGCTTTTTGGGGGACACCTCACATCAAAATCATAACAATAACTTAGACTATATTCTAAATTTATAAATAGATTTTGAAAATCTTAATCAATAATAGAAGGAAAACAAACAAATATATTAGCTTTCTAAATGTTTCCATCACATCTTAAGGTATTGGTGTGTCAGGGGCTATATCTGAATCTTTATATTTCTAACACTTATCCAATTGCCTGACAAGGTAACCTGTCTGTATTAATTAGTCATATAATTCATGAAATGACAATAACAAAATAATAATGGTTGTAGAATTCAAATATTTGAAAATGAACATTAATTCTGCTTTTTCTACCTGTTAGTTGTAGTTGTATCCCTAGTGTCTCTGAGCCTTCTTATCAAGTTTTGCAATGGATTATTACTCAATATATCTATTCTATCTGAAAGAGAAATGCATCTAGTCATTATTTCTTTATCCTAGAAAATTATAATGATTTATGCTAATAGCAAATTTACAATAAGAGAAACAGCAGACTACTTTTTAAATGTGGAGATGTAATTTTGTCAGATAATTTTTAAAATTATTCATATTTTTTTAGAGTTGCATATCCAAGTTTCCAATAGCAAATTCCATATTACAGAGAAGTTGCTGAGAGCCACAGCTGAGTCAGAATGGCCCCTGGCATTTTGCCAATAGTATTGATTGACAGGCGAGGCATTAGTATCTGCCTCGGCTGTTACTTTGCAGTTCTCACGCTACTTTGGAGTTCTCATGGGGATTCCCTGGGATTCCCGGAGAGTTCCCATTGGTTGGGGAAGTGCAGGAGGAGGGATTTCCGGGAGATATTTCCGGCTGCTGGTTCCTGGGAGCTGCATGGCGTGCGGGAGGAGTTCCCGGGAGCATGTGTGGAGCATGCTGGTGGAGTTCAGAAATAAAGTTTGTTCCTGCTTCAGTGGCTCTGATTTGTGCCCAGCCAGACTGCGGCAAGAAGTACCCAAAAATATTATAAGATCACACAGCAATAAGTCCTCAAGTAAACTCTCCCAGTCAGACTTAATTTAAATAAAAAATAAATCCAATTCTATTTGTGATAATTGTCTGAGTGTCAATATTCATTAATAAGGTTCTTAACAGAATATAAACAAAAGAGATTCATGGAGAGCATTGGAGTATTATAACTATACCACAAAATTCAACATAATGAAAAGAAAAAACTGCCATTAATTTTCCTGTTGATTATCAAATTACACTTCTTTCCTCCAGCTCATTAGTACAGGATATTGTATTGTTTTTCTTAATAATTGAAAAATCAGATTATGAAATTAAAAATGCCGTATAAGGAAGGCAATCTCATATATTAGACAAAGCAGTGAACTGGGGGTGAGAAGACCTAGGTTTCAGTGAATTTTTGTTCTGCCAGAAAACTGTTTATTAACTTTGAAGAAACGATTTCATCTTTGTTTGTTTGTTAACTATTTATTTAGATACCAGGGATTGAATCCAGGGGCACTTAACCACTGAGCAACATCCCCAGACTGTTTGTTTGTTTGTTTTATTTTGTTTTGTTTTAAATATTTACTTTTTAGTTGTATTTGGACGCAATATCTTTATTTATTTTTGTGTGGTGTTGGGGATTGAACCCAGGGCTTTGCCCATGATAGGCGAGCACTCTACTGCTGAACCACAGCCTTAGCCCCCCCACAGACTATTTTTTATATTTTATTTTATTTTATTTGTATTTGTATTTTATTTGTTTTTGTTTTAATTAGTTACATATGACAGTACAATGACCTTGACGTATCATACATTTGAATCACATGGGATACAATATCTCATTTTTCTGAGTATACAGGTTGCAGAATCACATTGGTCATGTATTCACATATATACGCACAGTAATACTAATGTCTGTTTCATTCTACTATCCTTCCTATCTCCCCACCCTCTCTCTTCCCCTCCCATCACTTCTCCATCACTCCTCTCTACCTAATCTAAGGTAGAGCTATTCTTTTTTTTTTTTTTCTCACATCTTCATACATGTATTTTGTATAACAGTGAGGGTCTCCTTCCACCATTTTAAAAGGATCTCTTTTAGTTACTTGGGGCATCATTAAATTGTCAAGGCTGGCTTTGAACTCACAATCCTCTTGCCTCTGCTTCCTGAGAGGCTGGGATTACAGACACGCACCATTGTGCCCTGTGTGATTTCATCTTTCTAAGCCTTGAGTTATGAATACTTTAGATTAGCAGGATGGGCTTGAAAATCATTAAGGTATTTTCTGGCTCTAGAGTTTTGTGATTGTATGAATTGCCTAATCCAACACACATCATTATCTAAAGTACATGTTATGAAAACATGAATTCATGTGAACATACTTTATATACAACCAGATATGAAAAATTGTGCTATATATGTATAATAAGAATTGTAATGCATTCTTCTGTCATTTATTTTTTTAAAATCAACTTAAATTTTAAAAAATTAAAAATTTAAAAATATATGGAAATGTTTTAACATCTTTAGAATTAAATACAAGGCTTGCTTAGTTGATATCCAATAAATAAATATGACAAAAAAGATCTCATCCAACATATTTTAATTTAGGAATATAATTTGTGTTAGCTATCATGTTAGATGAAACCTGACATTAATTGTTACTCTAGAGATGACCCCTAGCCTTCTAGAACTTACCGTGAAGTGGAAAGGCAGACACTACATTAATAGCTATAACCCTAAATAATCCTAATTATGAGAAATACTGCCATGGAGGTGGGCAATACTGTTAGTTATAAAGTAAACAAACCTATCTTGATCTAAGGTGCTAAGACATCATCTCTGATTAAACTGAGACCATGAAGGTCAATAGCCTGGCAAAGACTGATAACAGAAGGGACACCCAAGTAAAGGAAACACCATGAGCAAATTTCCTGTTGTAGAAGAAAGATCTTGGCCCAATGTGTTGGCTGAAAACAAGCCAGCATTTAAATAACACAGAGACTAAGTGAGAAAGTGGTTCAAAAGGAAACTAGAGAGGTAGACAAGTTCAGTTCATTTGGAACCTTGGATCCAGATATATTATGACTTTGGACTCTGCACAAAGATGTATGGGAAGAGATAGAAGCATTTAAATAGGGACATAATGTTACCAGTTTTGCCTTTAAAACTTGATGCTATTCTTGATGAATATGTTGGAGATCACAATTGTGGATAAGGAGATCAGATCAGAGGCTTCTGCAGCAAAGAGGTGAGATATGGTGGTAATTGCAACAGGGTTGTTTTAGTTAACATGAAATAAGATAGTATTTTTCAAATATATTTGGAAGCTAGAATCTACCAAAATTGTTAGGGGATTACTCTATTTACCTCCAAGAACAGCAGTCTTGAGGCTTTAAAGACAATGAAATTTTAGAAGAATCATAGTTTAATTCAAAGGTCAAAGCATCAAAACAAATAGAAAGTCAAATTCAAATAGTTAAATGTTCTTTCTCTGAAGAAGTATGAGGTTTCGAGGATGATTTCAATTCATATGTCAGTATATTTATAAAGAGAATATTGCATTTTGAACTAATGCAGATGTTTATTTCACAATATTTTTAAGGAATGGTCATACAGTCTTTGAGCCCCTCTGATTTCTGACAATTTGTTACATTTTGAAGTGGACCATTGGTTTGGGACAATTCTAGATGTTCTGAAGATATTCCTGTTAATTGTGTCCAAATCCCTGGACTTTAATTGCTTCCTTGATTCTTCATCTTACCTCTGAACCCCAAAGGTATAGAGAATATGATTAATCCCTCTGACACGACAACAGTTCAAAAAAGTCATAAACATAGATTAACAGACCAGTAGAACTGGATAGACAGCAGAAATATATTCCCACATACATGGAAACTGGTGACAAAGTTCCAAAATCAATTTAGTGAAGAAAATCAGTCATTTAAAAAAACAGTTTTTAAACATTTAGATAATCATATGCAGAAAGAAAGGAAGGAGGAAAGGAAGAAAGAAAGGGATTAATTTCTATTCATATCTTATATCACCCACAAATATGAACTCATAATGAAACAAAGACCTAAATATAAAATAACGAAAAACTTTAAGGACTAAACATAGGGAAAACTTTTAACTTTGTGCTAGGAAAAAAGTTCTTAAATATGATACCCAAAACATGATGTATAAAAGAAAAATATGATAAATTGGAATTCATTAAAATATAAAACATCAGTTCTTCAATAGATAATAAGAGAATTAAAATAGAAATCAAACTTGTAGAAATATTTTAACCCTTATAACTAATAAGGACTTGAATCCAAAGAATAGAGAACCTTCAAAACTTAATGATAAGGAAACAAATAGATTAGTAAAAATTCACCAATCCATCACCAAAAAAGACATATGAGTGGTAAATAATCATAGGGAAACAGCATTAGGACCATTAGTTATGACATTAAATTAAAACTTCGATGAGATATCACTCTTTATGCATAAGAATGGATAAAATTTTTAAAAAATTAAAATAGTATTGGATAAACTAGTCTATCTACACTATGAAATGCTATTCACCAATAAAAAAGAATGTACTCATGATACTACCACATGCATGAATCTCAAAATAATGATTCTCAGTAAAACAAAAGCTATACCAAAAGTATGTAGCATATTACTCAGCTTTTACAAGTGTCTAGAAAATAGATAGATAGATAGATAGATAGATAGATAGATAGATAGATAGAGATAGATCCTATATATTGAAAGAAAGTAAATCAATTTTTTTGTGGATTGAGTAGGATGGAATAACAAAGGGTCAAGGAGGTATTACAAAGGATATATAGGAATTTTTATTTTATATAATAATAAGCATATATCATATAATAATATATCAAAATGTAATATATATATATATATATATATATATATATATATACATAAACATGTAATATATTGCCATATATACACACTAAGATTAAAGCTATGTGTTTGTATATAACATATAAGTGACTTTGCTAAAAGCTATCCTCAAATCAACCCCATTCTGCAATTCAGTATCCAAAATGGATATGATCATGTCACTTTAGAATGTCTCATGTGGAATATTCTGCATTATCACAGCTATTTTCATTCAGTCCTATTTTCTGAAGTGCCAGCTTAGTATTTTACACGTGGTAATATTAGCTAATTCAAAGTTGAGTTCAGGAGAGGTAAGCTTCTTGAGGAAATTATTCTCTTTACCTCCAAGGACAGCAGTGATAGGGCTTTGAAGACAAAAAGAATTTTTAGAAAAATCACAGTTTAATTCAAAGATCAAAGCATCAAAACAAATAGGAAGTAAAATTCAAATAAATGTTCTTTCTCTGATAAACAAATTCAAACTTGTATCTGCTTTCATGGTTTATATAAAGATTATTTTTATACTAAGCACTAATTCCTTTAGACTATGTATAAGCAGGGCATAAAATAGTCATGCTTTTAAAAATAATATAATGTGCAAACCATTGGTATGCAAATTGACCTTCCCCTGGCCTCCAAGATACTATTAGATATAAAAACCTTAGAATCATGCTGTTTACAAACCACCTAATCTAAATCTATATTATATAAAAGAAAAAAACACTTCCAGAAGTCACTGTCTACAAATTGGAATGTCTAGAATTGGAAATTTTACACTTGGAACGTCTGTACTATAGATGGCTTAGGTATCATAAATGAGCCCTAGCTCTCTGACAAGTGATGCCTCTGGCTGATCTGTGGGCAACCTGCCCAGGTCAGAAGGGTACGTGCGTGCGCACGCATGCGCACGCACATGGGTACTGAGGATTGAACCCAGAGCCTTGCATATGCTAGGCAGGCACTCTATCTTTGAGCTTAGCCCCAGTCCTTCAAGGGTACTTTTTGTTCAGTGCAGCTTTTGCCAATAACCTTAATGGGAATTTTAATCATCAACTCCTTGGAACTATTTTTCTTTCCTTAACTTCTCTAAGATCATTCATACTGAGAAAATAAAGACAGTTAAAACTTAAACAACAAAAATTATAATGTTTATCATATGCCCAGGACAGTATCAGATTCTAACTACTTAGAAATGTAAAATCATGTCAAAGATGACAATAATAGATTATCATACTCTCTGGGGCATTTGTTTGGAAAATAATGTGAGGAGGAAGTAAAGGAGATAGGGAGGGAGTGAAACAAGTAATAATATTACTTCAACCCCTTCCATCATGCAATGCCTGTTAGAGATGTTGAACTATGTAGTGTTCACAGCAACCTCTAAGTTAGCAACTATTATCCTCATTTTGAGGAGTGAAAAACTGAGGCTCTGAAAGTGTAAGCCCCTTACCAAATTCACAAAGCAGCAAAGCGACAAAGTTGTTACTCAGGCTCAGAACTGTAAGGGGCTGTATAGCTGTACTGTACTAAATTACTAAACAGCCTCCTGGAGAGAAAGACCCACCAGAGATTTAGGAAAAAAAAAAAGTTGGTGTTTTTATATTACTCAGGAAACTCAACTAAGATTCCAATTCAGATCCAATGATTAATTAATCATTGAGATCTTTATGAAGATACAACTCCTATACTTTTTTAAAGTGATGAATGCCATTTTTTAATTCCTAAAAAAAAAATAATAGAATCAGAAACAATAAGCAGAATGTATTTGTAAAGAATCAATCATTCTCAGCAAACCTAATTACTTTATTTCTTCCAACAGAATTGCATGCTAGAAGATAATGGAAGCACAAAAGAAACAATATGTCTTGTTTATTAATGTAACAAATAGTGTCTCTTAGGCATTAGGACAATTAATTGAAAATAGTCTCCATCTGGAATAAAATTGACTTCATAGGAACAAAAGGGCAATGACATACACTGTCAGGGGTCAGTCTGGGCTGCTTGTCTTACCCAGCTCTGAGGGCCATTTATAATGGTATTTGTAGGGGCAGCAATTACAAAGCAGACAAATCCTTCTCTCTAGTGTGGCTCTGCCTAAGAGACCCAACTCGCATTACAGGGAGATAAAATTGGGGGAGCCACCAAGATGTTACATGCTAGGGAAATCAGTTTCTTTTGCAAAGCACACCATGATTCAGAAAGTTGTGCACAAAACTTTAGAAGTCATAATGACTTCTAGAATTTGAATTCTGAATTTAAGCTGAATTTTGCAACACAGCTGAAGACAGAATATCTAATACAGGAGATAAGTCATTCTTGAAAGCATAGGAAAAAGAGTCACTGTCAGAAAGTGAACCATTTTAGATTTAGCAAAGTTCAGTAACCTGTGGAAGGACACACAGCCATGGCACAGGTGTGAATGGTGCAGACAGAGAATTAAAACACAATGTGTATCTGTCCCTGATTTTAACCCACTAAACTGCACTACTGCCATTCCACATAAAGATGAACTTTTCAACTCAAACTTCTTTGTCTTGGGGTGATTGGGAGTAGAAATAGACATAACCTCCCATAATGGAGACAGTACGAACCTACAGACAAGTAAGTAGACAGCTTCCTGCTTTCTTCCTTGGAACCTGTGGAGTATGAAAGAAATCAGGTCTTGGTATAATGAGGAAGCATGAAATGGCTAAGTGTACCCTGTAGCTGTTGGGTGTCCAGATCAGAAAGAGGTGGTCAAGTCTCCCAAAGTGATTAATCCTCAGGCTTTCCCTGGGAGCTGCCCTCCTCACTCAGATTTTTACATGGATGTGAAAACTATTTATTAAACTATTCATTAAAAATAAAATCTATTATTAAGAAGGAAGCAAATTGAGCTATTTATTAAGATCAAAGCAAAGAAAATTCCTCATAAATGAGGCAGAGCAAAGAGCTTATGTTTGCTGACAAGACATGACTTCTATTTGCCTAAACTGAAAACAGACACTATAGGCAAAAATATGATGTTTATAAAATGTTCTTCCCTATCCCTGGAATCTTTCTTTACTTTCCAAGAGGAGTCTGAGACTGAGACTACTGCAATCATAGATCAATGGTTCTCCCAGTTGCTGAGATGAGAGTGCCCCCAAATCATAGAACTTTTTGAAAAAGAAATTATGTTTTTATTCATTAGAAAACACTTTTAAGAAAAGTTCAAGAAAATGAAAAATAGCTTTTTTCTCTCCAAGAATTTAAAACTTTGGGTAATTTTTTTTTTGATAAAAGGTAATTTTCCCATTTTAGCAGCAACATGCTTCTAGCTTGCATGCCTCACATGTATATTAGTTGAGAAATGTTGGCTTGGATCCAGAAGTTGGCAATTTGTAAAAACTTTATTCCAGGATTTAGACTTTGTTCTTTCCCAAAACTAACCTACAAGAAACTGCCTTCCTTTAGACTTCTAAGTTTATTCTATTCAATATCTAAGGACAGATGAAGTCTGTCCTTCTAGTTTAACAAATCTCTTTTGATTCTGCTTCAGAAGTCCTACATAAACATTTTCTGACATATTTCATGTTGCATCATTGTTTCTAAATATAATTCTTTGTGTCATGTTATATGCATCTATGCTGCTATTGTTCCTTTGGAGTTCTCCGATCTTTTTAAAAATTGAATTAATTTTTAGTTAACAAATAGTATTTGTGTATATTTATGGTGTACAATGTTATGTTTTGCTCTATCCACACACTGTAGAAAAATTCAAACAATCAAAAAAGAACCAATAAAATTAAAAAATTTAAAAAGACTCAAACAAGTTAATTAACATATTTTATTAACGACACTGTTTTGGTTTTGATATGAGGCATCCTCTAAAAGCTCATATGTGAGACAATGCAAAAAAAAAAAATGAGATGGAATGATTGGTTTGAGACCTTTAACCTAATCAGTACATTAATCCCCTGAAAGGAATTAATTGGGTTACAGTGTAGGTGGAAGAGACAGGTTATGGGGGGTGTGCCCTTGGAGTATGTGTTTTGTCCCTGGTGATCTGAATTTAATCTCTTTCTGCTTCCTGATTGTAATGTACTGAGTTGCTTTACTCAACCCTTCTGCCCAGATCCTCTGCCTCACTTTTGGCCCAGAGCAATGGAGTCAAGGGTCTATGGATTAAGACTTCAGAAACTGTGAGCCCCAAATAAACTTTTCATCTTCTAAAATTGTTCTTGTGAGGTCTTTTGGTCACAGTGACAACAAAGCTGACTAAATCATTCACCAACTTACCATTTGTGTGTGTGTGTGTGTGTGTGTATAATGAGATCACTTAAAATTCTTTTGGGGGGCTGAGGTTATAGCTCAGTGGTACAATACTTGCCTAGCCTGTGTGAGCCTCCCACCAACATACACACCAAAATCCATTCTTTTAGCTATCTTGGAATATACAATACATTATTACTAACTGTGTTCACCACGTGGGGCAATAGATCACTATTTTTCCAGTCTAACTGAAACTTTGTACCCTTTGATCAACATCTCCTATTTCCTCCTCCTTAGAATCACCTAGCTCTGATACCTCCAGCCTCTGGTACCACCTTTCTTCCTTTGTTTGGGATCCATTTTTGTAGATTACACATGATAATGCATAGTATGAGAAAGGTTTTTCTGGCAGAAATTTCATAAGTCAGGGTTATTTATTAAAATCTGTATTTTCCCAGCTAATTGCAAAGACAGGATCCCAGTAACAAGTGCCTGTGCATCAGAAGGCAGTCCTCGTCCTCTTAAATAATACTAGATTTGGACATTGTCTAAAGCTGGAGTAGGAACCTACATGAAATTGCTTCTTTAAAACATATTTAAGGGTTTAAAATTGTTTAAATTATTTTTCCAAGATTTATGTTCTCAGAGGCAAAGTAAGTTATCTAGGCAAAGTAAAGATTTTTAAAGGTGACAACCACTCTTCAGATTTTCCATGTAGCACACAAATAACTCATCTTTGTTTTCAAATAGTTCCTATTCCTCTTAGGACCAGAACAATTTACTGAGCTCATAAACATACTAAAGACCCACATTTCTCACCACAACTATCAATCTTCTTTGATTGGAGGTTATAAATGCAATTAGTAATTTGAATTGTGTTTATGTTACTCAGCTTGGCCTTGAGCACAACATAGCACTTTTTAAAAACATTTTACCATGATTAATTGTCTTTGTGTTTTATATATTATGCTAACTTTCCTCTGATTAAGCCAATATATTAATCTTTTTAACAGTTTTATTGCAGTATAACTTATATACAAAATGTTGTGCATGTTCAAAATGTATAATTTGATGAGCTTGGACATATGCAAACTTCACAATCAAAGTAACAGACATATCCATCACCTCCATATATTTTCCTCTGTACATTTTTTCATTTTCTTTTTCTTGAAAGAATAGTAAGAACACTTAATGAACTCTGCCCTCATAGTATATTTTAAATGTATATTATTATTAATTATTGACAATGTGTTGTATAGCACATCTATTCAACTCGTTAATCTTGCATAACTGAAACTTTATACCAATTGATCAACCACTGCTCATTTTCCCTCCTTAACCCCAACCCCTAGAAATTGCAATTCTATTTTCTATACATCTATGATTACACTATTTTAATTACCTTACCTAAGCAGAATCATGCAATATTTGCCATTCTGTTACTAGCTTATTTCATTCAGCATAATGTTCCTCCAAGTCCTTCTAAGTTGTCACAAAGGGCAGAATTTTCTTCTTTTTTTAGGTTTGATAATATTCTGTGACTATATCACCATTCAATTGTCAATGGACAGTGGGTTATTTCCATATGTTGACTGTTGTGAGTAATGGTACAATGGATCTTAATCTTGGGCTAAACATTGCTTAACCAGCAATTTCATCCCTCACCTTTGCCATGCACTTCTAAATCATCCTGAGAGCTCTTTGCACTTAACATACTAGCAGTTACCAGTCTGTACATAGCACCACAGGTATGTAAGCAGAGTAGAGCTCTATCTTAACTTCCACATCACCATATGACCAACATCTAGCAAAATACTGAAAACATACTCAGTACCAAACATACATTGAATAAGTTGCTGCAGTCTGGCTGGGCACAAATCACGAGCCACTCAAGCAGAAACAAACTTTATTTCCTAACTCCCCCGAATGCCACCCATGCGGCCCTCTCAGGGACACCACACACCCACCGGAACTTCACCAACCAACTCGAACTCCCCAGGAATCATGGCGAGAACTCCAAAGTAGCGGGCGCCCAAGGCGGATAGCAGGGGTCTATATACAATTGAATACACAGCCTGTTTCAATCCAGGATCATCCAGGTCACAGCAATTATACACAGATTAACTTAATTATCATCATCTTAATGGCTCGCCTCTCAACCATTACTTCTGGCAAAATGCCAGGGGCCATTCCTACTGGCTGTGGCTCTCCCTTCTGTTTAATTAAACAACAAGCATGTGGCTTAGGGACCGTGCCTGTCTTAGGTTGTCCAATACTACATATGGTCCTTACCCGTTATCAGATGAGTTGACCTCAAGGCGTCAGACTCCTGTCTTAGGTTGGTACCATTGCAATTGGATCTTACTCGTCATTGACTACCGGTCCAGCATACAGCCATACTTGTGGATAGGCCTTTGCACCAGTGGGGGGGGGGGGGTGAGGTTCTTTGCTTCACCTCTGTTGGCCCCCAAATTTGGCCTTTGCACCAGTGGGGGGGTGAGGTTCTTTGCCTCATCTCTGTTGGCCCCCAAATTTGGCCTTTGCAACAGTGGGGGGGCGGTGAGGTTCTTTGCTTCACCTCTGTTGGCTTCCAAATTTTAGCTGAACGACAATCACAAACAGGAGGAGGAAACAAAAATGCCACGACACCAAGGCAATTGACGGCTCCTTTGGGAAAAATTGTACCATCGATGACACCATCAGCAAAGATACTCCAGCACTACCACAATTCGCTGTACCAACCAATAGTTCACAATGCATACAAGTGATACATAGTCTAGGCAAGTTCTGCAAGCAGTTCAAAGCAGAGGAATCTATTAATATGTCCATTTCCTCCCAAAGTAAATCAACTCCTTGATTGAGCATCACTTGTTGAGTTATATTATTCATTGATGCATCAGTTTATACAGTTTATTGTGATAGCTATTGCAGAAGCTATAGTTTGGTTTTATCTTTGTCTTCACTGGCACTGGGATGAAGATAGGAATTTTGGCAATGATGGCTAAAAACAATTATGTAACATTCCAGCAGGTACTAAGAAAACAATTTTCTGAATAATTTACATTATCCTGAACAGAATTATTAAATATAATGAAAAGGAAAGCTGAAAGTAAACAAACAGATCTGTTAACCTCCCTTTTTGTTCACATTTTAAAACAATCCTCAACAGCTGTTTACCCAATTTAAATTAAATCATTTAAATCACGTGAATAATAAAAAAATATTTGGATCCATTTTTTCATGAGCGCTCCTCATGAAACCATGATAAAAACCCATGTCCCTGTCAACAGATTCAGTTTTTTCCCCCTGCTACTAATATCACTTAAAAATCATACTTATGGTAGTGTAATTTATATTCAATAAACTGTATCCATTTTAATAATAAAACTAAATAAATTTTGATGAATGTATCTACCCAAGAAACTGCTACCACAATTAAAATATTCCCAGGATATTTATAATATATACTGTTTCCTTCTGTCTCTTTCTAATAAACACTTCATCTACCTTAACTCCAAGAAATCATTAGGGATTTTCTTTCATTTCTTAAATTTTTAAATTTTTATTGAAAATAATTCACATACCATAAAATTCAATGGCTTAAAATATAATTCAGTGGTTCAATATGTTCACAGAGATGTGCAATAATTACCATATTCTAATTTCAATTTTTATCACTAATCCAAAAAGAAACCCCTTATACATTAGTAGTCACTCCCCATCTCTGAACATCATTTTACCCAGGCAAACACTTTTCTACTTTTTACCTATTCTGCACATTTCATATAAAAGGAACCATCCAATATCTGTTCTTTGTGACTGGTGTCTTTTATTTAGAGAAGTGAAATTTTATCCACATCACAGCATGGGTCAGCACCTCCTTCTTCTCACCACCAATTGTTGCACTGCATAGATAGCCCACTTACTTACCCATCATCATTTGGTGGATATTTGGGTTTCTTCCCACTTTGGGATTATTATACATATACTCCTATATACATTCATGTATACATTTTTGTGCAGAATGTATTTTATTGTTTTTGTTCTGTTCAGAATAAACCTGGAGTGATATTTTCAGTTTCCAATCCAGCATGTAAGGAACATAGAAGTTATCATTTCCACCCACATAGCCAGAAAACAAAACAACAACAACAAAAAAAACTAACTGAACAACCTGAAAATCAACATTTCTTCTTAGATCCATCAGAGAACTAAGAGAACAAGGCAAACCATGGTCCCCAAAATTAGAGAGAGAGGCAGATATAGAGAATTCCAACTTGGAGGAGTAGAAACTCCTGAAGTCTATAAGATGTCTACTAAGTCTATAAGAACCAGATCCACTTGTAATGTTTTGAGCAACTAATAAAAAATAAATAAATAAAAGATAAAATAAAAAAAGAGAGAGAGAAATGAGTTACAGTAGATGGGGTAGAGAGAGGTGATGAGAGGGGAGCGGAGGGGAGGGGGGAATAGGAAGGGCAGCAGAATACAACAGACACTTGTATGGCAATATATATAAATGTGGCTGTATAACCAATGTGATCCTGCAATTTGTACACGTGGGAAAAATAAGAATTCATACCCCATTTGAATCAAATGTATGATATATGATATGTCAAGATCATTGTAATGTTTTGAGCAACTAATAAAAAAATAAAAAATAAAGAAAAGAAAAGAACCAGATCCAGGGTAGAACAAAAGCAACAGTTTTGAAGTACACTCAGAGCATTCTGTTCTTAACAAGATCCAAGCTCAAATGAAATTACTTCTCCAAAGCTTAACCAGATGTGATTTCACCAGTGGTTCACCCTGGTTGGGGAGGGATATGTGGAAGAACAGCCTGCACAGTGTGGGCCCCCCAGAGCTATTTTCTAAGCAGAGTAGAGAAAGTAAAGAGACTGAGAAGGTTTATAGAGGCTACAGCACAAGGGCACAGGTGCAATAAAGACAAACCCAATCACAGGGCTCTGAATGCTTACACTCTTCTGGTCACTTACCACCCCCA
The DNA here is from genome assembly GCF_047511675.1 of Marmota flaviventris. Classification (NCBI taxonomy): domain Eukaryota; kingdom Metazoa; phylum Chordata; class Mammalia; order Rodentia; family Sciuridae; genus Marmota; species Marmota flaviventris. The sequence continues at coordinate 76,444,252 of NC_092506.1, forward strand.
TCAACAGGGCTCCTGTATAATAATAGTGAATACAACCAAAAAACCTGTATGCCTCAGAGTTCATTTAAGAAGTATCTAGGGAACCCCAAAGCCAACAGAGAGACAAGAGCTGGAAAGTGTTAGCCTCCAAACCCTACAGATAAAGCACACTCTAAACACAGCCCAACTCTATTTAACTCAGTTTCTTTAACCCAATGCATTATGATGTCAGGCTTTCAACAAAAATTATCAAACATTTTAAAAAATAGAAAACACAGTTTGAAAAAAACAGAGTAAATATTAGAACCAGACTCAGGTATGGCAGATATGTCGGAATTATCAGACCTGGATTAGTGCACTAACTACGATTAGTGTACTAACGACTCGAATGGAAAAAGTGGACAACATATGAGAATTATAGGGAAACATAACCAGGAGACAAAAGCTCTGAAAAAAAAAATTAAAAAGAAATGCTAGAAACCAAAAACACCATAGACTATACACAGCCAGGGAGAGAATCAGTGACAATTACAAGAGGTTTAAAAATAAAAAATAAGAATGACAGATGGAGACTTAAAGAAAGAAGCGGAATAAATCTTTGAAATATTCATGACTCTGAAGGTCCCAAAATTAATGAAAAATCCTAGAGAGAACTTTTTGAGTCATGTACTGTGTTTAACATTCCAAGGAACTGCAAACTATTTTCGAACTACTTCTAAAGCACCTGTACCATCTTACCTTTCCATCAGGGATACATGAAGCTTCTAATTTCTCCACACCCTCTCTGACTCTAATTAATTAACTTTTTTATTATAACTATGCTAATGAACAAGAAGTGGTATCTCATTTGATTTATCTAATGTATATCATGGTAGTCACCATGTGGTTTTCATGTGGTTATTAGCCATTTGTATGAAACTCTTCTTGAAATCTTAATCCCAAATTCATATGCTATTGGTATTCAGAGGTAGGATCTTCTGCAGGTAACTAGAAGTAGATAAGGCCTGAGGATAGAGCCCCATGGTGACATTAGTGGCTTTATAAAACAAGAAGAGATATCTGAGCTAGCTCACTTGCTCTGTCTCACCTTGTGGTGCTCTCTGCAATTTTATGATGTAGCAGAAAAGTACTCACCAGTGCTGGCACGATGTTAATGGACTTCCCAGATGCAACAAAACTACCTATGGCTTCCAGGTTATTATAGTTTTGATAGAAAGGAAAAATAAATGAGGTACTGGATAGTAAGTAAAAAGTGACACAAGAAGTGATGACATCATGAATATGAAATTGCTTTGAGATTTCAATAATTATTTTATCATTTTAAAAGAACTTGAAATTTTCTCCAACCAAAACAATCAAGACATCCTCCAGAAAACTATGACATATTAGCTGGTATTCCTAAGAGAAAGAGAAGCATTCCAGAAAGATCAGTGTCACTCATTGAATCCTGCAGTGAGGAGCAAGACCACCTTAGCTTACACATGTGGGGAGTTTAAGGGTGTGTCTTTCAGTATCTAACATCTGTTGTCAAAGGCTTCAGTGGTATATCAGGTTCTCTTGCTGTCTCTCACATCTGCTTCTCTCTTATTGTTGACCTAATTATTTTCTGTTACCCACAGACCAAGTGTCACCTCTTTAACAATGCAAATAGATGCAAAAGCATCATATTCTCTCTCTCTCTCTCTCTCTCTCTCTCTCTCTCTCTCTCTCTCTCTCTCTCTTTCTCTCTTTCTCTCTCTCTCCCCCTCTGTCTCCAACATGGATACAGCAGAGATACAAAAAGAGTTCTATGCTAACCTTTTATTGTTCATTACTTGGACCAAGCATTGTGAAGGATAAGGTGGATTGTGATGATTGGCCAGGCCTGGGTCTGTATCTTTGTGGTCAGGAAGCAAGAGAGATAGCTTCTCCAACATAAAATAATGATTCTGTTTATATAATGTGATATGTACTGTAGTTATTGTGCTCAATGTGTTGAGTTAAAATTTGCAAAAATCCTTAAAGTGTTTCTACCTGTAGGTATTGTATTTCTACATAATATATATAGAAAATATATACTATCATGTCAGTGTTTGATAAACACTTACTGAATTTAAAAAAAAACAAACTAATAATTACCCTAAACATCTAACATTCAATACCATTTCAACATATAATCTTACCAAAACAAAAGATATAGAAACTATATTCAAAGATATATATCACTCATCCCATCAAAAAATACAAACAAGAATTCAAGAAGTAAAAGAACAGTTTAAATTCTATAAGTAAAATGTGATATGAAGATGCTGAAAATTTCCAAACACTAATAAGAAAATCATTGGAGTTTCAAATGAGGACTTTTGAAAATGCTTAGGAAATTGATTCAAAGAGTTTTAAAATGGTTTTCCACCAAGTGGAATTCAACTTTTATTTTTTAAAAAAATATAATAATATCTTCTATGGAGATTAGAATTAGTCCATAATATTTTATCTGAAATTCATTGCAGAGTGCTTGTCAGGCAACTACAGTTATCTTATAGTTAGGAAAAAGCAGTCGTCCAAAGAATAAAATGAGTTAGCCCTTTCAGTTGTGTTCTTGGTTCACTCCAAATTTCATGTCTTTATGTTAATTTCACTTCCAACAAACTGAACTAAGCTACATGTTTCCCAGAATAGATGGAAAAATATAGAAATCCTAAGTGGCAAATATATTGATAACTACAAGGAAGACGATAAGGCAAAACCAAAGAGCCCAACAATGAGAAAAAAGACACTAATGAAATGGTATAAAACAAGGTTCTCTGAGGAGAAAGTGTCATGCAGATGAGTTAAAGATGACTTCTAAGTCTCAAATCTTTGCTTGAATAGAAGATCATAAGCAGGCTTTGTCATTTAACTACTTATTGTTTGAGTGTTTGTCTCTATTTTTCCCCCTCCATGGAGGTTAAGTTTAAAGAATTTCTCATCCCACATTCCATGCTAGTTATATAACATAAATGAAAACATATGTGCACACTAAAAAACTGCATATGAATGTTTCCAGCAGCTTCACTGACAATATCATTGCATTGGAAAACAGGAAGTAGATCCAAATTAGAGTGTGATCTCCTTTACATAAATATGCAGAAAATTCAAGGTCATCTACAGTGATAAAAAACAAATTAGTAGTTCTCTGTGGCCAGAGATCAAGGGAGAATGGATTGTCCCCAGGCCAAGGAAGCTTTGGGGTTTGGGTGATGAGGTAGGGTAGGGATTCTCGTTTTCTGTTTTGTTTTGTTTTTTTAATATGAATATACACTTTTCACATTTTTTTGTAATTGCATATTTTCAGTAGACTCCATTATTCTTCATAAATTCTAAACTTGATAATATCAATTAAAGTGTTTTAAATGTCTATTAACTTTAAAAATATAATGAAGCACTATTTACTGTATAGTTACAAAAATTATCAAGTTGATCCAAGTTAGTAATAGGAATGTCTGGTTTTTTTGTTTGTTTGTTTGTTTAATCTTTGGTACAGAGGTTGAACATAGGGGCACTTAAACATTGAGTCATCACATCCCCAATCCTTTTTATTTTTTTATTCTGAGACAACAATTGCTAATCACCAGGGAAATGCAAGTCAAAACTCCAAAAAAGTATTACCCCACTCTGGTAAGAATGGCTATTGTCGAGAAAATAAGAAATTAACAAATGCTGCTGAGGATGCAAGGAAAAATGAACCCTTGTATACTATTGATGAGAATAAAAATTAACATAGCCACTACTGAATATAGTTCCACAAAAAATTAAAAATAGAACTACCATACACTAGTAACTCCATTCCCGGGTATATATCCAAAGAAATTTGAAGAAACATACCAAAGAGATACCAGAACTCCCACATTCACTGCAGCACTGTTCACAATAACCAAGAAATTGAAATAAACTTAAGTAATCATAAAATGTTGGATGGATAAAGAAAATGTAGTACTTACATACTTGGGAATACTATGCAGCCATTAAAAAGAAAGAACCCCTATCATTCATAACAGATGGAACTGGAGACTAGTGGAATAAGCCAGTCAGGAATACCAGTAACTGAATGGCCTTGCTCATATGTGGAATCTAAAAAAGTTGTTCTGGCGATCCAAGGTGGCAGGCTAGAGGGAGGCAGCATTCTGTGTCACTCCGTGACCTGGGACTCAAGTAGTGAGAATACTGCTTCTCTGCGAGCGATATTCCTGCTACTGCATAGGAATCACAGTCACTGTATCCATCCAGGCCTTTAGGCCTTAGCGTCAGAGTAGGTGTCCCAAATACTCACCTACGCAAGACTACTGGGTACAGGAGTAGGACCATCAGCACCCACGCAGACCTTTCGGCCACTCACCTGAGCAGAAATCACTGACACCACTCCCACACAGGACATCTGGCAGTGTTCCACTTGCCAGAATTCTGGCTGCCACTCCCAAGTGGACCCCCATCTACCAACATGGAGAACCATTGATTGCTGCCATCTTGGGACTCTGCAGCAGCACAGATAGTCCCCTACGCACAGTAGCCTGCTTGCACCTGAGAACTTCACACAGGTTCTGAAGTCAGCTGACAGCCACACACTGCAAGCCACAGAGCTTGTCTCTGGACTCATTGCCCAAGCCCATAGCTTGGCTCTCTCACTCGACCCAATACTCTATAGCACCTCCATCTTGGGTCATCTTCATTACACTCTTCAGTAGGGGGAAACTCCCAGTTTTGGGACTCTGCCTGGCCAGGTACACATTTTTTAACTCCCCCCTCTCCCCAGCAGCCACTACCCTGGCACAGTGACACCCTGGTTACCTTCAGCATCCTGAAGGCAGAGATAACAGCTAACAAATGACCCATCTACTGAATGAGAAGGGAAGCAGGAATGATACTGATCTCTAATCAATACAATCCCTGCTTCTTCCTTCAAGATTTTTTTTTCCATCTCCCTCTCTATTCTCCTGCCCTCACATCCCCAATATATGTGAAATCATGTACTTTGTATGAATTAGGATTTTGAGGATTGGGACGTCTAAATAGTGTATTACAGTTGTGTTGTATATTCTTTCCCCCCCCCCAATTTCTACTATTTCAACATTTTTAAAATGTTTCTTAATATATATGTGTGTTTGTTTTATGTACTTTACTGTCTTCCCACTTACTTCTCTACCCAAAATTACTTCCTCTCCCTTCTCCTGCTACTAATTTTCTTTAGATTTCTCTTTCTCACTTCATAAGATATAACAACTCTATATCCTCACCTCCTACCTCCTCAGCATATATCATCCTTCTCCTCACCCCCAGTTCTTTGTCCACATCAGAAACTGTAAACCCTTTTACAAACCTACTGAATATATTATAGATAATAATTAAATTCACCATTTCTGCACATTGTGACCAAACTATAAATGACTTAATAACAAACATTTGTTTTTAGGGTGTATATTGTTTATATTGGATCTGATAACATTGTCCTTCACCTCAAAGGAGATGTATTGGATCCCTACAGGGGCACTATAAGCCTATCAGGTAAAAATGGTAACACCTCGGATCCACAGAGCTAGAAGGGAAGACACACACGCAATATGAAAAGGCAAGGAAAGAAAGTGCCCCCAAACAAATCAAGATGCCACATTATTAGAATCTATGATCAGCACAGCATAAGAAATTACAGAGAAAGAGTTCAGGATGTACACAATTAAAATATCTGGTGAATTAAAGGATGATATAAGAGAGCAAATATAGGCAGCAAAAGATCATTTTGACAAAGAGCTGCATAAACAAATACAGGAAGCAAAAGATTACCTCAATAGGGAGATAGAGTTTCTTAAAAAAAAAAAAAAAACAACAGATATCCTTGAAATGAAAGAAACAATAAACCAAATTAAAAGACAGGACTTCATACAATTAAGACAAAATATATAATCTTGAAAAGAACATAGACCACACAGTGAAAATGGTAAGAAACTATGAGCAGAACATTCAAGAAATATGGGATAGCAAAAAAAGACCAATTTAAGAGTTATTGTGATAGAGAAAGGAATAGGGTTCCAAACCAAAGTAATGAGCAATCTATTCAATGAAATAATATCAGAAAATTTTCCAGACATGAAGAATAAATTGGAAAACCAAATTCAAGAGGCTTATAGGACGCAAATATTAAAAAAATCACAACAGATCCACATCAAGGAACATTATAATGAAAATGCGTAACATACAGAATAAAGAGAGAATATTAAAAGCCACAAGAGAAAGGAATCAGATTACATATAGGGGAAAACCAAATAGATTATGTGCAGATTTTTCAACTCAGACCCTGATTGTTAGAAGATCCTAGAAAAACATATATCAAGATCTAAAAGAAAATGGATGCCAACCAATAATATTATATCCAGAAAAATTAAGCTTTAGGTTTGATGATGAAATAAAAGACCTTCCACGATAAACGAAAGTTAAAAGAATTTACACCATGAAAACCTGCACTACAGAACATCCTCAGCAAAATATTCTATACAGAGGAATTAAAAAACAACAATGAAAATCAGCAAAGGGAGATATTACTCAAAGGAAAAACTAATTGAAAGAGAAACCAAGTCAAGTTAAATACCAAAAATAAACAAAAATGACTGGAAATACAAATCACGTCTCAATAATAACCCTAAATGTTAATGCCCTATACTCCCCAATCAAAAGACATGACTGGCAGATTGAATTTTAAAAAGACCCATCAATATGCTGTCTCCAAGTGATTCATCCCATGGGAAAAGACATCCACAGACCAAAGATGAAAGGTTGGGAAAAATTATACCACTCACATGGACTGTGGAAGAGAGCAGGGGTTTCCATCTTCATATCAAATAAAGTAGACTTAAATCCAAAGTTAATCAAAAGGGATAAAGAAGGATATTTCAAACTGCTTAAGGGAAACATTCATCAATAAGACATAACAATAATAAATTTATATGCTCCCAAAATGAAGCATCTATGTTCATCAAACAAACTCTTTTCAAGTTCAAGAGTCAAATAGACCACAACACAATAATTGTGTGTGATTTTAATATACCTCTTTTACCACTAGATAGATCATCCAAACAAAAGCTGAAAAAAGAAATTATACAATTCAATAATACAATCAATAACTTAGACTTAACTGACATACATAGAATATTTCATCCTTCAATGAATAAATACAATTACTTCTCAGCAGCACATGGGTCCTTCTCTAAAATAGACCATATATTATGCTGCAAAGCAACTCTTAGCAAATGTGAAAAAGTAGAGATACTACCCTGCATTCTATCAGATTATAATGTAATGAAATTATAAATCAATGATAAAATAAGAAGTAAAATCCACTTCAACACGTGGAGACTAAATATCATGCTACTGAATGAACAAGGGGTTGCAAAAGACTTCAAGGAGGAGATTAAAAAATTCTTAGAGGGGAAATGTATCAAAATCTCTGGAACACTATAAAGGCAGTACTAAGAGAAGAGTTCCTTGCATGGAACTCATACCTTAAAAGAAGAAAAAGTCAATAAATAAATGACTGAACTTTATATCTCAAAGCTCTAGAAAAAAGAAGAACAAATCAACACCAAAAGCAGTAGAAGACAGGAAATAATTAAAATCAGAGCTGAAATCAGTGAAATTGAAACAAAAGAAACAATTGAAAAAATTGGCGGAACAAAATGTTGGTTCTTTGAAAAAATAAATAAAATTGACAGACCATTTTTGTTTATTTAGCCATGCTAATGAAAAGAAGGAGAGAGAAAACTCAAATTACTAACATACATGATGAGAAAGGAAATACCACAACAGACACTTCAGAAATACAGAAGATAATTAGAAATTATTTTGAAAACTTATACTCCAATAAAATAGAAAATATTGAAAACATTGACAAATTTCTAGAGTCGTATGATTTGCCCAAATTGGATCAGGAAGATATACACAATTTAAACAGAACAATTTCAAGCGATGAAATAGAAGACACCATCAGAAGCCTACCAACAAAGAAATGCCCAGAACCAGATGGATACACAACTGAGTTCTACAAAACCTTTAAAGAAGAACTAATACCAATACTTTTCAATTTATTTCAAAAAATAGAAAAAGTGGGAGCATTTCCAAACTCATTCTATGAGGCCAATATCACCCTGATTCCAAAACCAGGCAAAGATACATCAAGGAAAGAAAACTTCAGACCAATATCTCTAATGAATACAGATGCAAAAATTCTCAATAAAATTCTGGCAAATCGAATACAACAACATATCAAAAAGATCATGCACCATGATCAAGTGGGGTTCATCCCAGGGAGGAAAGGTTGATTCAACACACAGAAAACAACAAATGTAATTCATCACTACAATAGACTTAATGATAAAAACCATATGATCATCTCAATAGATGCAGTAAAAGCACTTGACAAAATATAGCACCACTTCATGTTCAAAACACTAGAAAAACTAGAAATAACAGGATCATATCTCAGCATTGTGAAAGCTATCTATGCTAAGCCCCAGGCCAACATCATTCTAAATAGAGGAAAACTGAAAGCATTCCCTCTAAAACCTACAACAAGACAGGGATGCCCTCTTTGACCACTTCTATTTAACATAGTTCTTGAAACACTGACCAGAGAAATTAGACAGATGAAAGTAATTAAAGGGATATAGATAGGAAAAGAAGAACTCAAATTAGCACTATTTGCTGAGGATATGATTCTATACCTAGAAGACCCAAAAAATTTCACCGGAAAACTTCTAGAACTAGTAAATAGATTCAGCAAAGTAGCAGGATACAAAATCAACACCCATAAATCAAAGGTATTTTTATATATCAGTGACAAATCCTCTGGAAGGGAAATGAGGAAAATTACCCCAATTACAATAGTCTCAAAAATAAAATAAAATATTTGGGAATCAATCTAACAAAAGATGTGAAAGACCTCTACAACAAAAACTACAGATCCCTAAAGAAAGAAATTAAAGAAGACCTTAAAAGAGAAAGGTTTCCCTTGTTCTTGGATAGGCAGAAAAAATATTGTCAAAATGAGCATATTACCAAAAGCATTATACTGATTTACTACAATTCCAATCAAAATCCCAATGACATTCTTCATAGAAATAGCAAAAAAAAAAAAAAAAAAAAATAGCAAAAAAAAAAAAATCACAATACAACACCTCAAACTATACTACAGAGCAACAGTAACAAAGACGGCATGGTATTGGCACCAAAACAGACTGGTAGATCAATGGTACAGAATAGAGGACACAGAGACTAACCCTCATAATCACAGTTATCTTATATTAAACAAAGGTGCCAAAAACACGGATTAGAGAAAAGATAGCTTCTTCAAATCATGCTGGGAAAACTGGAAATCCATATGCAACAAAATGAAATTAAACCCCTTTCTCTCACCATGCACAAAACTAAACTGAAAGTGGATCAAGAACCTAAGAATTAAACCAGAGACCCTGCATCTAACAGAATAAAAAGTAGGCCCAAATCTCCATCATATTGGATTAGGCCCCAACTTTCTTAATATCCTATAGCACAAGAATTAAAATCAAGAATTAATAAATGGGATGAATACATATTAAAAAGCTTCTTCTCAGCAAAAGAAACAATCAGTGAAGTAAACTAGAGAGGCTATAGCTTGGGAGAAAATTTTTACCAATTGCACTTCAGATAGAGCGCTAATCTCTAGGGTATATAAAGAACTTAAAAAGCAAAACACACACACACACACACAATAAAAAAAAATAACCCAATCAATAAATGAGCCAAGGAACTGAACAGACATTTCTCAGAAGGTGTTAAACAATCAATCAACAAATATATATATATAAAAAAGTTCATCATCTCTAGCAATTAGAAAAATGCAAATCAAAACTACTCTAAGATTTCATTTCACTCCAGTCAGAATGACAGCTAGTAAGAACACAAACAACAGAAAGTTTTGGAGAGGATGTGGGGAAAGAGGTATACTCATACACTGCTGGTGGAACTACAAATTGATGCAGCCAATCTGGAAAGCAGAATGGATATTCCTTGGAAAACTGAGAATGGAACCATTTTTTGACCCAGTTATCCCACTCCTTGGTCTATACTCAAAGGACTTAAAAACAGCATACTACAGGGACACAGCCACATCAATGTTTATAGCATCACAATTCACAATGGCTAGAATGTGGAATCAACCTAGATGCCCTTCAGTAGATGAATGGATAAAGAAAATGTGGTATATATACACAGTGGAATTTTACTCAGCAATAAAGGAGAGTAGAAAATAACATATAAATAGATGGAGTTGAAGAATATAATGCTAAGTGAAGTTAGTCAATCCCCCAAAAAAACAAATGTCGAATGTTTTCTCTGATATAAGGAGGCTGATTCATAGTGGGGTTGGGAGGGGGAGCATGGGAAGATTAAATGAACTCTAGATATGGCAAAGTGTAGGAAGGGGAAGGGAGGGGAAGGAGGACATCATTACCCCAAATACATGTATAAAGACATGAATGGTGTGAATATACTTTGTGTACAACCAGAGATGTGAAAATTTGTGTTCTGTATGTGTAATGTGAATTATAATGCATTCTGCTGTCATATATAACAAATTAGAATAAAATTTAAAATAAATAATTAACAAAGTTATTCTTAATGTGGTGGCCACCACAGGCTGGGGAAAGTGGAGGGGAGTAAGGAATGGGAAAAGGCTAATTAATGTGTTCGTTGGCTTTCTGTTACTGTTACAAATACCTGAAATAATAAACTTATAAAGAGAGATGTTTATTTGAGCTCATGGTTTCAGAGGTTTCAGTCCACATTCAGTTAGTCCTGCTTGCGTTGGTGCCTGTGGTGAAACAGCACATCCTGTTGAAGAGCACATAGTAGAGTAGGGCTGCTCATTACCGGGAATACTGTGAAGTAAAGAGACAGACAGGATGGGGCTGGGGTCCTAATTTCCTGGTAAAGGCATACCTCCAGCACCAGAAAAACTCCCACTGAGCTCCACCTTTTAAAGGCTACATCTCCAAATGGTGCCAAGGACAAGAACTATGCCTTTAACACAGGAGCCTTTGGGTGACTCTTCCAAATCATAGCAAATGGCACTAAGCCACAGTTAGGAATAGGATGTTCTGGTGTGCTACTGCACAGAGAGGGGACTGAAGATAGCAACTACACACTCTAGATCTCAAAAAACTAGAAGGAAGGATTTCCAATGTTCTCTCCATATAATAAATAAACATTTGAGGAGAAATATATGCTTAAACTGATTGCATAATGTATACAAGTAACAAAACATCATATGGTACTCCATTAATATGCACAATATTTTAATCTCTATTGAAAAAAATGAACTTAATTTAAAAAGAAAAGTGTGTTCTATAAGTTATTTTTATTTTGTAGAAATGTTATTGATTTTGTAGATAAGCACATCAGATGCAAATTAAAGTATTTTTCTTTTCATTTACTGTACTTCACATTTCTATTTCCTTTCTTAATCCACTAAGATAGCCAATAAATTGTTGAACTATCTTTAACACAGGAGCCTTTGGGTGAAGGTTTGAGAAGGGGCATCCCACCTTGTCCTTGGTCTTAGGAAGAACACATTCAGTGTTTTACCGTTATGTAGGATGAAAGTGCTTGGATTTTTCTAGACACCCTTTATCTTGGTAAAAATGTTCTTTGTTGATCATAATTGTGTAAAGAGATTTTTAAACATGAATAGAGATTGAATTTTTGTCAACTATTCTTTCTTCATCTGTTGAAATGATCATATTTTGGGGGTGGGAGTGGGGGTGAGAAGCCATTTTATTTTCCAATACAGCAAGTCCTGTTTCTAACTTTCAATTTTCTATGTGGAAATTATTTTTCCATAATTCATCAGTACACAAAGTATAAATCCTATATACAATTCTCTGAGTACAGGAATTTTGACAATTTTTACATGCCAACATAGCAGTGTTGAATATAGCAGTGTCCAACATAGCAGTAATAATGTATGTACTTCCAGTACACTGTATCAGTTTCTTCCTGAACTTTTCATCCTCTGCTAATGGTGTACTAGCCTTTTTTTTTCAAACTTTGATAATACTTTTTTCAGTGCTTTTATAGCGACAAGCATGCTGACCAATCACAATTTAGCTGATGATTCTATATGTTCTTTACATAGCTTGTGATTTTATATGTTAACTTATTAGATCTTTGAATCTATCTTAAGTCAGCTAGTGGCTCCATGTATTTTCTAACTTGCAATAACAAAAACTCTAATTGACTGGAAATGATCATATTTTTCTTTGTTATTCTGTTGATTTGGTGAATTATGTTAACAGATTTTAAGTGTTAAATCAACCTTGAATTTCTAAGATAACATTTGAGCATGATATATTGGACTTTTATAAATTGTTTGATTTAATTTGATAATATTTTATTAAAGGTTCACATGTTTTAACAACTCACATGTACCAGTAATGTCTACTAAGAATCATTTGAGTCCTCTATTATCCTCAAGTGTAGATGTAGTGTCATGTTTCTTTTTTTACTTCTAAAACAACACAGTGTTGAAGATTCACTTGTTTTGGATTTAGTGGCAAAAACTTCTGATACTTTTGTAGTTTATTTCATTTACAGTTACATTATTATTATCTTTCATGATGTGGAAGCATTCCTCTATTCAGTGTATCCATGTACCCAACTTCATGACCTAAAGACAGGGCCAAAGGGCCCATTGTGATGTGCTTAAAGTATGAATGACAATATCGTGACTGAAAATGTAAGTTTTGAATGATAGAGACCTGAGTTGGACTGCATTTTGTTATATTCTATTTATGATATTAAACATGTTTAACATCTCTCAAATCTGACATAATAAATATCTAGTATGATCTTTATCAGTATGAATTCAATTGTGCTGGCTATTTTTATGATAGGAGAAATATCATTATTATTAAATTATTACCACAATTTCCTGTTTTTTTTCCTTTGTATGAAATGTGGCATCTGACAAACATTTTCTGTGAACAGATGGGAAATAAGGGTACATACAGAGGAAATCAATTTTCAGAAAGTGTATAAATTCTAAGAGTAGGAGTTTGGTTTTTGTTTTGTTTTAAAGAAAGCCATGCATATGGCTGTCAGCAGTGTGAACTTAAGGAGCAATAATGACACACAACTGGCTTATAGGTTTCATGTTGCTGCTATCTAATCCTCAGTGCCTGAAGGAGAACCTCAGCAAAGACTTACATTCATTCCTCTTTAGGGGGTTTTGGAGAAAAATCCGTGGTTATTTTTAATGTCTTTGTGAGGGGACTTTTTTAAGGCAGTAAGAGGACAGTACAAATGTTTTCAATTTGTAACCGTTATCTCATTAACCTAATCTATGGGTACAAGAGTATGTGAAAATGGAAATGCCTTGCAAGAAGCAGCCGCCCAAATGAGCAGTTACCCTGGGAGACACAGAAGCAGCTGACACACTTGGGAATATACCCTCCACTGCCCATATGCCCAAGACTGTTAAAAAGCCACAATTAGGTTTATATACATTATTTCACTTTAATTCTAAGGTGTAGCCTGATACATTTATAAATTCAAGATTCTTGAAAAAAAAAAACTTTAAAAAGAGCAGAATAACAACCATTAATCAGATTTTAAAAAGATAAACTGTGGTCAGGTGGAAGGTACAAATTCAAAAAAATTGTGTCAAGACAGTTGAATGCTTTTGTTTTTTTCAGTAACACACCACAAAGTTTTTACTAATAAATATATCCAATACTGGAAAATAAATCAGTTGCTTATCAAATGAACACAATGTACAAAGATTGGACTTAAGAAGATAATAATATTTGTGGATAATGGCATAATTTCTTTTATTTTGTTGAACTTTCAAGTTATTTTGACTATATACAGTAGTTTTGAAAATGGAGTTTGTTTTGCACATAGAGTACACAAAATAAATTAAGATGTAAGAGAACTAATAATGGCAAATATCAATTTTAGCACCATCTATGTGTAGCTGTATTATATATTCTATTTTCTAGCATCATAGACATTATTAAGACTAAGGTTTATAATATCAATACAGTTTTTCAAATAAAAATTATAAATCTGAGTTTTTTTTAAACCAAAATTAAATGATCTGTGCAAGTTTATGTGGCTTGATGGGACAATATACAAATCTAAATCTGTTGTTCCAAATCTCATATCTATTTCAGCTGCACACTGTAGATATTTTTCATGCAGTGGACATCTTTTAGAGTGTCTGCCTAGTTCATAAAGATCCCTTAATTACCTTTGCCTCACTGCCTCCTCCACAATCATTCCATTGTGAGTTGATCTTCACTGGTTCTTCCAGAAGTCTTTTTATTTCCAAGAAAAAAATTATATATATATATATATATTTTTTTTTTTTTTTCTGGTTTTTTAACCAGAAGTAGACTGCTGTTTTTTTACTTGATCATTGTAGTCTCTAATCTGAATTAAATAACAAATACATAAAGTCAGGAGTATTGTGTATGGCTTTATAGATTGGGAAACAGAGAAAGCAAAAGTGTGGAGGAAGAAAAGAAGCATGTGCACAGAAAAATGAAGGCATTTGAAACAGACTTCTGTCTAAGTTCTCGGTAGTTCCTATTTTCAGAACCCACTTCCAGTCCTGCCTATAGTCCAACTCTTCCCAAGGGACTCCATAACATTCCCTTATTCCAGTATAATTTGCTGTCCTGTTATGCAGAAGTTAGCTCCATCTGGCTTCTTTACTTGCAATCCAAGAGTACTAACACCAGATATTCCAGACTTGATTTTCATCAAGAGGATAAACAGGAAAAATTTCACTGATCTCAAAGACCAAGTTGATCTCATGGGCTTATGTTTTTTATTACAAAGATTAGATAGATCTTAAACTCTGAATTACTTTGTATGAGACATTTATTTGAATTAGGGCTGGCCCTCACGCACACTGAGGACTGAAGTTCTTTCTAGGTTACACTGATTTAAAGTCACCTGTACTATCAGTTCAAGTAAATCAACCTCAAAACACACAGAAGTTTTGTGTCAAAGAGACCTGAATTTGAATCCTAGATGTCAGTTGCCTAGGCATCCTTGATAAAGTCACTTAGTGTTACTAAGTATTTTTTTTTCCTAAATGGAGATACTATTAGGTATCTCAAATAATGATTGTATGGATTAGAGAAAAATAGTACCTAATACAATATCTGACACAAACACTCGATAAATGGCATTTTTAATTAGACATAATTCAGACCTTATTATCTTGTTGCTAATGACTGGCTTTTTCATGTAATTGAATTCCTTAAATTAGTTTTCTATATTATAGCCTTCCATCTTTATTTTATGCTTCTCATCCTTTCTTCCTCTTTCCTTCCTTACTTCTTCCTGCCTAAAAAACTTCTGACCCCCTTGAAAATAAGCTGATATAGTTGCTGCCTTTAAGATTTCAAAACATTTTAACCCTTTGCCATGCAAGACACAGGAAAAAGTCATCTGTCTGCAAGCTAGGAAGAGGGTGCTCATGAGAAATCAAATTGGCCAGCATCTTGATCTAGGACTTACCAGCCTTCAAAACTTTATTAAAGTTCCAGAATGAAAGATCAAAATTGCAAGATCAGACATGTGATTATTAAGATCAAATTAACATTATGACTTCTCACCTTAAAATTGTTAGCAAGGTATCCCTTTCATTGGACCCCTCCCCCTTTGGGAGTTCTTTTTTCTTTCTGTTTCTCTAATAAGTTATCTTACTTTGCTCTCAAAAAATTTTTAAGCCAGAATTCTCATTTACAGTCTTTTTACAAAATGACGAAACAAAATTGAAAGTAAAGAACATTTTAAGGCTGTTACTCAAAGAGAATTGGTACAAGTGAAGGATGAAATCCAACAACTAGAAAATGAGATGGCTTCAATCCAGAAAAAGGAAAATGGCATATTTAAAGCTACTCCAGAATTGGATGGTTTGAAATGTCAAATAAACTGGGACCAGCAAACATTGGAAGCCTAGATAGAAGAACCAGTTCCTAAAGATAGTGATGCCCTCACTCTTTAGAAACATTCACAGCAAAATGATAATAAAATTAGTGCACTGACCCTGCAATTAGAAAGACTGACTTTGAAATGTAATCAGGGAACAAAGATTCTTTAAAATGAACTTATAGAAACTCTTAAGTGCACAGTTACAACAGGATAAACAGCACAGGATTTTTGTAAGCTTCACAGTGTAAGATAAGAACTTGTTCAGCAATTGGAGAACCCAATATAACAGATGCAAATGATGGATCAAGAGATAAGTAACTGCCTTGACATTAACAGAGGTAAACCATAAAATGAGAGAAAATAAATTTTGGTTAAGAAAAGATGAAGTTACTAGAAAGTGAGATTGGGAATAACACAGATTATGAGAAGAGAATTTCTGCTGCTGGGTATAAAGTTTAAAATGTAGAATGGAATATTAGCACCATGAAGCTAGTAGAAGTCTGCTACAGAATGAGGTAGATTCAAGCCACTGTGAGTAGAACTTTCAGTGATTTAGATAGTCACCTAAGGATGACTATTTCCAAAGTAAAGACAGACATTTGTGAGAAACAACAGAAGCTCAGTTGAACAAACTGAAAATGTGCTATATAAAAAAGTTCAAGAGCTACAGACTGAGACAGTGAAAGAAAAGTTCTCATTTCAGAAACTGAAGAAATTTACTCCTCTCTAAAACTTCTCAACCATCAGATAGATAGACAGGATTTTGAAATCTTGAAAGAGCAAGAAATTATGTAGAGTCAGAATTTTTACATTCAGCAAGTATAATGGAGAATGTCTTAGTTAAAGGAAGAGATTAATTCAGAAGAAAAACAAGTCCTTGAAACCAAAAGTGTTGAGCTTAAGAAGTTGGTAGAAGAGAAAAAGTCTACACTTGGTCTTTGGAAGACACAAATCAAGAAGCTTCACAACCAGCACCGTGTGGACATGCCAAGTTCTGCTGCCAGTTCACACAAAACCTGAGCCTTCTGGATAATGCAGCACAGGCTGAAGTGGCCTCTGAGTGTCTGCGCAGTTCAGCATGGTGAAACAACTTTTTAGGTCCCCTGTAAGATCAAGGTGCCCCCATGATCTCATCTCAAAGAAATTTTCTCTTCTCCACTCTAGAGGTAGTGGGTATGGTCTTGAGAATCCCTGAGATGCCCTCAAGGCATCTTTTTTGTTGTGTCTGTGCCAAGGACTTAGAATCTCGTTAGGGGCGATAATATTTTCAATAAGCATAACCTCTTTAGCATCAGCTTTACAGGCAGGTTTCTGGCCAAATTACAGGTTTTAAACCTTTAAGTTCTACTTTCTGCTCCTGGTTCTCACAGTAAATCTGGCTAAAAGTTATCACAATATCAATGCCACTGACTTAATGCTATGCTGTCTTGAAATTTCCTCCACCAGATTAATTAGTCCATCACTTTTAAAATCAGCTTCACACAAAGTCTCAAGACATGGGCAAAATGTAATCAAGTTCTTTGCCAGAATATAGCATGAGTGACCTTTAGTTCAATTCTGAATAAAGTCCTCATTTCTCTCTGGAACCTTCATGAGCATGGTCGGCATTCTTATCAACATAGCAACATTCTTATCACATTCTGTAAGACTGGAAGACTCCTCACCACATGACACAGATCACCAAAGAGGTGTCCGCTTTATTACAAAAGGCTGTGTGTTTATATAGGTCTAAGAGAGGTAGCAGGGGCTGAGGTAGATAACAGGTCGCCCGTTTATTGGCAAGCTCTTCCATATGTCAGTTCCGGAGCCCAAGAAGTTAATTCTAATTGGGGCTAAGGCTTCCCACCAGCAGGGTTTGAACATTGGCGCAGGCAGGAACGTTTCGCACCAGTGAAAGAAACAAAGAAGAGAAAGAGGGTCGTTAGACGCCATGCTGGGGTTTTTCTCTGGGGTGCTGCTGCCGTTATATGTTTACCCAACACATTCTTGTCAACATAAGGATCTTCTGAGTTCCCACCAGAATTGCCATTAAACTTTGCTTAAAACTTTTTGAAGTTTTTTTCCAGCTTGCATCTCTAAACTTCTAAAAATTCCTCCTGAAAATCATTTCCATAGGCTTGAGAACTGCCCAGTCAGGTTAGGCTTCTCCATACTAATTCCTATTTTAGTTAACTCTATTTTTGTCACTGTGGCCAAAACACCTGTTATGGTTTAGGTATGTGGTGCCCTCTAAAAGCTCATGTGTGAGACAATGCAAGAAAATTTATAGGTTAAATGATTGGCCTTAACCTAATTAGTAAATTAATCCACTTGAATGAATTAACTGTGTGGTAACTAAAGAAGGTGGCATGTAGCTGGAGGAGGTGGGTTGCTAGAGGCATGTCTTTTATGTATTTTGTCCCTGGTGAATGGAGCTGTCTCTGTCTTCTTCCTAATTAGCATGTCCTGAGTTGCTTTTCTCTGACACACCCTTCCATCATTATGTTCCCCCTCACCTCCATCCCAGAGCTATGAAGTCAGCCATCCATAAACTGTGACCTTTGAAACCACGAGCCCCAAATAAATTTCTCCTCCTCTATGTTGTTCTTGTTGGGTCTTTGGTTACAGTAATATAAAGGCTGACTAAAGCAACAATGGATGAGAACAACTTAGAGGAAGAAAACTTTATTTGGAGCTCCTGATTTCAGAAGTTTCAGCCCATAGATAGCCAATTCCATTAATCTGGTCCAAGGTGAGGCAGCACATCATGGGGGAAGAACCTCAAAGAGGAAAGGAAGGAAAATGATTGCAAGGAAGCAGAGGAGGTGGTAAGGGGCTGCAGGGAAGAAACACACTTCTAGGGCATGGTCTCAGTGACACACCTTCTCTAGGCACACCCTAGCTGCCTACAGGTACCACCCAGTCCATTCAAACTCAGATGCACTAATTACATTACAGCTTTCACAATCCCTTGTTTTGCCTCTGAATATTTCTGCATTAACATAAGAGCTTTTGGGAGACACTTCATATCCAAACCATAACAGGCTAAAATCCTATCTACTCAGGGCACTGAAAAAGAAGGATCATATGTTCAAGCCCAGACTGAGCAACTTAATGAGACACTGTCTCAAAATAATAAAGGCTTAGGATGGTCCTCAGCGAGGGACATACATGAGGTCATGGGTTCAATCATCAGTACATAAAAAAAAAAGAAGGAAGAAAGAAAAAGAAAGAAGCTTGAGGGAATGAGTTCAATCCTTCTGCCCCTTCCATCCTTGGAGGACACAGCAAAATGTGTAGTCTCCAGAACATCAAGAAGTCAATTTCTGTTGTTAATAAATTACCCAGTGTAAGGTACTTTGTAACAGCTATATGAAGGGACTTAGATATCTGAAAATGCCTCCATTTCTGCCCCTAATGGGAAGGACACTTTTGCTGATTATAGGACTTTTAGCTTACACATTTTGTCCTATATCACCCTGAGTATACTGCCTTTTGTGTTCCAGGTTTCTAATGAAAAGTCTGACGAGGACCTTATGGGGAAATTATGATGAAGTTTTCCTCTTTCAACCACACAGGTGTTAATACCACACTTTACAGTGTCTTAAGGAACAGAGTACTTTGTTATAGTATCACAATGTGAGTG
Source organism: Marmota flaviventris (assembly GCF_047511675.1). NCBI lineage: Eukaryota > Metazoa > Chordata > Mammalia > Rodentia > Sciuridae > Marmota > Marmota flaviventris. The sequence continues at coordinate 76,463,840 of NC_092506.1, forward strand.
AAGGGCCACCATCCTCTTCACACCAATTATTCTTAGTTTAAAAAGAGAGAGAGGATTAAATACTTTGGATATAGATTTGATGGTGTCTTTAAAAGCCAAAAGTTATAATAGATTTTTAGACTTCAAATGAAAAGACTTTTGATATAGCCTACGTATTTTAATTTCTAGACAAGTGAGTATCAGTCTATGTAACTCACTGAAGCAAAAAAAGAAAAAAAAATTGAGTCCTTTCTTAATTCTTACTATGGAAGTGGAAAAAGTCTTGGAGGCCAAATTCCTTCAAAATGGCTCCTTGTGTGATCAGAGCAAGAAATAGTCCAGTCACTTCTTTGCATAAACTGCAGTGATCACTGGACTATTTCTTGCTCTGATCACACAAGGAGCCATTTTGAAGGAATTTCAAACACAAGCTATACAAAAGCCTGGTTGCAGCTGGATTTTTATTCATAAATTCAGAGAGCTCTTGATGGTGGGCTTATAGTTAGCTTATTTGATGGTTTGGTAGTTGTAGTTTTGATCTTTTAATATTTCTTTGGGGTTGTATTATTTTTGTGTGTTTGTTTTGTTTTGCTAGCATTGCTGCTGCTTAGGATATATAGTGAAAATAGTCAGCAAGTGAAGTGTAGCAGATGGGTGGCTCCTGTATGAGACCACCCTCATGGACCATTATAAGGTCCTAAGGGTCATCAGGCAGGATGGGGTCTTCCTCAGATGAATGTAGCCCACCATCTCCTCACCAAGATAGAGGTGACTGTGAACATCCTGCCAAAAGTAGAGTAGAACTACCTATCATATCTGAATTGGATATGATGAAGACCATGGGCCCAAATGTGATCCATCTCTTTTAAGTTATTGAAATCACTGAAATGTCTACCTCATGATGGAGCATACAGGTGGACAATATCTAGGTAGGAGCAAGAAGAAGTATCAAACAAATTTACTTTGGCCTGAGTACCAAGTTCATGGCTGAGTAGATACTGGATAGGTTCTGGGATACTCTCCCATTCAATGCCCCAGAAATCTTCCAGTGGAAGGAGTATGAAGGCTCCTCACCCCAGTGGACATCTGGAACCTGGGTAGTATTCTATATTTTATGGTCACAGATTGCCTTGTATTTAAGGGGGCAGTTGAAGGAGAGAGTCATGCATGCAAGATGCCAATTTCCCTCTCATGTTCTCACCAAAATATAAAGCCTTATCAATCAAATATTGACTGTGGACCCCACACAAAGACCCACAGTAGATCAAATCTTGGGGAACCTATGGCTGAGCCATGGTGAGGAATATTCACCAAGTCATTCTAGTGAGCCACTCCCCAAACACCTAGACCCTGCAATAATAACAATCATGTTTGACATAGGTTATGACCCATATAATACTTGGCCTCACTGATAGAAAGAACCTTCAACAAGGTAATGGCTATGTACCTGTTACTCCAGCACCACATAACCCAGGGGGCTGGCTGCATGTTCCTGGTGAAGCACATACATCCAGAGGCTGGGCCTTGCCCATGCCCCACAGATTCTTTTAATTTTCCTCTCCACCCAAAGAGGAATGCAAGCAAGCCTGACCTTTGCATTTTCACCTTCTTGCCTTGTGAGCATCATCTTCTTGAGGAAGCCAAGCAGTCAGGGCAGAAGTGTGGCAGAATAGCAAGCCTACATGCCATTCCTCTTTGCTGCCTGCATGTGAAGACCCGCATGACCAGTATAGCCTCCCAGCATGGCCCTGTGTCCCACACACTCAGATCCTTGACAGCAAATCCTCCCAAGGTATATAGTCAGAACAAGCCACATGGTGGGCCCACAATCTGTTCCCATGACAGCAGTAAGTGCTGGAAGCCAGTGACTAGAAGGATTGCCACTGGTATTCAAAAATTATATTGTTGCATGCCATGTTTCTGCAGACTGGCCCAAAAGATAAGCCCTGTATTCAGAAACAAAGTAGCTCTGGTAAAAGGAAGGCAGGCATCCTGGATTCAGAAGCAAAATGGCTCCAAGAGAAATGGAAAGCCGAAACAGAGACAAAACCAATGGATAGTCAAAGGACCCAGAGCTCTGTGGATCCTGACATCATGGCATAAGCATTAGTCAGGCAACAACTCAAACAGTAAGGTGTGCAAACTGGCTTGGTCTGAGAAACTGATGTGACTCAATTGTTGAGAAACCAGCATCTATCTCACAGCAAAGCCTATCCAAGGAAGAGGGCGTGACCCTTGTTCTTTGAAAAACCCACAGAGCACTCCTAGGCAGATAGTTACCCTGATGAGTTGTTTGTCTGCAAATAATAGGAGAGATCTGCAGCACCAAGTGTCCCTGACTCAGTTAGGCTAGGTGAGGACCCATAGCATCCCCCTAGCAACCACCAATCAGCATGAGACAGGGAAAATACCTGGGATGCCAGATGACCCCCCCAGTAGTTTATGGTGGTTGATAACATGTTGGGAAACCATGTAGTTTAGCACGTACACCCCTCACAGATTAAACCAATCAGTTCAAACAAATCCCCCTCTTGTACTAACTAGTCACCCCTACCCAACTTGTTCCTGCCAGTGAATGTACTAATCAATGTAAAAAGTTGTTGTTTGACATTCTTGCGGTGTGAAATGATTTGCTATGTGATGTTGTGACACATAGAGTATCCCCAAAAACCTATAAAATCTCACTGAACAAAGGACCGGGACTCACTCCCTGGGACCGCTGCATCGGAAATGGTTGTGAGTCCAGGCTCAAGCTTGCAATAAAGATTCCTGTGTGATTGCATCAGATTCAGCTCCTGGAGGTCCATTAGGGTCCCACGAATCTGACATTACAGGTCTTCTCCATGCAGATTCCAGCCAGAAGTGCATCTAGAAACATCTGGAGACCAAGGTACCTCTACCTCTACCTGCAAAAGACATCAGAGATTATTTCCCTGGGACACTTCTCCCTGCCCTGCTTTTCTCTGTCCTTTTTCCCATGCTTCTGGGATAGCAGAGATGGATATTAATAAATTTATACACACACACACACACACACAGAATTTAAGATTAAAAAAAAAAGGATTCAGAGTGCTTTGAGAGAAATCTTGTAACACTATGGTAGTACCAGCCAGCTAGGTACAACAACTGAAGGAAGCCCCTGTGCTAAAACAATACTAGGCAAGATCATCTTACTTGAACTATAAGCTCAAAAGAAATTTCCTGGGGCCATAGTTCCCTGGGCTACTGCTTGAAGATACAGTGGTCAGAAAGCTGCTAGATCTGCTTCAACCCCATTGTGAGTGACAAAGTACTTAATCTATTAAAATTTGAGTGTTCTTTATTATAAATAATAACTAGTATGAATTCTCTTTCCTAATTTGTCTCTCAGGAACTAGAGCTCCTTCTCTGAACACAAGGCACCAGTTATGGCTATCTGCAGGTAAATTAATGAACCACTTTGCTGCACAGGCCCCTGCCTACTGTTTGCTCTAAAGGCTATTGATTTTGTGTTTATTATCCTGGCTCCTTCCTTTTGGATCTATCTTAGGCTGCCTCTCCTCACCACCATCCACATTCCGTCTAACATAGTCACCATCAGACTTTACCATGGTAATATTGCCTCGGGTTATGTCTTGTCTTTAAATGCCTGTCTATGTTGGAAGGTGGAATAGAACAGTATCTTTCTTGCAAAGAAGGAAAAATTTGACTCTGTTTATGTCTCAATTTTCTGCTTGTATCTTTTACCTCATTCTCCAGCAAGGCATTGGCCATGCTCAATCACCATGACACTACTCTGTGATTAAAGTAGACAGGAAGACTCCTTTCTTAGCTATTCTTTAGATTGGCTTTGATGTAGGCATAGCATAGGCCTTGTTTTTCTGTCTTAGTGTTTCCTACTGCTTTGATGTTGGATTTAATGGGTCATAACTGACGTTCGTGATCTAACTTTTATTACTATCTGAAGCAAGTGATTTACACAGATTCCTAGCTTGACTCTTAGTGCTATTTAAATAAGGACCTGTTGGATCTGGACTTAATATCTGGTATGCCAGTGATGAACCTTAAACGCCTTGGCAGACTTTGCTGAGTCACGATATTTTTCTTTCCTATCTGGATTGGCACACTCTAGTCTTGACCTTTCTTTTATATTCCTATCCTCCACCTCCCCTCCTCTTTAACAGTTACCCATCAGGTCACCACCACACACATCATAGTCAATGTAGCTCATTCTTATAACAGTCAAATTTCCCCCACAGGATCTTGGATTGTCCTAGATTCCATCCCACTCATCTGGATTCAGGATTTTCTGTAGAGCCCTTGCCAGAGTCTTATCTCTGTGGCTGGATGCAATACTTTGGAATCCTGCTAGAAAAGGAATCATCTTAGAATAGTCTGAACTCTACCAGAATCAGCTCTTTTGAGTATTCTCATTCATTGGATTGGGCTAACTTGGAGTACTCTCTGGAGCCAACCTGAGAGCTGGGTGAACTTTGCAAACTGGTTCTTTGACAAGTCTGATTCTCCCACTGGATTTCTTCACACCGTGGCTTTTACACTTTTGGATTTACTGTTCAGTTCCTATGGTTTGCACATAAGGCTATCTTCACTATGACCACATTCAGGATGGCTATTGATTCTGAGAATTCTTTAAGATCCCAATTTTAATGTTTCCATTTTAGAATTCAATATCATACAGCTGAACAGTGACTTAAAATAGAGCTTATTTGCAAAAGTTTCAACTATCCTCACAGTCTTAGAACATTTAAAAAATCCCATTGCTATACTTTTTTCTTTATGAAAGTAATATAATCATATTGTAAGGATAAAGAAGTCATTCAATCTCAGCCTACCTAAGCTAAGAAATGTTAATGTTTTCAGGCTAGGAATAGAGCCCAGTTGGTAGAGTGCTTGCTTTGCATGCACAAGGCCCTGGGTTCTAATCACCACACACACACACACACACACACAAAAAAAAAAAAAAAAAAAAGAAAGAAATGATAGAGTCTTCTACTCTTTCAGCTATTCTTTTTTTTTTTTTAGAACAAAACTGTTACAGAGAAAATTATGATCACACTTAGTATTCTTAAATTGAATTATATCTAATTATCTTACTCCATTTGGGGTTTTAATTATTTCACTATTTGCTCTTCAGATGTCTTTCACATTAATATTCCAGTCAAGAGACACATCATAGAGTCCCCAGAGCACCCTCACTAATTTTTCAGTGAAAATAAAGGCCAAATAATTGTCCAAGAAACAACTTTAGCTGACTCTTTAAAGGCACGTAAGAGAGTCTTCTCTACCTCCTTCAGAAAGGATCAGAACCACCAGATGCTTAATCAGAGATCTTAATCAGGTTGATAATAAAATTTATCATCATCATCAGCCCCTTGTCTCCTTTCCTTTCTGCTTTTGGCTTTGTCTCTCTACCCCACACTTTCTTTCTCTGTCTCTCATCCTTTAAGAGTAGTCACTGTGCTAATAGGTACAGACCCTCAAGAGATAAATAAGATGGACTTTAAGTAAACTCTGAACTAAATAGTATAATATTTAAGCAGATTAAAAGTTAACTATAGACAAAAATTTTTAGAAGCCAGATAGCAATATAAAAAATTAATTATAGCCTCACAAAGTTATAACATAATACAGATTATTATTTTTTCTCCTAACACACTTTTGAAAGTCAGTAGAAAACAAGAGAATATTTATTTCAGCAATGGAAGAAGATAAATTTCCAAAGATGCAAGCACTGATTGAAAAGGAAAGCTCCACAGTATCTGCTGAATTCAGGTCTGCACTTTCTTTCATCAGGGAGACTTTACTAAATCCTGCTGTTAAGCCATCAGCAGGTAATCTTTCCTATCATATAATGCTCCTGCTTAGTCAATGTCAGCAGATCCCTATCACTCATTCAGTGAAGTCCAATGCCTGCAGAAGTCCTTCTTTATCTCTACAGTTCCATAATAATATGTGATCCCTTTGCTTCTTTTTCCCAGTCCCATTTCAGTTACCTAAAGACCTGGTCTTATAGGGTTACTGCAAGGATTAAATTAATTTAGACATTCTAATTCTTCAAATAGTATCTTGAGCATCAGGAGTGACTCAATAAATGTCCTGGTAAATACTCTTAGCATTACTTCCAGTGCCACTAGAACTGTTATGACTACTGCTGCTCTTTCTACAATTGCTACTCTTTCTTTTATTCTTACTCTTTGTTATGATGATTATGATTATAGTAATGTTTATAATTAGCAAGGTACTATAGCTAGTGTAGAGTGCATATTATAATCCCCATTTTTTTACTCAAAGATTGGAAGAGGTTGAGTCAATTGCTCATAATCAAAAGGTTATTGGGGGAAAAAAAAGGTTATGAAGCCAAAATTCAAATCCAGATTGACTGATCTAAATTTTCATTCTTCCTTCCATACCATAATCTTTTTCATTTTGTTTTTGAGGGAGGGGGAGTCCAACCCAGAGCCTTGAATCTAGGGCCTCAAGCATGCTAGGCAAGCACTCTACCACTGAGCTATATCCCCAACCCCAATCATTTTCAATGAGAAGTATATGTTCCATGACTCTTAATTTTAAAAACAATGACATAGTACTTGTAGAACCTAGAGTTATACATCTGAATTGCAGAAATGGGATTATGCACACTTCTGAAATTAACAAACTATACTGGCATCAAATATTTGACTAAAACCCCAAAAAAGCAAGGCATTTCCAGAGCCAACAAGAGCAGCTTGGCTCTTCATATTTTGAATTTTTGCCATTGTTTAAAACTATAAAGACAGAATGTAACATGTTAGAAGTAAAATGTCAGCCAATGTCCATAGTCAAAACTGGAAATTGCTTTATTTTTATAATGCTCAAAAATGATGATATGCAAACACTATGACCTATTAAATATATTGTTTGAATTTTTTCATATCAGTCATAAAATATGTAACAAGGTGTTTTAATTTTAAAATCACATTGATATCCTACAGGAGAAAATATCTCTTCTATAGTTATTTTCCAATGCTTGTAAATACCCTTAAGTATATTCTGTGCAAAGAATTGTACTGAAAATTAACACATTTTGTTTGTTCTTCTCCAATTCATCATAAAATAATTTAATTTTGAATTGCAAGTTTTCAGAAAGAACAATGCATAGACACTCTGCCCCTCCAAAGCCAAACTTCTCATTGTTAGATCCAATCATGTTATCTGATATTTATCTGCACTGTCAAAATTTTAAAAACCTGTCACTCATACTGATTCTTAGGTTCTAAGGTCAGTTGTTCAGTTCTGGAGTTGAGTTTGTACAACACTGTGATATTCTCTGCTAAACTCACACTTTGACTTTGTCCAGAATCCTGACACTACTTTGGGCAACCAAGCACACATCACATAGGAAAGCCAGTGGCATGCCAGTTTTCAATCCCCAGATCTCTACTTCATCTTCTTCTTCTGTAAGGTTCTATTTGAGAATATCTGTTGGTTTGTTTGTTTTCCTTATTCAATTCTACACCAGAACATGGTTGGAGCAACTTCTGACATGCTTTTGTTCTGTTCCTCCAGACCCTCTGATGGTTTTATTTACAAATCTACTATGTCACTTGGCATAGACTGGAGCCTGCCCTCAGCTAAAAACCATAAACATGGAGAAACTCATCATTTGCAGTTCCTTTCATCTGTGTGCTGAACACGTTCCAAAATCTGCCTGCATTTGTTTGCTCTCCATTGCCTTCATGTAATTGAAGTTTCTTTTAGTGGGTTATTTTTTGTCCAGAGTTTATAACTTTCATCTGTAAGCCAATTAATCTGATAAGAGCTATTTTCCATGTCCTGAAAAAAAATCGCAACATAATGGTTTTAATTTTCACTCATTTTTTCATTAAATTTCTGACAATCTTTGTCAAATTTTTAAATCATTGATTGCATTACCTTAATGATTATCCATTTGAAGCATTTGATGACACTGACATAAAACTGTGAATTCTGCTTCTGAAATTGGAGCCCATGTTCAAACAGCTAGAGCTTCACTTTTCATACACACTCAGGAAAATTTGGAATTGAAATTTAATTAAGCTAATCTGGAATACTCATTTGATCTAAATGGAAAAGGATGCTTCACAGAGTGATATGCAAATGCCCTTCTACATCTTTTATTTTGGGTTTAATTATACATTACTGAGTAATAAATAACACCCAAACTCAGTGCCTAGTGGCTTAAAACAACCAACTTGGTTTTGTTTGCTTGTTTGTTTGGTTTGCTTTAGTTTTCATTTCCAATTTCCTGGATCAGAAGTTAAATGCAAAACACAGCAGGGACAGCTTGAGTGTGCTCCATGCTATCTGGGAGCCAGGTGCTATGGATTGATCCTGTCTTCTCCTAATTCATTTTTTTTTAAAGAAAGAGAGTGTGTGAGAGAGAGAGAGAATTTTTAATATTTATTTTTTAGTTATCGGCGGACACAACATCTTCGTTTGTATGTGGTGCTGAGGATCGAACCCAGGCCGCACGCATGCCAGGAGAGCGCGCTACCGCCTGAGCCATATCCCCAGCCCTCCTAATTCATTTTTTAAAGACCTAATCCCTAATGTGATATTGTTGTGAGATTGGGCCTCTGAGTCACAATTAGTTTTAAATGGGATCATGTTGGGAATAGTATCATCTTGATAGAGTTAATGCTCTTATAAGAGGAAACCAGGAAGTTTCCCTCCCCACCCCCCCTTGCCACTCTTCTCACCCCCAACTCTTTCTTTGTGAGGGCACAGAAGACAACCATTTGCCAGCCAGGAAGGAAGAGATCATTAGAAATTGAAGGCTAGCCCACAATCTTGGTTTTCCCACCTTCACACCTATGAGAAATGAAGTTCTGTTATTTAAACCACCATTCTGTGGTATGTTGTTATGACAGACCAAATAGATCAAGACACCAGATGTCGGTCTGTCTGTCTACAGCTTTTCCTGTCTTTCTCATTTTCTTCCCTCCTTTTCTTAGTCTTTTCCTCCCTTCCTCCTTGCCTTCCCCTCTCTCTCCCTCTTTCTGTAGCTTTAAGTTTGATGATTTACGAGGTGGACTCTGGGCTTCAACTCAGGGCTTCCTGATTCAAAGAGACAGAAAATACCTAACAGGTTTGTAAAGCATGAAGCCAGAAAGTAATGTAGCATTATTTCCACTGTACTCTGTTGGTCTCAAATTCTGCCAGGACAAGGGAAGAAGTCACTCATATTCCCAAGGGAAGAGTATCAAAGAACTAGCAGCCATTCTAATCTACCTCAATCCACTTTTGAATCCAAATTATTTATGTCTTCCCCTGAAAACATACCTTCTCCCTCCTCAATCCCCCTAGATTCAAAAGAGATTATGGGACCTACTCATACTTTAGGCTCAGGGTCTCTTCAACTAAATCTAGTCCAAGTGCTGGAGATGAGGCAGATCAGGTGTCAGTTTTCTCATTATGAGAACTTCAGCTAAAAGAGAGACATCTGTTCCCCTATGCATTCAACACAAAATGGGTAGACAGCCAAAGGACTGTCAGAAGACACATTCCATTCAGTAAGAGAAAAGGAAGTCATATAGAAAAATGTAGTCTGTAACAATTCTGAAATCTAGCTTGTAAGTGCTGTCCATTGTTATGGAAAAGTGTGATTGCATTCCCTGGAAAAGATTCTTCAAGCCTCTTAGCTTTGCCATCTGGTTGTTTCCTTCTTGAGTCTTTCTTCTATCCCTATCAGAAATGGTCTGTAGTTGCAATTAAGCAGTTTTCCCATCCTATTTCTTCAGGAAATTGGGTGTATAGAAACCACTTCTCATTTTGAACAGTTAATGATCTTCCTTCACCAGGATCATAATTTCTTTAAAATTTTAAAGATCTTGTGTATCAAATTTTAACATATTCCATTAGACAATAGGCCATACATAGCTCCTGAGCTCAACCTACCTGGGATCCATTCTCATGAGTTCTATGGTTTAACAATCAAGATCAAAAAGGCAAATTCTTGAGACACTAATAAAGGCCTTTATTGACTTGAAGAGTCAATAAAGTAATGTTTTATATTTTTTTGAGAACTTAATACATTGTTTTACAACGGCTGACTTTATTTTTAGCCTGAGTCAATAATGTTTTACTTAGAGAAACTTTTGTTGACTAGAGGAAATCTTGCCCTAGATCATTTATGTATCTATTTATTTATTCATTCATTCACTTTTTTTTTTCGGTGCTGGAAATTGAACTCAGGGCATTGCACATACTAGACAAGCACTTGAAGTTCTTTTAATTTGTCTTAAATTTTGTTTGTAAACTAATAGCTTATTCTTTAGTTTATTTCCTGGATTATACTTATACTTTTTTTTATAAGCAAGTTAGAGATGGGTGCTGGGATGTAGCTCACTGATACAGCACTTCCCTAGCATAAATGTGAATTTTGCCTGAAATCACCATAGCAAGATCCTTCACGTTAATGGGCATATTTCCTGTCTTTTAACCTACAACAGATGACAGTGTTGTAAAAATATAGACCATTGCATAACAAGAGGTTTCTCCAAAGTATCATATATTTTTCTTACTTTCCTTCAAGTTTTCCCTACTATTTCTTCAGTGTCTTCTCACCACCAGGTACCAAAGCCATGCTGTTAATTTTTGACATACCAGCAGCCCACCCCTAGGTTTATGATGCTGGTCTAATTAACTACTAACTTAAAGTATGTACTGATACTCTTTCAGGAGGTGTGCATCTTTCAATTTTCAGTGATATCACTACTGTCCCATATTGGATGCTAAATGTTGACATATATTTCATATTAGTTAAAAACTCATCATTGGGCTGGGGTTGTGGCTCAGTGGTAGAGCACTTGCTTAGCATGTGTGAGGCCCTGGGTTAGATCATCAGCACTATATAAAAATAAATAAAATAAAGATATTGTGTGTGTTCATCTACAACTATTTTTTTTTAATTTAAAAACCTCATCACTAATTTTCTTGAGATATGAAATTTAATATTTATTTTCTTATTAAATATACATAAATACATAGTTTTATTCCCTGGATGCTAAAAGTATTTACTGCAAAATAAAAGAAACAAACCAAAAAAGAAAAGAAATAGATATTTGCACCATTTGACAAATGACAAAATCACTTATCAAGAGGTCTCAAACTACTCTTTATGTACTTACTCTTCTTATCTACTAAGAAAAATATGAATATTTTTCTTCATATTAAAGACATAATGCCTTTGTTAGACATTAACTTTGTGCACCCCACGAAATTGATTCTGCTTCCTAATTATTGCCCAAGAATGACTCAAAGCAAATAACTCTAAAATGAAAACAATTACTTCTGAGAAATGTCATCTAATATTCATCTGGCCTCTAGCCAACAGTTCTATACAACTAACTGGTCAATCATTCAGATACCTTAGGGTCTTCTTCTCAACTTATTTATTTAGAAGAATTATTTAGAACTTACCATACTCAAATGGAAGTTATGTGGGTATTTTATTGTTGATTCATTAATTAAGGCTATAGTGGAGATTGTTGATTGTGGGCCAAGATGCATTCTTCTTTTCTTTCAAAGTAATAGAATACTAAACCAGGCAGATACTGTGCAGAAAAAAAAAAAAAATCTCTATTTCCTGCATATCTTGAAGCTGAGTGCGGCAAAGAAAGTAAGTTCTAGTCAGTGAAATGTAACAGGAAGCATCTCAGAGTAGCTTTGGAGTGCTCTTTGCTCTCGCTTTTTCACCCCTTCCTGTACTGCCTGGAATAAGGATGCTGCCATGTTGCCCTATGCAATCAATGAGCATCATATGTGAAGGAAGGAACTTGGTCTCTACTAAAATTTTAAAGTGTTAGGAAAAATAAAAGCAGTTTAATGTAAAGATAACAGCAATTTCACTTCCTTCACACTCTTTAGAAAAATTGCAAAAGATGTACTGTAAAATCATAGGGGGGAAACCTCAAAGAACATATGGGATCCAAGAATACTGCTAAGCTTGCAGTAGAGAAGACCAGGCCTCACTGGAGTAGAAAGACAGTGCACTGTAGAAAACACTGTCGTGTATAAGAGAGATTCCATATCTTTAGTAATATTAAGAAGATCGAAAGCTAAGTGATAGGGTGAAGCATTCACTAAAAATAAGTAAACAAATGAATCAATCTATGATTATCAAGAATTGACAAGATGTAAGGGATTCCATGTGATTCTAGCAGCTACAACATTATTATTCTACTGGCAGAAGCTTAATGACATAGAATTTCATATATTACATTGCTTTCTCTATTGTTCTGCATATTACTTAGTTCTACAACAAACAACATTTGATTATATTTATTGGCTTTCAATTTTCACAACTAACATGGAGACAAATAATAGAAAATGAATTTTAGTTAAGGAAAAGTATAATTCTTTTCTTTACTCAGAATAGACAATCAATATACATTTCTGACAAAATTCTGGAGAGGGGAGTTAAGAAGAAAAAAAAAAAATGACAGGATTATAGATGTGCTAATACAGCAGTCCCTTTTGTGTACAGGGCATGTTCCAAGAATCCTAGTGGATGCCTGAAATAACAAAGTACCAAACCCTATATGAACTTTTTCTTATATATACATAGCTATGATAAAGTTTAACTTATAAATAAGGCACAGTAATAAGAGTTTAATAATTATTAATAATAAAACTGAAAGACCATAATAACATGTTATAATAATGTTATTTATAACAGAGTCTTTTTATTTTTCATATTTTCCATCCAATATTTTTAGAACTTGGTGGACCACAAGTAACTAAAACTTATGTGGGCAGTAAAACTTTGGTAGCTAAAGAAATAGTTATAAACATTTTGTTAATCAAGATGACCTGCATGAGAGATAAAATTAATAATGCTTATAATTATTTCTGGGGAGTGAGATTGGAGAGAAAAGGGAGAGTCTGTATGTTTTCATTATGTAATACTGAGCTTCCTTATACTATGTACCTTTATAATTTTCAAAAAGTAGAAAAATAAGGGCCAATTTTCTAATACTATTAGAATTATTAGTATTAAAGGCTGGCTATGTTCCTAAAATTTCAAACTCAGGCACAGGCAATGACTTTGTGGAATTTATCTCAATGAATTTCAACAAATATTGATTGAATTTCTCCTGTGCTATACCTATTCCATTTTCTCTTTAGATCTCTGCTAAATGTTCTTTTCTCCAATATCTTATTCCTAGATCCCTGGCTTAGATTCTATCTTCCTAATCTCTGTTCCCATGTTGTGTTTATTGTTTTTCCTTCTCTTCTAGACCACAAACTCTGTGAACGTAGGAACTAACACATTGCAGAACAGAACTGTATTTTCTTAAATAAGTATCAGATAAATCCAGAACTAAACTAGCGGGGTGGTTCAGAGGGTCAAAGGATTTTAGGGAAATAATCAAATGATATCATAAAGCTAAAAAAAAAAAAAAAAAACATTTAAAAGTGTAAAAGTGTAATAGACATGCTGACAATCGTTACATGTGGTCTAAATGGCCATCTGTTTAGGATTCCCACACTGGGGAAATGTAAAAGGAAAACCAAAGAAGTTTTAGAAGATTTGAATCTTTACTTACAGTCTCTCTTCATGTTCACAATAATGCTGTTAGAAATGTAGAACAACTTTGATTTTGCAATAAAGACAACTTGGGTTTGAGAGCAGCTCAATAATTTGCCTTAGGTTATACAGAAAGAATGAGTCTGAATTTGAATTCATAACTACCTTCAAAGCCATATTACCCTTAAGCTCTTTCATATCATTTATGACATTTTGAAATTTTCCAAAAAAGAAAATACGTATCCTATGATCTTATCCAATTACTGAATGAACCTAAATAAATAAATAAATAAATAAATAAAAGAAGAAAAAAAAAAACAAGCCTCATCCATCCAGACTATTTAAATGGTCAGTCTCTTTGAGTAATGGGATATTTACTTAGCAAAGTCTCATGAATTTTTACACTTAAGTAGCTGGAAATTTTTACTCTTGCTGTTGTGATCTATAAATTGAATGGAAGGAAAATAAAATAACCTTCATTTTGCCCCATTTCTTTCTACATGAAATGGAAGTTATTGTATAAAAAGTGCTATTCCAAAAGAGTTTTCAGCACAAGTTCATCTTTTTTGGGTGCAAGGCATTCTGTGTGTCTTCTTGCTTGGACCATTATTATGGGAAGGAGGCTCTTGTTCCAGTAGGAACCATTGGAAGATTGTGTATCTAGGTGCAATTCCTAGACCAACACTATCCACATCTTTCAGGTGCCTGTTAGAGGTGAACAATCTCAGGTCTCATTGAAGACCTGATAAATCAGAATCTGCCTTTTCATATTATCTTCAGATGACTTATGTACAAATTAAAAGATAGAGAAAGTACTGTTTAAGACTCTGCAAAATGCCAGGCGCCATCTTGGCTTGTTTACAGACTCTAACATTGCTCCACACTGGAATCAGTTAAACACCTTAAAATAAAGTGACCAGACAAACAAATGTTGTTTAGAACTCATGATCAGAGACTCTAATGTAATTGAGATGGGTATTTAGATATGGATAATGTGGAAAAAAACCCAGGTAATTCCAATGTATGGTTGTGCTTTATGGTTAAAGAGTCATGACTACTTTACTGCAGGGCCAAAGTAGCTATATAAAAGGAAACAGCCTTGGGAATTTAACCTCTAACGATGATAATTTTGCAAAACACTAAATAGGATGGAGGAAAAGGTGACTGATTCTAGAGAAAATTAGGAAAAAGGAAAGTGATAATATGAAGAATGTAATGTTTGTGTTCCACAAAATTTATATGTTGAAATATTTCCTTTTTTTTCTCTCTCTAGTGGTAGATGGACAGTATGCCTTTATTTTATTTATTTTTATGTGGTGCTAAGGATCGAACCCAGTGCCTCCACATGCTAGGCAAGTACTCTTGCCACTGAGCTACAGCCCCAGACCCTCATATGTTGAAATCTTAACGCCAATGTGATGATATTTGAAAGTAGAGATGCAGAAAGTTACTTAAATCATAAGACTAATGCTTTCATCGAGGGGATAAGGATCCCTATCAGAAGAAACTAAAAAGCTAGCTATCACTTTTGACCATGTGAGGAGATAAAGAGAAGTCAGCTATTTGCAACCCAGAAGAGGGCCCACATCAGAATATGATCATGCTGGCAATCTGACTTCAGACTTTAGCCTCCAGAACTGTGAGGGGGAAAAAATAATAATCTGTTGTTTATAAGCCACAGCCTGGACTGACTGAGATATGAGGGTGAGTGGTAGTAAAAAAGAGCTAAAGATTGAAAGGTACAGAGAAGAGATCTGAGAACTTGGAGAACAAGGAAAGTGTTCTGGGACCCTTGTAGTGAGGCCCAGGAAGTAAGGACTTCCCTCTAAGGGGGTAAAAAGTAGTGAGATATTTGATTCCCTCTCTGTCAACCTGCCCCATTCTCCCAGCTTTCACTCCAGGCACTTGGGAACAGTTATTTGAACACTCCTCAGAATTTCACTAAAGTCTGGTGTTCTATGAAAAAGTGGGTGGAATGCAATCTACACTAGAGAAGAGTATTTTTCTTTTTGCACCACAGACTGGAAGACACTACTGTTTGCAATCTGTAGACACCAGCTGGAGAAGCCATAAATCTTATCTCTATGTTCACAGGCCCTGCTGGGAATTCCACCAAAGGATTCTTTCGTGACAGTAAAAAAAAAAAAAAAAAAAAAAAAAATTCATAAAGATTTCATGTGTTTCAAGTAGTATATATAATAAATCCTAAAGCTGCTTTTCTTAAAATTGGAAAAAAATTTTCAAGAACAATCAAATTTAAATATAAATAGTTTACCTTCTATAAAGCAAATTCAAAGGACTAGAATTATTTAACATTGTTTATTGTAATTTCTGTTTAGAAATTACCCTGTGTATTTCTTTCCATGACTAGTTTTTTAATATGCATTACTATAACTTGGCATTATAAAGCAATATTACTGTATATGTTTTAACAGAAATATTTGCACACTAAGTCCCTACTTTATAGATCGATCACCTTTGATTTTTCCACAGGTTGATTATTCATAATATCAATAATCATCCCTCAGATTTTATCTTCTTTGGTCTCTGCTATCTTTCACACCATTAATCAGCTCATCCTTGAAATTCTCCTCCCTAGATTTTTGTGACAAATCTGTTCTCTTTCTATGGTGAAGTATTATGTGAAACACTAAGCAGGTATTATACATTTTTTCATCCTAAGACTTTTTTTTAAATACAATCCTTAAAAAGCACATTTTAGTTTGCGCCTCAGTGTTTCCTTACACAAATGCACATACACACAATCACTAAAATGATGTATTATAAAAATACCCTTCTTTCTCTCTGTGGTATAATCTATTATTTTTGTTCCAAAGCATTCTTGTAGGAATTAATTTCACAATGAACAAGTCATAACCTGGAGTTTGTAAAACACAAACTTATAATAAATTTTTGAAGTGCAATTAGTTCTTTACACGTAAGAAAACTAAAACTGAAATGAATCATGGAACTTTTGAATCTAGGAAACAGTAGATCTGGGACTTGAATTCGGGTATCATATTCTTGATTATCTCAAGAGATGGATTCTAACTATTTTGTCCAGCCTGTGCTGAAATTACTGGGCCACAGGAATCCTTGTGCTTTCAGACTTCTGAGTAGCTGAGACTACAGACATTCAGTTTTGTGTACTTTACTGTCTTGTCTCATCATTGATCATTAACATCACATTTCAATTTATTCTTTACAGAAACTATAACCACATTCTTGAGAGTCATTCTTCAGTTTAATTTTGTCTCTCCATCTCTTTCTGTGTTCATTATCATTGACTCCCTTACAATTCATCTCACATTAGGACTATCACATCAGTTTTCTTAACTATTCTTTCTTCTTTCAGATCTGCCCCCTCCCACTCACCCTCTAGGTGAATTACTAACTAGATCAAAGAGAAAAAAAAAAAAAAAAACAATGACTCCCTTACAGTTATTTGTGTTCTTTCAGTTCCAATCTCAGGTCTGGATTCAGATTGGTATTTAATAACGACTTACAGGTTGTTCCCTTGGGTTCAAACCATTCAGTTCAGTCTTTGGATCAAAGTCTGCAGAATCCAGACATTTCATCAGAATTGCTAGGCATAAGGTTAGAGGAATCCAATCTTTGACCACACAGTCTGAATTCTGCTGAGAGGAGAGGACAAACTGTCTCAAGTGCTCACTGCTGAATCCAGATCTCTGGGGAGGTGGAATTCTCAACCTGTAAGTATTTTTCTTACAGATTTCACTACCAATCCAAGGCATGAGACCATACCCCAAAATCACCATTAGTGACACCATTTTAATTCAATTTAAAATGCCTTCAAGAAATTCTAGAATCAACCTGCTTAGTGTTAATTCCAGCTGAGAGATGTTCCCTACCTATTGACCCCAAAGCAAATCAGCCTGCCCCACTTCCATCCTCCCAGTGGATCGCACACATGAGGACTCAGTCAGAATTCCATCCCAAGCAAAAGAACCAATATAAAAACAGGGCTACTTTCTGCATGATTAATATTAGCAATATTGGGTAAATATAATTAAAAGCAAAGCCATCTCTCAATCTGGACTCCCCCTCCCCATAAAAAAAGAGAGAAGAAAAGAAAACAAAGCTTTATTTTCAAATATTAATTTATCCAGAAAGTTGTAGGAAGCATAAACAATCCACCAAAAAATTACAAAGAAAAGAAACCATATTTTTATATAATCAGTCAGATCAAACTTACGATAAACAGGTTTTCGAAATAAAAAAGCACTTGTCCTTGAGTAAAAGGACTTGACAGCTCCGTCCTAAATTCAACTGGTAATTGTTGGAGTGTGCATTCATGTTAGATAATTGGCTTTATTCAGAGAAGAAACAAACTGCTTATATTTTTATGACAAAAAGTAGTTTTGTAACTTGGAGCAAGTACTTGGGTGAAGCTCCTACCCACTCACAGAAAGGGGACCTAGGAGCTTTTTTTCTTAGTGTTTACACTTCAAAGGTTCTTGGAAAAGACAAGCTAACAAAAGACCTATGTAGATTTCAAAAGAATGCACACCCCGCCCCCCATACTGGGGATTGAACCCAGAGGTGCTGTTACCAGTGAGCTACCTACCCCTTTTTACCTTTTGTTTTGAGACTGTGTCTGGCTAAATTGCCCAGGCTAGTCTCAAATTTGTGATCCTGTGCCTCAGCCAGTCACTGGAATTACAAGAATGCACCACTGCACCCAGCTTGCATGTGTTTTTTGAAAGAGAAGAGAAAGTACAAGCTTTCTTTCTTTCTTTTTTTTTATTAGTTGCTCAAAACATTACAATGATCTTGACATATCATACATTTAATTCAAATGGGGTATGAAGCATTCTATAATAAATGCTCCGAGAAAAAGGAGGTGAAAAGAACCTCTTTTTTTTTCTTTTTTTCAACAAAAATTGTCTCTCATTTTTAGTTGTCAATTGTCCTTTAAAAAAAAATAAATAAAAGAACAACCTTCATTGAGATATTTGAGAATAAACAGCAGCAAGGAGTAATAACAACTTATTTTTATATGTCCTGAAGTATATAGATTCAGTCTTTTAAATTGTTTGTTTTTATTTATTTTTACAAAGTTTACACAAATGTGCTCACAACACTATTGGATTTGTTTTATTAACCATGATTTGGAACTTTATGTTTATCATAAACTACCTTGTCATATGTATGTGTAAATTTTCTCTTCTATGCCAGTGCTGTTTGTCTGTCATTCATTGATAAACCAAGACCATTTTTAACATTCTTCCAGCTGTAGGATAAGATCTAAGATTTAATGGCTCTATTCCTTCTCAGTACCCTCCTTTCCCTGAAGATTCCTGGATAGTCTTAGTTTTGTTTGTTTTAGAAAGTTCATTTAAAATCAGCTTGTCCAAATTAAAAAAAAAAAAAGTACACATTTTTAAGATACAGATAACTTAGAGGAAGGAATTTAAGAGAGTTATAGGTGTTACTTAATTCCATACCTATCTTTAGAATAGATTAAATATCTTTACAAATCTATAACCCTATCAAATAATTCTATTTATTTATTTATTGCAGTGCTGGGGGTTGAACCCAAAGCCTCCCAAATGCTAGGCAAGTGCTTTACCACTAAGCTACACCCCTAAGCCATTTCTTTTGTGTTCTTAATGATTCCAAAAGTACATGGTAGATGTTGACATTTAGATACCACTGGATAGAAAGGATTTCACAGGATTTAAAAAAAAACAAATCTGAAGCCTTTTAAAATGTTGCAATTGAAAATGGATAGACAATGGCAGTTAGAGTGGTGGTGCCTACCTGTAATCCCAGCTACTGAGGAGGATGAAGCAGCCCAGCCTGGACAACTAGATGAAACCCTGTCTCATAAAAGGGCCAAAGATGTAGTTCAGAGACAGAACATTCCTGGGTTCAATCCCTAGAACTACAATCAATCAATCAACCAAATGCATATATATATATATATATATATATATATATATATATATATATGAAATAATTTATCAAGAGATTGTTCAGAATACTGAAATCAAACCCTATGTTTGATTATTATTCATCTGGGTTCTATTATATATTTTAATTTAGTGGAAAAACAATCCAAATAAGAAGAAACTAATATGATGAGAAACACTTCAGAACAGCTTACATGATTTCTATGCAAGCATATAACTTTTTAAAATTTATCATTTTTCAATATTTATTTTTTTAATTTTAGGTGGACACAATATCTTTATTTTAATTTTATGTGGTACTGAAGATCAAACCCAGTGCCTCATGCGTGCTAGGTGAACACTCTACCACTAAGCCAAAATCCCAGCCCTAAATGAAAATATCTCCCACATTATTTTAACAGCCTTATAGTGCTACACGGTCTATAGTGGAAAATAATGATCTCCAGTCCAACTCCTCCTTATACTAAGGATCTTCCCCTAGAGGTATTTGTTTTTTCTTTGCCATTTCTGTTAGAATTTGCCTCCAGAGTTGCATAAACAATACTTTTATTGTTATTTCTTATCCTTTTATTTTCAGAGTTATACAACAATGCTTCAAAGAAGAAGTAATCTTTTTCTTTCTTTCTTTCTTTTTTTTTTTTTTTAATGAGGTATCCTCTAGGATTTCAGTGGAAATTTGGGAAGGGAAGACATGACAATAATAAGGAACATTTAAGAGTCTCTAAATGCAACTCTTAAATTGCTGATCATTCAGGAGTCTTGTTTCTTACCACGTATGTGTATGTGTATGTATAAGCAGAGAGAAAGATAATTGATATTTATCATATTAAAAGATATGATACTTAATAGTTGTTGGTTAAGTGTTTAGTTCAACAAAAGAATGTTTAAGCAATGATGGGAGAACAAAAGTATACTCATGATATTTACAAGACCCAACAATTCTTCATTTCAAATCTTTGTGAAGTTAGCTGCTGTCCTGGAAATAGAAAACAAATTAAGAACAGGGTGGTAGCAGGGTAGCAGGAATTTACATTCATCTAATGGTTGTCCTTAAATAGCCAAGACCCAGCATATATCCTACCATGTAGTATACAATCAACTTTATCAACTGAATATACACATCATCATATGGATAAAATAAGTTTAATCACAGCCCTTAGACAAAACATTCATAAATAGAGACCTCATGAAGATGCGGGGTGGGGTGGGTAATGAAAATACCTGTACCTTCCAGAGTAATAGTGACATTTCAAATTAGGGGGAAATAGTAAGTGGAGGTAAGATAAAGGCAAATAATTAAAACCATTTACTAAAAGAAATGCAAGGGTTACCTCAGTTCAGGCGAAGAGTAATTGGCAGGATTGACTGTACAGATGTACATATATGTTGAGCTTTGAATACAGATCAACTTTCATATGAGACAGATCAATACTAAATGCAGTGAACTCTAACAAACTCAGCTCTGAAATATGAAAACCCTTGGCACTGTTATGGGATGGTGAGGGGAACAAACACAGCAACCATGGTCTGGGCAGGAGTTCATGCAAATGTGTGCGGTATTTTAATAGAAATGTGATGTCCCCAGTGCTAACTTCACATGTGCTGTCACATTGCCATGACAACCAGTGGCTCTCTAGAGTTCAGATATAGAATAATGACTTGCTTATGTCTGAACGTTTAACTTAACAGTTTTTTCATGCTGCTAACGAAGATTAAATTGCAAAAGAACCCCAAGCCAAATTTGACAGATATGGAAAAATTCATTTCTAAAAACAAATATCTAAAATAATTACTGGCTGCATTTGCTTCCTAATTCTGAGACAAAATCCCAAGGTGTGTGGCAATGCAAATACTTGCCTATGAATTTTTGGGTGGGTGAATGCTAGAATTCTTAAATAAAGATGACTTTGCAGCATGAACTTGAATGCTAATTATAATCAGGGCAGTACTGGAAGCACTTCACTGACAACTACTTCTCTGGGAAAGGAGAGACCCAAGCCAGGTCAATTAATTATATCTCTAAAGAAATCTTTTCTTCTGGAAGACTTCTTGTTTTTAATTCATGCCACATCACTGGCACATTGCTGAATAGTAAATCACATCCTTTAAATACTTATCATGTTCCCTGGCCCTTTGCCTGCCTTCTGTTGACTCTTTCAACATAAACAATTACCAGGTAGTGACATAATTTAAAAGACAAGAAAAAACAGGTTTAACTCATTTGTTTTGTTTTCAGCTGAGACTGATCAGGTTGATTGGCACATGAAGGAAGGCAGGTGTATTTCAAGTTCCCTGGACTCAGTCTTCCTTGGCATCCATGCAGGATGCTGAAAGGAAAATTTATTTCAGGAGTAATTCCATGCGGTGGGAATAAGGATCCCAACCTGGGACTGTGGACGATGGGCTATAAGACTCTCAATTATCCAATCCAGGTTCAAAGCAAGGAGAGTGCAGTGGCAAGGACTGACCCCACTGTCTCCATGCACAAAAGAATCCTACTTGATAATGCCATGGAGAAGGTGGGAGAGGGATGAAAGGGAGGAGAACTTTATGGAAAGAAACCGACATTAGTGACAGCTTCTGTGTTTCAGGAAGAGCTCCATGTTTTAATGTGAGGTCTTGTTTAATCTTCACCTTGGCCCCAGAATCCAGAATAGTTGTGCAGTTTCTTTGCTGTATTTGGAGGCAAGTAGTCTTGTACCCTGAGTGTGGTCACCAGAAGAAAGAGACGATTTTTTCTTTATACAAAATGTTCACTTCTTTACCTAGTCACTAGTTAAAAGGACTGCATTGACTCAGAATAGGTTCCCTTTACTAGTACACACACACACACACACACACACACACACACACACATCCTTAAAGTTTAGTGGAAGCTCTGTCATTAAACAATACATTAAGTTTACATTGTTACTCACACTGAGGAGATAGGAAGAAACAACTGTGGAGAGATTAAGTATGTTGTTGGCCACTTAATAAACAGAGAGTAATTTTCATGTGTTACTGTGTCTAATTTTGAGAACTCTGCTCTTCCATTCCACCATTTCACTATGTTTTCTAAGTCTAACCCTTTGGTAATTGAGCCTGGGGTTGAAATAAATTGTCTCTTAAATACAGTGATGTTGCCTACGTGCAGATAATCAGGTGTGGCCTGGAAGTGAGCAATAAAGCCTACCTCCTCTTAAGTTTCTACAATATAACCTATCTTCAGTATTACCCTAGAACAACACAGGTATATTGACCTCTGGCATTTTTTAGAAGACGTTTATTGTTGTGATCTGTAAAAAGTCCATCTTCATCTCAAAGCAACTCCTTACATTAAAGCCACCCAAGGATTCCCTGTAATACTTGGTAAGTAGGCATTGCTATCACAGGCCACTTTGCATTCTTTCCTTCTGATTAGAATAAATTTACTACATTCTAGGAACCTCTCACTAGGTATATATTAGACATCTTGACTTCTATTGTTCCATGCATCTGTTACCATCATAGAGCATAAGCAGTACAAGGTTATGGGAAACACAAATACAAAGGGATTAACTCTCTGTTTTCACCTAAACTTAACATATTAGCTGATAATAAGAAACTCAGTTCCTGTGGCCATGCCTTAACCTTCTCCTGTCACCAAATCCAATACTATTGGCTCTTCATTTCCAAGGGTCTCACATACACAATTCAACCACTGTGGACAGAAAATATTTGGAATAAAGTTTCTGTATTGAATGTGTACAGAAGTTTTATTTCTTCTTCTTATTCCCTAATAAATAATACAGTAGAACAACTATTTATATAGCATTTATGTTATATTAAGTATTATAATTGATTTAGAATGATTTAAAGTTTATGTAAAGGAGGGTATTATAAGTTATATGCAAATGCTATGCCATTTTATTAAAGGTACTGGAATATATGCAAATTTTAATATCTGAGGAATGGTCCTAGAACCAATTCCCTATGGATAGAGAGGGACAATTGTATTTCATCTCATTTTGATCTTCCATCCATTCATAAATATTTTTAAAATATTTATTGTCTATTAAATGCTAAATGCTGTATTCTATAACGGAGAAAAAATAGTAACAAAAATCATCATTCTTTCTGTTAAGAAACTTAATTTAGTGTGAGAAATAGGCATTAAATTAAAAAGTATATATATGAGTGCACAGTTCCCAATTACCAGCCATGAGAAGAATATAAAAAGGAACTAAGAAAAATCACCTTATTTTCCAATGGAAAAAAACACTCTGATATATAGATGCAGCTGACTTCTGTATTATATATACTTCCACTATGATGAACTTCAAACTGTTAAGGTGATGTCAGTAATATAGAACTAGGTAATTAAGAGTACCATTATTTTTTATTTCTACCATATAGATATAAGAGAGGAAAATAACCTCAAGAGTATAGTCAAATATAGCAAAATAACTAGGAAATTGTAAGGTTTGAGAATTTATTAGCTCTATTTTAAATTTAATTAATTATAAGTTTATAAAATTTAATTTTTAATAGTTTTAATATTTAGCAACTGGCTTCAGAATATTTAACAATTCATTCTCATGAATCAGTGTGAGCTGGATGTAGCACACTACTGGGACTCGAGTAAGAGTGGGCAGAAAAGTAAGGCAGACCAGGGAGACAATGCATGGAAGGTCAAAATTTAGAAATTTGTTAGCAATCCTGCAATGATGATGCCCCCCGTCTGTTACAGGTTTCTGTCAGCTTCATCTATACAGCTTCCCCAAAAGATATGTTGAAATCTCAAGCCCTAGAATCTATGGAAGTGACCTTATTTAGAAATTGAGACTTTGCAGATGTAATCAAGATGCAGTCAATTAGGTTGGGTTGAAATTTAGCAAACCTGGTGTCCTCTTAGTAAAAGGGAAGTTTGGACACACAGAGGAGATGGATATGTGAGTCAGTGGGCTGAATGGGGAACACCTGCCCTCTCTGTGAGTGGGCACCATTCCTACTGGGGCCCTGAAAGAACAAAAAGTCCTAGGGAATGAATGCACTCTCTCTCTCTCTCTCTCTCTCTCTCTCTCTCTCTCTCTCTCTCTCCCCCCCACCCCCACCCCTCCTCTCTCCTCCTTTTCCCTCCCTTCCTTCCCCTTCTGTCTCCTCCCAACCTTCTCCTCCTCTCTCTGTTCCCCCCTTTGCCTCTACCCTTCTCCCTTTCTCTCCTGGAGCTGGGATACAGCTCTTTTCCTGTTCTTGGATCCACTACTGCAGCCTCTCCAGCTTTTGAATTTCAGGACTCATATCAGTGGTCCCTGGGTTCTCGGACCTCGAGTCACAAGGTATCCCTCCCTGGTTCTGAGGTTGTCAGACGTGGACCGAGCATCCAAGGTCTACAGATGGCTTACTAGGAGTTCACGTCCTCCATAATTTCATGATCAAATTCTCCTAATAAATCCTAGTCTCTCTCTTTATCTGTTTTCTCTCTCTGATGAACTTGACTAATACAGCAGCTCTAAGAGACTCATATACCACTATAAAGTTTGTTGTAGCCTGCACATTATACCTCTTATGGTAATTTCATAAAATAGATTTAATCAATAGACAATAAATAATAATCATCTGCAGAAGGTAGAGGAAAGCAAATGGGATGCAAGCTGATAGAGTATGACCCAAAGAGTAAATTGCAAGGAAACATGAATTCTATCCAAATATAAAAAAACCACTATTTTGTTAGAAAGTTATTCCTCTACACATTAGTTAGCTACCCTTGAGCATTATCCCAGCAATTTGGGAGGTTGAGGTAAAAGGATCACAAGTTTGAGGCCAGCCTCAGCAATGTATCATGCAGATATTTGAAGGAGGAATATCTCGGAGAGAACAGCCAGTACAAATGCTCTGAGCTGAGGAAGCACCATTTGAAAGACAAGGAACAATGGGGTGGGTGTGACTGAGATAAAGGAGTTACTTCCAAAACCCTCCCAGTATTAGGGTACCTTCATCCACAAAATTAATTAAGGAAACCTATATACCATGCAAATATTCTTTCTATTGGGTTGGAGTATGGGGAGAATGGAGGAAATTTGATTGGCCAAAGGGGAGGAAGGGGAGGGGAGGGATAGTGGAGATAAGAAAGATGGTGGAATGAGATGAACATCATTACCCTAGGTACATGTATGACTGCACATATGGTGCGATTCTACTTCATGTACAACCAGAGAAATGAAAAGTTGTGCTGCAATTGTGTACAATAAGTCGAAATACGTTCTGCTGTCATATATAACTAATTAGAACAAATTTTTAAAAATCTTATAAACAACAACAACAACAACAAAAGAAATGACCACCTATAGGATTTTGATTCTTCTAAAAAGATCTTCAATGGAGGTCAGTTTTCTTCTAGAAGAACAGGGGTGGAAATCCTGGAGCTCTTGCATCCAATCCTGAGCATTATAAGTCACAAGTGATGGTTGCTATGGTGTTTAGATGAAAGAACCCCCTCATGGGACTGAGTATTATTTCTTTCTCTTCTCTATATATTTTCTTTCATGTGCCATCTCTCAGTGAATTTCTTTTACCTGAAAAAAAAATCAAGCTAGGAATCTTCAATTTGTTTTTGTCCTTTTGTGCTAATAATGGTATCTCAGGACAGCAGTTAAGACAGAACAGGATTTCAAAGCCCAGAAGTATGCTGGCTTTGGAAGACTGTTTCTCAATATTTAGCAAAGACTCTTTTAAAGTTGCAGATTATCTCAGCTGTTGTAAAGAAGCTAAAGGAAAGAACTTTTGCTGTGTCTGGGCCAGTGAATTAAAAACAGAAAAGCTCGTGTGCTAGTAGAAGCTATAAATGAAGTAAGACAACTTCAAGTGGAAGATTACTCTCAGGCTAACTGAGAAAAAGCTGATTTTTCTATCCAGCTCCAAACAGCAGAGTTTATGAATTATTTCCATGCTAACTTATTTCCTTCTTTAAAGTCTGGGCCTCTTTCAATCTGTCCCATCCACTGATGCCTGCCCATATCTGTTTCCCAGTTTAGAATTTTATTCCTAGTACTTTCAGCCTATTTATTAATATTTAATATGGTTTAAAGATTTATCAAAATGTGGTCTCCAATTCTGATCCTTCTTTCTATCCTCCTGAGTCCCAAGAACTAACTATATGCAATGTGTCCTTGTTATTCTCAAGAACCAGCTCAAAGATCCTTTTTTGGAATCTTTCCTGATACCCCTTGAAGAATAGTGCAACTCCCACACTCATAATCTTAAAGTACTCATTTTATAAAACCTTTTCACCTACATTTTATTTATTGATTTGTGATTCTATCTCCACAGCTAGATCATAATATTCTCAAAAGAGGCCCCTGTACTTCATTTATTTTCAACTCTCTAATGTCAACTTGCATGGTTCCTGGCACAAGGTTGGGCTTTAATGTCTACATTTTATATAAATTAGTGGACAAAGAAGTTAGTCTTTGGCAACCTAAGTCATAACTTAAGTAAAAATAATTGACCCTGAATCAAAAAAGCACAGATCAGGAGTCACTAATGAACAGATGAATGAGTAGCAAAGACACAGCTACCAGTAACTTTGAGAAAAGTCCCCAAAAGGGACTGAGAAGTAGAGAAGGAGCACATGCCTGTAATCCCAGCAATTTGAGAGGCTGAGGCTAAAGGCTCACAAGTTTGAGGTCAGCCTCAGCAATTTAGTGAGACCTTGTCTCAAAATACATTTTTTAAAGAGGGAACTGGGAATTTAACTAAATGGTAAAACACCCCTGGGTTAAATTTTCAGTACTGAAGAGAGCAAGCACTATTAAAAGAGCTAGAGATTGAAAAATAATTATGATAATCAGACAATTAGTTAGACCTCTGTGTATAACAAAGATCACTTGAGAAACAAAAATAGATCATTTTAAAACTTAGATACTTTTACCCTATCAACCTGAGACATGAGATAAGCTCAGCTAACTTTAAAGCATACTTAAATGATAAAGGCAAAACTCTAGAAATTAGTTCCTAGAAAGAATGATCTAACAGATTGCAAAAATGTTGCATTTAGTCGAGTATTCTTTCTTACTCTGATATGAAATAATATTGTAATAAGTTGACCTCCCATCTACTGTCTATTTTATGTCTTTATTTTTAATATATTTATGCACGCAGGAAGTTCTGCAAATTGAATCAAGACCTCAACATGGCAGTCTCTAAGTTTGCAGGCTTTGGTTTACTTCCCACTTATGTAGTCCATAGACATTATCATAGGAAGGACTGCTGAGCTAGAAGCTAGTGTGTCTTCAGGGAATAGTCCGAGAAGGGCAATATCTGGGTCAAATGGTGGTTCCATTCCCAGCTTTCCCAGGAATCTCCATACCGCTTTCCAAATTAGCCGCACCAATTTGCAGTCCCACCAGCAATGTAAAAAGCGTACTACAGGGATACTGCCACATCGATGTTCATGATGTTCATAGCAGCACAATTCACAATAGCTAGACTGTGGAACCAACCCAGATGCCCTTCAATAGATGAATGGATAAAAAAAAATGTGGCATTTATACACAATGGAGTATTACTCTGTACTAAAAAATGACAAAATCATGGAATTTGCAGGGAAATGGATGGCATTAGAGCAGATTATGCTAAGTGAAACTAGCCAATC
Organism: Marmota flaviventris; assembly: GCF_047511675.1. Taxonomy (NCBI): domain Eukaryota; kingdom Metazoa; phylum Chordata; class Mammalia; order Rodentia; family Sciuridae; genus Marmota; species Marmota flaviventris. Next base: position 76,491,918 of record NC_092506.1, read on the forward strand.
CCTAAAAAAAAAAAAATGCCAAATGTCTTCTTTGATATAATGAGAGCAACTAAGAACAGAGCAGGGAGGAAGAGCAGAAGGAAAAGATTAACATTAAACAGAGACATGAGGTGGGAGGGAAAGGGAGAGAAAAGGGAAATTGCATGGAAATGGAAGGAGACCCTCATTGATATACAAAATTACATATAAGAGGTTGTGAGGGGAATGGGAAAAAAACAACGAGAGAAATGAATTACAGTAGATGGGGTAGAGAAAGAAGATGGGAGGGGAGGGGAGGGGGGATAGTAGAGGATAGGAAAGGTAGCAGAATACAACAGTTACTAATATGGCATTATGTAAAAATGTGGATGTGTAACCGATATGATTCTGCAATCTGTATTTGGGGTAAAAATGGGAGTTCATAACCCACTTGAATCAAATGTATGAAATATGATATGTCAAGAGCTTTGTAATGTTTTGAACAACCAATAAAAAAAGGAATATTACTCAGCATTAAAAGAGAATAAAATCATGGCATTTTCAGGTAAATGGATGGAGCTGGAGAATATAATGCTAAGTAAAATTAGCCAATCCCCAAAAACCAAATGCAGAATGATTTCTCTGATTTAAGGATGCTGATCCATAATATGCTGGGGATGGGAGGCGGGTATGGGAGGATTAAATGAACTCTGGATAAGGAAAAGGGGAAAAGGGGAAGGAGGGGAAGGGAGGGGTCATGGGGTAGGAAAGACGGTGGAATGCAATGGTCATCATTACCCTAAGTACATGTATGAAGACAGGAAGGATATAACTCTACTTTGTGTACAGAGATATGAAAAATTGTGCTCTATATGTGTAATATGAAAAAAAAAATAGAAGCTAGTGTGTCTTCCTGGACAGAAGCAGGAAATGCTCCCGTACTGTTTTCCCATCAATACTCTACAATAACCAACACAGATTTCCATATCAATACACTGTTATCTTTCAGTCCATTGGTTTTCATGATAGGAAACAGGAAAATATGGGAAATCCCTGTATTAAACCGATTTGTGAATAAACCCAATTGAATACTAACAGTGGACTAATTGAAGGAATTAGGGAGTAGGACTCAAAATCTGGGTTCCAATGTTGTTTGGACCACCGGTGACTGTGGGAATATTATTTGAATTCAAAGATTCCTGTTCTCTCTCTGCAAATATTAGGATACATGGATTATTAATTCACTCTAATTGGAATTTCTATTTTTAGGGGAAATGAAGACATACAGTCAATGACTTGAGAATGAGTAGTAAAAATTTTCATTGACAAAGATCATTGTGGAAAGACAATTAGGTTCAGTTGATAATCTGGGAGGATAGCAAGTAATTCAGAATTTAGGGTTCTGGAGGAGATTAAAGGCGAGGTTTTCAGAAAATGAAGAACTAAAAAAGTATTAGCACAAAGTAGTATTGTATGTAAAGTTAAATTATTTTCCTTGATATTGTTCAGCTTTTGGTATCTTTGCTAACAAAAAACACCTTCTTGCAGAAGTACTAGAAATGTCTGCTATTTATGTGGGTAGAGAGGATGTGGGCTGCTGGTGAGAAAGTTTTGTGCAACTTTGACTTCTGGCTTGGTTTCTAGCTTGGGAACCCAGGCTGTGGCTCCTAAGGAGACTGATACACACCCAACCTATGACTTACCCAACCCTATTTATCTCTCTAGAGCAGACATTTGACTTTCCAAATGTTTCTGACAGAAACTTTTGTGAAACTGAATAGAAACATGTCTTTTTCCCGAACTCATTAAACAAAACCAAATCTTCCAGAATCTTTAAATTATTGATGCCAAATTCACTGACTTTGATAGACAACTTAATCCCTCTTTGATTCTAATATTTGAACATATAATTTATATATATTATATATATTTTATAATTTTTATTTTTCAATGTTAAGTGATTATTATATGAACTGTCTTTTAAATATTATTAGTTTTTTTTTTTTTGTGTGTGTGTGTGTGTGTTTGGAGATTTTGGTTTGCTGGCTAATTTTCAATTCGAGATTTCTTTTTTCTAGTTTCCAATCCCAACTTATCCAACTTACATAGAGGGCTTATTTCTCCCATAGAGCAATTTTACAAAACCTATAGCCTAACTTTCTGGCTGCCCATTCAGAGTTATATATTCCATTTTCAGTTCAAAATATTTAGTTTGCTAAGGGCAGAAGTCTATAATTTTCTTTTAAGGGATTTTTCTCCATTAGACTAGTTCTCTAGGAATTATTTTATTTTCCTTGTGTTCCTAAGTACATGCCTGTCACTTAAGAGTCAATGTTGTTAAATAAATCATTCATCATACTCAAATTCTTCCCAGGAAAATATCATAATATATCAATAGTGTTACTTCAAAAGTCTATGCATTTAGAGGTGAATCTTGGTAAAAACAGACACATATTTCTATGTGTTTTAATGAGCCAAGTAATCACGTAAGATCCAAGAGCCATGAAAGATATTGGTAGCAAAAGCTAGAATTTATCTTTCTAGTAAAGCTGGAATTTACATTTCTAATAAAGCTTTCTAATATTGCTAGGGAGAGCTAGAATTTACATCTCCCAATAAGAAATGGAGGTACTTGGTAATAACTGTTATATTTTATACTGGTATTACAAATTAGGCCAAATCAAATATTTTTTTTTTCCTTTGTATGATGGCACAAAAATTTGGGTCATATCTAAAAAACAGTTTTATAAAGAGCAGCTTGCAGATGTGTACTTTGATAAAGTGAAAGATGAGTGAAAATGGAGAAGTGCACCAATCACAAATTTGAGTAAAATGATCTGACAATTTAAGACAATATAAACCTTGCTATGTACACCACAGAAGCCACTGTAGTACCAACAGGGGAAGGAGGGTGTGCTGAGCATTTGTGTTACTGGTTCCTGACACCCAGGTACTGGTGACTCTGTCCCACTCATTCCTTCAGCCTTATTGCAGTGGGAGCACCCTTTACTTTCCATCTCTTTTCTTTCATTCATTCCCTTTTCTTTTCATTTTCCTTCTCCCTTTGAACCTTCCTTCTTTTCTTCTCACTTTTAATTAATTAATTTATTTATTCTAATTACGTATATATTATAGCAGAATGTATTTGGATTCATTGTACACAATTGCAGCACAAATTTTCATTTCTCTGGTTACACATGATGTAGCGTCGCACCATATACGCAGTCACACGTGTATCTAGGATAATGATGTCCATCTCATTCCACCATCTTTCCTGCCCCCATGCTCCCTCTTCTCTCCCGCCCCTTTGCCCAATCACAGTTCCTTAACACCCCCACCATTATGGATCAGCATCTACTTATCAGAGAGAAAATTAGGCCTTTGCTTTTTGGGGATTGGCTTATTTCACTTAGCATGTTATTCTCCAACTCCAACCATTTACCTTCAAATGCCATTATTTTATTATCTTTTGAGTAATATTCCATTGTGTATATATACCACAGTTTCTTTATCCATTCATCTATTGAAGGACATCTAAGTTGGTTCCACAGTTTAGTATTGTGAATTGAGCTGCTATAAACATTATATGGCTGTGTTACCATAGTATGCTGTTTTTAAGTCCTTTGGGTATAGACTGAGGAGGGGATAGCTGAGTCAAATGGTATGAACCTTCATTGCTTCCTTCAATTTCTCCTCCTCTTCCTCTTTTTCCTTCCCTTAACCTTAACCTTTCTCTCTTCTTCCTCCTTCTTTCTCCCTCTCCATCCTCTTCATCTATTGTTATTGTCCCTTTAACACTATTAAGTATTACCAAAACACTGGATATATAAAATCATTAAAGAATAATATGCCTTCTTGTTTTAACAGCCTCTAAGTCTATAAATTCTCCATGTTCTTACAGGATCCTATCTCTTTCTTCTAAAGTTGTTGGTCTAGTTTGGGGATGACCCAAGCTGAACAAGTAATTCCCTTCTCTGAAATGTGTAGACTTATAACCAGAGATAGCAACAGTTAGTAACTCACTCTCTAGGGATTAATTGTAGGATATAAAGCTTGGGAACTGCTTATAGTCAACATTGCTGCTAAAGAGAAAAGGTCTGATAGGAAAAAAAAAAAAAAAAAAGGAAAGGGAACATCCAGGAGAAGATAGGAACACAGCTCCTTGACAACACTGAATGACGGCGGGGGGGAGCGGGGGGGGGGGGCAGCCCGGGTTCGATCCTCAGCACCACATACAAACAAAGATGTTGTGTCCACCGAAAACTAAAAAATAAATATTAAAAAAAAAAAGATGTAGCCATATACATATATATATATATATATATATATATATATATATTTTTTTTTTTTTTTTTTGGTTTAGTTTTCCATAACAGGACCCAATATATTTCCAATATTTTACATTTTTTCTTTATGTCATTGAAATAGGGTTTCTATTTCTTTGAATTTAGAAGGTCTTAAAAATCATAAGATAACTAATGGTATATTTTAATCATGGTAGTTACATTTTTCTTCTGAACTTTTATTTAAATTCAACATTCTCTTATATTTTATATCGCATTTTGATGACTGTTGGATTATATTTTCATTACATCTGCTATTAAATTCATACTGCTAATGTCAAGGAAATAAACTTCAGCTTTGTCTTCAATGTTACATCATTCAATTTGGGGGCAAATGGAGAATTTTTTGAAGGAGCTTTTGGTTTATTGACTATTCCTTCAATTATTAACATGTTGCCCTCAAACGCTTTCATACTTAACTCTACATATGTAAAGAATAAGAATTATTTGTTTGGTTTTACAAATATTTCCTGAGAATATTTTTAAGTAATGGAAAAGCATACTACCAAAATATAGCAAGTGCAATCACCATAATACCAGTCATTTGTTTCTAAACAAATCCTTTAATTACATATATATGAAATTATGCCATTGATAAATTCATAAGTTAGAGGCCCAACAGCATTCCATTTACATAAAATCTGATATAGCATGGTGTAGTGAATATCAAAGGAGCGGACATCTTGTCATAACACTTCCAATCTAACTGTGTGTCTTAGATTAAATCAACTAACCTTTTAAGGTTCTCAGATATTTTATTCTGCAATATGATTAATAGTATTTCTTTGCCTCAAAATCTTTGTGCAAAGAGATCAGTCAATAGTAGAATATGAAAAAAGATTCATATTATTCATTTTTACCAGCTAGAGAATAAACAAATATTTAAAATTTCAATAATATAAAAATAATTCTGTAGCTTTGACAATCTATTCTTATTTCATTCTCAGTAATGATGTATAAATTTAGAAGATTAAGTCACAGGATATACAGAAAATTTTGATTTAAATAAATCTAACATGAGCCAATTTTCTTAAGCCACTTACACATCTTGCTGAAAAATTGGATGCTGGGAGGGGCTCAGATAAAGAATGTAGATAAAAGAATCCTAGGAAGAGTTATTATTTGAAGACATATTATTATGAATCAGGAACTATAGAAATATTACTTGTAATTCATAAAATAACTCTGAAAGATAAGAATTATTATCTCAATTTTGCATGAGGAAAAAATTGAGACTTAAAGAGATTAAATTAATGGCCAAATTTATATGGCTAGTAAATCACTGAACTAGGACTTGGCTCCAGCTTAGTATGGTTACAGAGACCAAAATGTTATCATTCTGCTACACAACCTATCCCCAAGATGTTCCTATGTATATTTTATCCTCTGCAATTGTTGCCTCTTTGGGAGTACAGGCATGGATTCACTAATGAAAAAAATCAAATACACATAAATTTAAACTTAAGAATGCATGCAGAAAAAAATTTACTTTCCCAAGGTTTTATGAGAATTGAGGTGAATGCATGATTTTGCCATCCATAAATTGCACATTTAGGATGTGAACTGTTTAAAATTATATATTCATGACCATCGGCCAATTTTGTGGGAATTTGCCTGATGAGGTTTTGGTACTTTATTTATATATACCAATATATTCTTGGAGCTCTGGAAGGTGAATTTTTATGGTTCATGTGGATTTTTAGTTGGATGTCCCAAGCCTGGCTCTTTTGAATATACTTGGATTTTTTTACATGGGCCTGATTTTCCAACTTATTATTGAAATGATTACTAATAGATATAGCTGTGGTTTACTACCAATAGTACTCTCTACAGTCTTGAAATATACTACTTTATATATGGTTAAACTAAAATATAGGAAAGTTCTCTTCCATGAGATCATACAGCTTGCAAATTATACAATCAGATAACAAACCAAAGATCATCTGACCCTAAGGTCATAACCTCAGACAAATTCAGTCAATGTTGGACCCATAGATTTGTTGTGATCAACAACCAAAAATAAAAATAAAAAAGAAGGTGTAAGCACATTAAATCAGATTCAACAATTTATCAAAAACTCACGGAACTGACAATACCACAAGAAAATTTAGTTGATAACTATGGACTTTGGGGGATAATGACGCATCAATGTTGGTTCATCAATTGGAATTAATGTACCATTCTGGAGGAGGGTGTTGACAATAGGGGAGGCTGTGTACATGTGGAGTAAGGGTATGTGGGAAATCTCTATCTTTTGCTCAATGTAGCTCTGAGCCTAAAATCACACTACAAAAGAAAGCCTATTTAAAAACAAAAAAACAGAACACATAACACAAAAAGTGAACCCAAATGTAAAGTATATATTTTAATGATACCATATAAGTATTGTGTCATCAACTCTAACAACCATATCACACGTTTTAGTCAGCTGTGACCTGACAAGAACAATTAGAGGAGAAAAGTTTATTTGTGGCTCATGATTTCAGAGTTTCAGTTGATGACTGGCTGACCCCATAGCTTTGGTCCTGAGGTGCAGCAGGACATCAAGGCAGAAGGTTGTGGGGGACAAAAGCAGTTCAGGACAAGGCAAATGGAAGCAGAGAAAGAACTGTTCACCAGGGACAATATATACTCCTAAGGTATGCCCCAGTGACCTACCTCCTTCAGCCACACCCCACCTGCCTACAGTTACCACTCCGTTAATCCATATCAGTAAATCCATATTAGTTTGACTAAATACATATTAATCCATATTAGATCACACCTTTCATCATTTCTCCTCTGAATATCTTGGACTGTCTCACACATGAGCTTTTGGGGAACACCAAATATCCAAACTGTAACACTGTACTAATGAAAGATGTCAAAAGAGGAGAAAAGACAGGAGGGAGTGAAAGGATAAATGGGAAGTCTGTATTTCTGCTTTCTTCTTCTTCCTTTTCTTTGTTCTCTCTCTTTTGTAAATCTAAAGCACTTAAAAAAATAAGTTTGTTAATGAAAAATATATTAGATGCTTTGTCATTGATATTACAAGTGTACCTTCACTGATCAAATGTTTTAAAATTACTGCTTGAGCCGAGCTCAGTGACCCTGTAATCCCAGTGGTTTAGGAGGTGGAAGCAGTAGGATCACAAGTTAAAAGCTAGCCTCAGCAATTTCTTTGAGGCCGTAAGCAACTTAGCAAGACCCTGTCTCAAAATAAAAATAAAAAGTCTGAGGATGTGACTAGTGGTAAAGCATTCCTGGGTCAAATCCTCAATACCAATAAATAAATAAATAAACAAAATCAGTGCTTGTAAGATATGCAAACAGATTGTGGTGTCTGAAATAAAATTTCCAAAGAATATAAGAATCATATATTAAAAATGATCAGATTGGGCTGGAGATATAGCTCAGTTGGTGGAGTACTTGCCTCGCATGCACATGGGTTCAATCCCCAGCACCACAAAAAAAAAAAAAAAAAGAGAGAGAGAGAGATCAGATTATAGTAAAGTTTGTAAATCCTGGAAAATAATAATCATTGTAAATGTAGCTCTGGCACAGATGTAGATCTTGATGGTGGAGTGTCATGTAGTAGTTTGACTAAATTTTTCATGCAGTATGAGAGAAGAAAATGTAATATTTTTTTAATTACTTAATTAATTAATTCTTTGAAGAAATATGTGATTTAAATATGAAACAATAGAGCTATCAGTATTCTTATAAAAATAAATATGTAAGTGTAATTTAATAAATTAAGCACAACTAATTATTATACTATCTCATATGTATTTAGTTAATAAGTACACAATATTATTCTTGGGCAAATAATTTTATTTGTAAAATTCTCAATAGAAATATAGAGGTTCACTTTCTTTGGGAAATTAAATTATATCGAGGCATTTACATTATTTTTTGACCACCTACCATACATTGGACTCTGGGTTAGGCACGGGAAAATAGATACAAAGTAATACAGGACTGCTCTGAATCCCTAATGGTCCAGTGGCAAGGGCTGAATGGAGATAATTCAAGAAAAACTTTAATATGTGCTCAGTATTTATAAGCAGCAGATGTGAAACAGGACATTTATTATGCCAATCTAAATGAAAGAGAAATTGGCTTTGAAGAATTCAGTTAAGAGCTCCATGGAGAAGATAGTATTTTAATGATCTTAAACAGATTTGAAAGATGGAGAGGGACAAATGGAAATTTTAGATTGAAAGGAATTCCATTTGCACAGATGAAAGTGCAGTAAAAAGTGAACCATTTCTTAGGGTTGACAGTTAATTCAGTCCTGTTAGGGTACAAGAATCTAAGTACAAACAGAGGGCAAATTCTTATGGGAAATGATGGAGGAGGGCTGGGAATGTGACTCAGTGCTAGTGCACTTGCCTGACATGCATGAGGCCCTGGGTTTGATCCCCTGTATCACACATACAGACATAAAGATAGAGGAGAGTTAGTTATGTGGTGGTTTGAAATAAAAAGGAAGAGTACAGTCCTTCACTCAGTTGGCAGACATCCTGAGTTGATAGGGAAGGGACTAGGGATTAAATGGTCATGGTCCAAAGAGAAACTCCGCTCCTATTAAATGTATTACTGCTTTACTTATATCTTAGAAAACACTTTAATGTGGCCTTATTTAACATATAAAAGCGTCACATATTTAATATAAATGGCTTTATGAATTTTGAGTTGATGAAATATAAGTTTGAAGATAAATACACCTCAATGAAATCATCCCCACAATTGAGGCCATAAACTTATCCATCACCTCCATAAATTTCTTTCAGTACTTTTTATTTATTTTTTTTCCTTTTATATCATTTTTCTTGTGTTGTTTAAGCACTTAATATAAGACTTATCCTTATAGGCACATTTTTAACTATGTACTATTATGGTATTTTTAACTACAGACCCTGTGTTGTGCAGTTGATCTCCACAACTTATTCATTCTGCAAATCTGAAATTTTGTGCCCTTCAAATGAGAACTCCCTATTTCCACATTCATCCAGCTCCTGGGTTCTATTTTTTACTATTTTAGAGTCCTAATAAAAGTGGGATCATGTAGTGTTTGTTCTTTTGTGCCTGTCCTATTTCATTTAGCATAATGTCCTCTAGATTCAGCCATGTTGTCACAAACAGGAAATGTCCCTTTTATGTCTGAGTAATAACCCGTTATATATATGTACACATTCTCTATCAGTGATGGACATTAAAGGTAAAGTGAGATTTCAAAATCAAATAGTAATTCTATACTTAATTTTAATATTTTGGCAAACTCTCCATGGCATTTTCCACAGTGGCTGCATCAACTTACATTCCCACCAATAGTGTAAAAGGGTTCCTTTGGCTTCACATCCTTGCCAACATTTGTTACCTTTGAACTGCTGTTTTTCTTTAAATTAGATTTCCTCCCAATATATCAGACCTTGTATCTAGATCTCTGGGTTGTTTCTTGTGCCTAAAAATATCTATGGTGTATGTATCACTTCCCAGATCCTCTGAGGCCATGGCCTTTTGCTTCTCCAGGTTTTTCATTAGATTTCCCAAATTTACCCTTGAAACTCTGCAAGTGTCTGGACTCTGGCAAGCTACTTGCTGCTGGTGTCCCTGAGGGGGTCCTTATGAACTTCTAAATGCTGCTAGTCCTTGAATCTGTCTCCATGCCCTCCTCACACACACACTTCAAGACACTTCCTTGAGTACCACACTCTGTCCCATAGACTGACCTTCCTCTCAGTACTTTCTCCTCCTATACAAAAGGACATTCTTTTAGGTCCGGTCCCAGCCTGCTATAAATAACTGGACGTTATACAAGCTACTCCAAACACATTACTAAATCTAACATTAAAATAGTCTACATTTTAAAATTTAAAAATTATATAAGCAGAAAAAAAAAGGATTCTTTTTTTCTGCCTTATTGATCTACTATAGCCACACGATTTATCTTTTTACTTTATGGATAAGTAAATTGGTGAAAGTTATCAGAAAATGTGTACTTAAATCTAATTACTTTTGACATATCATAAACTATCTTGCAGAAGGATTTGTGATAAAACACATTTTGATGTCTGAGAAAAAAACTTTACCCTTAACACCGCATAAACTCAGGTGAAGCTTAATGTTGTTTATTTTTAACATTTCCAATGGTTATTAACTAACAGACTGTCAGCATTGAAAGAGACTTTAGAGGTCAGCAATAATTTCCTTTTTAAAGAGGATAAGGGCAGTAGTCTTGCAACCTTTTAAAAATAAAAGTGATTATCCTAGCTAATTCCTTTTCCACACTGAAGTGTTATGCAATGTATTGGAAACTCTTCACTGCTCCTATTTCTATTTCAGCAAACAGAAAGCACTCTTGCCTTAATTTCTTGTCAGCCTTGTTAAAACCAAATATTTACCCTAAAAAGGGCATGTAATATTTCCTAACAAAAATAATACATTTATGATTTTCCTATAAAAACATGCCTTCTTAATGAAGACTTCCCCACCAAGCAGTACTGGTCAATTCCATGTCACCCTGTGCTCTCATGCTTCATTCCTGGGATTGCTTTGATCTCTTTATCATCTCTACATTCAATAAACATTCTCAGGGGTACATCTTTGTTATCAGAACCTATCACTGTGATCTCCATATAGCAATGGTTTAATAAATATTTTTAAAGGAAAAGATAAAAGAATGAATGAATAAATAGATAAGAACTGATAACTATTTGTATCAATACACAACTGAATATTTATCTCAAATTGAGTAACAGCCAAAAACCAATGATGCCTTTGAAATACCCTGACTTTCCCCTTTTTAATTTCCTTCTAGATTATGGTAACAGTAAGGCAAGCCAAATATCGGCTCTCTTCTTCTTTGGTAGCAAGTATCTTTTCTTTCTTCTTAAAATGAAAATCTAATGTTGTATATCTTTCCTACTCCCTCACATAGCATTTCATTTCTATTCCTTTTATTATGTATCAATCAAATTGTATCACTTTCTCCTCTAGAAATTATCTAGGCCCTAACTGAAAACCAAATATGAATCTTTATGCATCATTAGAAGGTATTCACTGTTTTTCTTCACCTTTGGATTTGAATTTGCTTTCTTGACATTCTTTGTGTTCATAGATGTATTTGAAGGGGATTTCCATATTTTTAATATTATCAGTTTCACACCACATATGTAATTGTCTCTTTTTTGCATTTTACTTTGTCACATCCATAACTATCACTACAATGTAATAACAGAGATCTGAAATGTGGTAAATAAATGAATTTATGTGTGTGACATAGACAGTAAATATAGTGCTGGATTTTGACAGTTTAATTCACAAGAGGTCTGAATCATTTGAATGTTATTAACAATAGATGACCTTAAGCCCACTGTGGTAACCATTCAGAGTGAAGCATTGGCTATTTTGTATTTTAAGTAGTACAGCCTTATTTGTTGTTGTTGTTCTGAGTAACAATGTGTAATTTAAGATATAACATTTGAAGTGCCCCCAGTAAAATTCTCTACTCCACAAAATGACAAAAGATAGTACATATAGATATAGATATAAAATATTATAAACTTGTATGGTGATAATTCTACCCTCCATCTATCTATCTGTATAAAATACTACATTGTGAAATAATATGGGAGCTTGTTCATATGTTATGAGATTTTCATTTTTTTTTTAATTCATTTGTGATGTACCCTTGAGACATGACAAGGCCTTGCAGCCTAGGAATTTTTAAATTCCTTCTGGTTAACAACATCTCTCCACTCCCTAATACCCCAGGCTTGTAATCCCAATTAGAGACTGGTCAGATGTAGCACAGTCAAATTTCTGGCAACACCTCAGACTTTATATTACACTGGCTCTGATGGAACCAGACAACAAAATACTTTTTTGAAAACTGGAGACCATAAAGTCCTATTAGGCTTAAGAATTCTCACAAATTCTTTCTTCAAGATAAGCCTCTCAGTCTAAATACCTCTTCTGTTTTTCCACATTGCTCAAGGCTTCTCTTGCACCCATACATTTCTCTTGCTTCCTATTTTACTCCCTCAGTGTTCACCATGCCTTTTGAAACCCAGTATTCCTGGTAAGTATTCTCCACTCTGTTTTCTCAACTAAACTCCAAACTGTTCCCTAATTCCTGATATTAACTGAATCCTAGAGTACATTAGAGAATACTGGTTCCTGCAAACTTCTAGAGCTTGGGTCAGTAAGCTTTCTCTCTAAAGGCCCACAGAATTTACATTTTATGGCTGTACAGTTTCTGTTGCAATTAATTACCCCTGCCATTAGAATCCCCAAACAGCCCCAAACAATATATAAATGGATTAATGTAGTGTGTTTCAATAAAGCTTCATTTACAAAAATGGAGTCAGGCAGACCTGGGAGCTATAGTTTGCCACCCCCTTTCTAAAGTAGAGGATGTTTATCCTCCCATGGCCCATTTTATGCAAAAGCAGATGGTTGAATCAGCTTTAACTCTTCAATTCATTGTTTCTCATCCTTCTGTAAGTTGTCCTCTAACCCACTGTTAGCAGTGTCCTTTATCAATTTCCTGGTCACTCTTCAACATATAGTGAAGAATCCAAAGATTGATTTACATTTAACCCAAGGCCTATCTGATGTCTAAAATTTCCATGGCAACTATTTAATATCCAAATGCAACAATTCAATATCAGAGCAGTTAAGAATTCTTTTTTCACCTCAACTATCTGATTATCATTACTTGTAATCCATTTTCTATACCTATTTATGGTCATATCTTGAATCTTTCCATCAAATTGAAGCACTCTCCAGCAGAATATTAAACTACTGACAAAATATGACATTCTACTTCCATACTACAACCTCCTATTCTTCCAGCTTTCTCATTCCTTAATTTCTAATGAAACTTCCATTGAATCTAGTTAAGCTTTTATTCCCTGGGCTCTTTAATTTCTCCAAATCACTGTATTTTATTTTTCTCTATTTCTTTTCTATTTAACTTAAACCGTATAATGTACTTGGTACCATTATTGGATATCTGTTGTCAGACATTGTGCTAAGAATTTCAGATGCATTATATAATGCCAATCCTCCAAACAATAAGAATGGTCCCTTCACCTTCTGAATATAGCCCTCATTGCTCTAAGGCTTATTTTTTAAAAGAACATTTTTTTTTAATTTCTCTCTTCTCCCTCCTTCCCCTCCCTGACAAGATTAGGGAGACATTGTTAACTTTTCTTGCCATAGTTAATTGCCCTTGAACACATTCACTACAGGGAGGAGATGCCTGCTGAGGATCTTGGAAGTGAATATCTCCCAAATTAACAAATGAATTCTAACATACCATCAGGGTACCCTGGGACCCCCTACCAGAGCACACCTGGAATGTAACCCTTGAAGAGTTCCTTTAAAACCCTCCCGATGGGGATAGTCATGGCGTTTGGGGCAGGAGTCCCGAGTATTTCTACTTTGCTAGTAAAGCATTAAACCCTTTTTTTTCCTTTTGCTCAAAACTGTGTCCTCATTATTAAATTGGCATTAGGATCAGGGACTGAGCTTTCAAAACAGCTCTATGAGGTAGGTACCATTACCTTCCGATGAGAAACTGACATCCAGATGATATGTCAATATAGATTTAACAAACCCCAGAATATGTTATACATGTTATACAAAAAAAAAAAAAAAAAAATGCAATGAACACCTATAAGATCAATGTAGTTGAGGCATATTTTTGGCACTGAGAATGTGATTAAGAAGAAACAGACCATTTCCTCAAGAAACTGAAGTTTAGCAGTAGAAACCATCATGAAATCAAATAAATGCAAAACAACAAAATACTGTGGTAAAGAAATGTGCAAAGTAATACAGTAGTGGGAGAGAATGATTACCTTTCTTAAGAGAAATTTTTACAAATAAGGACTTAGAACACTTCATTTGTATCTTAAAGAACAATTTGAAATTTACCTGGTAGGAAAAAAAATTATTTAAGGAGTATGCCAGGAAGAAGAAATATCATATGCCTAGGCATGGAGACATGTTTCAGCCCACAGGGTTCTCTAACATGGAACCAAAGGCCAAAGGCCCAGGAACATTAGAAGATGAAACAAGTAATTAAGTGGAGGGCAGATTTTCAAGAATATCCTATGACTTCTATGGAATGTGCATATTGTTCATAAGAAATAGAGAGTTTTTATAGAGATTTATGACCTCATGTAGATTTTGGAAAGATGAAGCTCTCAGAATACTGGAAATGATGATGTTTGGGAGCAAGGGAAAAAAAAGGGAAGAATGAAGGTCTGACATCATATGGAGTCAGAGAAAAAGAATGAATTCAAGAAAACTACCAGAATTTGAATTGTGAAAATGTAGAAGAAATATGTTGTATGCAGGAGTAATGGAAAGGAGAAGAATAGTGGCATCTTGATGACTCAGGTTTTTGGCTGAGTAGGCAAGCTGAGATGATACCACCACAGAGGTGAATGGGTTGAGGATCAGGGAAACATGTTCATGAGGAGACAGTGTGCTCTACTTTGAAATGATAAATTCCAGACAGTACTGAGAGGATTTCCAGATAGGCATATCCTGAGATTCAAGAGCTAAAATACATTTACCAGTTACAATGAGTGACTTAAACATAGTCATCTGGAACCCAGAATGCAAGAGAAAGGATCCCACAGGGAAGAAGGCAAAGATCTGAAAGGAGGAAAACAATCAGGGCTCAAAGTTGTCCCCTAAGCCAAGGAAAAAGCAGTCTATGAGGGAGCAAAAGAGAAAAAGCCAGTACTCATTGCATTAGTGTCTTAGGAACAATTTCACTCAAATTTCATTAGTGTTTTTATAAGAGGAAGGGAGACCCAAGTTAGCACTGTTTTTGTTGAAAGTCAGGTACTGTTTTTGTTGAATGGTTAAAACTAGTTTTATGTGTTTATAAAATGCTATACCTAAAACTGGATTCTATTAAAAAATATGCTTATCACTACTAATAATTTTCATCTCTTTTTTTTGCATGTTTTTACATTTTTACTACTTTTAGCTTTTGATGGCAGAAAGAGCAGATGGTCACATTTTCAATATGTTCTATGGTGACATTTGACAATAAAATACAGTCATGGTAGCTTTATTTTCTCATTGCAACATTTGCCTTCAGAGTTATTAAAATTCTTTCTTTCCTTACTATTTCTTATAATTTATCTCATGTTCCTATTTCTGTTAGGATTTCACATGATTATAATTAGGTACTTTCTCAGTAGTGATAAAATACTCATTTAATTTTACTTCATTCTTCTAAACATCTACCATGTTTAACAGAAATTACCTCATTTTAATACTCTTATTAAAGTTAAAAAATAAGTTTAAACTTTTGTTGCTTGACATTTCTGTTTCAAATAAATGCATATTCTTACCAAGGAAGAAATGTAAATTATCTAGTAAGTGCTACTTAACTGCCAATAGCAGAGAAAAGTAGTCATTTAAGGTACAAAGTAATTATTGTTTTTAACTGGGCTTTCAAAAAGTATTGTAAAAGAACAGAAGCATCTTGAAATACATTCCAGAAGTCATGCACTGTAGACTGAAAGTTTTTCCTATCCTGAAAAGATACAAACATTGATGATTATACCCATTTTAAGTCACTACAGGTCAAAAGGTTCCTTTGCAACCATGCAATAATGAATTACTAATTAATAATAAGAACTTGCTTCTTCAGCAAGCACTTGTCTGTCCAGAGGCAGGTCAATGCAGGATAAAGATTTTACCTGTTGTAGGCTGCAGGTTTCCACTGTTATCTAAAAAGTTGTTTCTCAAAATTACTAGACTGTGATCTAAGTGAAATAGAAATGATCTTTGTTGGCTAATTTTATTCTTGTTTTTTTTTATTTGTTTGTTTGTTTTTTGTTTTGTTTTGTTTTGTTTAGAAGTAACCTAGGCAGTTGTAGAGAAAATTTTTTTGGAGGGGGCATATTTGGGTTTAAACTCAGGGGCGCTTGATCACTGAATCACATCCTCAACCCTATTTTGTATTTTATTTAAGGACAGGAGTCTCACTGAGTTTCTTAGCACCTCGCCATTGCTGAGGCTGGATTTGGGCTCTCGATCCTCCTGTCTCAGCCTCCTGAGCTGCTGGGATTACAGGCATGCGCTACTGCACTTGGCTGTAGAAGAACTTTTTATAAGTAGCACCTACTGTACAACTCTCTGAATCAAACTTCTGGGCATATTAACAAAGAAGTCATTTAAGGTACATTGATCAAGTAGAATAATTCCAGTGCCATGAAAACAGGAGCAGATATCCTTCCCACATAAAGATTATAGTGTCAATGTAATAATATATACGCATGAAGTTAACCAAATGGCATTTATTTTCAGAGGAGTTCTGCTATGATTTAAATCTGTCTCCCACAAGTTCTTATGTTAGAAATTTAATTGCCAAATACATATTTCAGTGGTATTTGAACATGGGGTCATTGGAAGGAAGGTAATTAGGATTATATGAGGTCCCTATGATATCATTAGTGTTTTTATAAGAGGAAAGGAGACTCAATTTAGCACACATGTGATGCCCTTCACCATGTTATATTGCAGCAAGAAGGGCCTCACCAGATGCTGAGAAAATTCTGGTAACCTACTGTTAGGTTTCCAGACTCCAGAAAAATTAGTTAAATAAATTCTATTCTTTTTTTCAATGTTTTTTTATATGTTGATGGACCTTTATTTTATTTATGTATAAGAAAGGGATAAGCACTTAACTAATACATGATTAAGAAATCAATTTAATTAGCCATCAACCTATTAAACTATATTTTTAGCTACAGCATGAGTGTGGATATGGTCTTTAAATGTTCATTTTTTTAAAGAGAGAGAGAGAATTTTTAAATATTTATTTTAGTTTAGTTTAGTTTTTGGTGGACACAACATCTTTATTTTATTTTTATGTGGTGCTGAGGATTGAACCCAGTGCCCTGTGCATGGCAGGCGAGCATGCTACCACTTGAGCCACATCCCCAGCTCCATCTATCTTGTTTTTAATCACTAAGAAATCTTTCTGTTCTCTCCATATGAAGTCTTTGTGTTGGAATCCAATCTTATGCTGTCAGCATTCTAAAGACTCTGTCAAGAGTTTTGTTTATGATCCTCTCTTTCTTCTCTTCCCATCCCCTACCTTCACTTTCATCATAGGCAGATTATTTGTATGTTTAAACTCTACCCCTTTATCTTGGGCTGGCCCAATGAGTTATTTTCACCTACAGAATATGGCTGTAGAAATACTGAGTATGTTATGCTTGAATTCGAGACCCCCAAAAGACCACCAGAGACCAAGATCCATGTAAGCAGCAAAGAGGTGTTTGTTGCTAGCTAGGTAGTTCCTCCACGCAATCACAGCAACTGGTGACACTGAGAGGCCCTGAGTCCAGGGTTTGCAGCAGTTTTACACACTCTTTGGGGAAGGCAGGGACTTCACATACATCATAGCATCTCTTAGCAAATCATCACACACCACGGGAAAATCATAAAACAACTCTAAAACATGATTAGCACATTCACAAGTTGGGTCGGGGTGATTGGTTACTACAAGAGGGGGATTCCTTTGAACTGATTGGTTTAAGCCATGAAGGGTGTATGTGCTGAACTACATGGTTTCCCAACATGTTATCAACCACCATAAACTACTGGGAGGGTCATCTGACATCCCAGGTATTTCCCTGTCTCATGCTGATTGCTGGCTGCTAGGGGGTTGCCATGAGTCCCCACCTAGCCTGACTGAGTCAGGGACTGCCAGAGCCCAGCTGGCCAGGGGGGTGGGGGGGGTGGGGGGGGTGACAAACAACTTGTGTAGATTGATACAGTAGGAGTGGGAGCCGTTTATAGTAGGACAGGAGCAGTATTTATACACTCCACACAGCTTATCTTAATTAGCATAAACTCAATACAGCAGTCAACCAATAAGAAATCTCCACACTTAATGGCTCCCTGGTGTTACTTCACAAACCACTCCCTCTGGCATTTTGCCAGGCGCCATCCAGACTTGTTTACAGACTCTAACATTTCTCTGGCAAAATGCCAGGCACCATCCTGACTTGTTTACAGACTCTAACAAGGGATACCTGATGTAGCAGCAGATCTCTCCTTTTATTTGTAGATAAACAACTCAGCAGGGTGGGTGTGTGCCTAGGAGGGCTCTGTGGGTCTTTCCAAGGACAAAGGTCACGCCCCCTTCCCTGGACAGGCTTTGCTTTGAGATAGAGGCTGGTTTTTCAAGTAAACAATAAGGCTGAATTTTAAGAAATCTGCATTTCACACTTTTGAGCACTTCAGTACCCTCTCTTGGAATCAGCTGCCATGCTATAAGAAACCCAGTTTACCAACATTTTTTGCTGCCACCTGGAAGAGAACTAAGGCACTCTTGTTCAGCAACTCCATTTAGATGCCAGACAATAGATAGCACCAGCAGCAGCCCTGCAAGTAAACTGTCCTGGGTGTTCCAGCCCAAGAAAGACTCCAGAGGACTTCAGAGCCAGTTGAAATTTGATACACTGTCACAGAAGAACCACCCAAAGGAGCCCAATTAATGCAGAATCATGATCGAGATAATTCAAAGTTGTTTTAAGCCATCAAATGTCAGGTTGGTATGTTACACAGAAATGCATATTGCTGCAGTCCGGCTGCAGCAAAATAACCAGGGGGTGAGGAACAACTTGTGTACATTGATACAGCAGGAGTGGGAGCCGTTTATTGTAGGACAGGAGGGGTATATATACATTCCACACACCTTATCTTAATTAACATAAACTAGATACAGCAGCCAACCAATAAGAAATCTCTACACTTAATGGCTCGCTGGCGTTACTTCACAAACCACACCCTCTGGCAAAATGCCAGGCGCCATCTTGACTTGTTTACAGACCCTAACATTTCCCCCTTTTGTTTAATTTAAATATCGACCATAGTGGTTTTTACACAAACACCATGAATAATCTGCTACAAGCAGAAGGGGAGAATACAAAATGCCACAATACCAAGCCAATTGATGGCTCTATGCAAGAAGCCCTTGGAAAAATTATACCAGCAATAACACCGTTAGCAAAGATACCGAGTTACAATTTGTTGTAGATTACAGTTTGTTGTCTCAGTCCAGGTAAAGCAGTGTCTCAATAGATTAACTCACAGTCCAGGTAAATCACAGTCCAGGTAAGTTCTGCAGGCAGCTAGCTTAAATCACAGTCCAGGTAAGTTCTGCAGGCAGCTAGCTTGATCCGAAGTCTTGTCTGGTTCTCAGCAACACTGGAAATTCTTTCATCCTTGTCCTCATTGGCAATGGAATGAAGGCAGGAACTCCGGATGGCTAAAGAAAATCCTGTAGTATTCCAACAGGCACTAAGAAAACAACCTTCTGAACAATTTAGTACATTATCTCAAGGTTTTTTTACATTTGAAATAAGCCTTAATAGTGCTCATTACTCATTAGCTTCCAGGTGTGGGAGAACCCTTGTAGCTTAGTTATTGGCATTAAAAATGACCAAACATCAGGGACACCGGTAGTGTCTTCTGCCGGCTGTAGCGTCCCGGGCAGCCCCAGATGGCCCTAGGGAGTGTCCTGTACTCAAACTGCTACTGGGCACAGGGAGCAAGAGCCTGCGAGACTGTGCCTCTGGGTCAGGTCTGGATTTTGGCTCTCGTACTGGCGTCCTGCTCCCCAGGCGGGGGGCGAGGAAGAACCCCGCTGCCGCCACTTGGAAAGTCCTTGCTGCGCCATGACCGGCTCGCACACGTGGCAGCAGCTGTAGCGCCGATTCATGCACCCTCTGCTAACAAAAAGTATTTAGTAGTAGCCTTTTGCAATTTCTTTATTGATAATCCTTCCTCCTCTGAACTTTCTTCTTTCTGACTAGAGTTCCTGGGCTTCCATCAACACATGCCCTAACTATTCTTGGTTCCATTGGGGTGTCTTCTTCCCTTAGTAATTTACTTAACACCCCTTCCATATTTTCATCACAAAGACTATACAACATTTCAAGACAAAACAAGACACAAACATACTGTATCAATCTTCTCCATTTTCTCAAAATGGCCATTTTTCCTCTCGCCCTATCTGCCTAGGGACTAGCAGATTTGCTCCCATCCTATCTATGGACGGGCAACTTTTTTTCGTCACTTACCCCCGAGTGTCCCGGGGCTCCCCGTAACGGGCCACCATCTGCTGCAGTCCGGCTGCAGCAAAATAACCGGGGGGGGGGGGGGGGGGGGGGGGGGGGTGTTTCCTAACAGCATATTTGTTATTACCTGCACATTTTGTTTATTAAATTTTCTTATGAATATTTACTCACAGTAAATTGATTTTGTTTATTTGTTTTATTAAATTTATTTGATGAGAACTGAAATCTATTTGCATGAATGTATGAACTTGTCAGGACAAACCTGCCGCAGTCTGGCTGGGCACAAATCACGAGCCACTGAAGTAGGAACAAACTTTATTTCCAAAACTCCTGCGAATGCCACTCCACACATGCTCCCCGGGAATAATCCCGCGAACCATGCATGCAGCGTTCTCTCGGGACACACTACACCAACAGGAAATCCCTCCTCCCGAATTCCCTCCTACAGCACTTCCCCAACCAATGGGAACTTTCTGGGGAGTCCCAGGAGAGCTCCAAAGTAGCAGGCCTAGGCAGACAGCAGGGGTCTAATCTCCAATTGAATGTGCATCTTAACATAATCATTATCATCTCAATGGCTTGCTGGGGTCACCTTTCAACCAAAAATGCCATGCCTCATTCCTACTTGGCTATGGCTATCAGCACAAACCCATCTACTACAAACAACTATAAATCTCTAAAAAAAAAATACACACAAAAAAAAGAAATTTATTTGATGATAAAATATGAACTTAGAATCAATGAAACCATATTAAAATAAACACTTTATTCTATATGACTTTGGTTCTGATAGTAAGCTTCCCTAATTTCAGCTTCTGTCCTCTGTAAATGTACCCATTTACAACAAATTCTTAGCATTATCTCTAACCTACCTTAGTTACTTAAAAATACTAGTTTCCTTCTCATTTACCACATACCCATTGTACCAAATTTTACTTTTTCTCTTTTTCTTGCTTTATACATATTCCTATTGTGTTACCTCTCAAAAAAACTGAAAAAGTCAACTTCAACAAAAAGTCAACTTCAAACAAACTGACTAGCAAACTAATAAAAGATTTTCCTAGATATTGCATGTTGTCAGGACATTTTTCCAAATTTTATTTCAACAAGTGGATCTTACAATTTTCAGTGGGGTACCAATGAATTCCACTAGAATAATCTGAGTTGTAGATTTTTTTTTCTTTTTTTAATAATACCTTATGAAGGGAAAGGTTATTGTGGCTACCAACTACCTTTCTTACCTCCCTCAACACTAATAGCTATTCTTTAGCTATTTCTCCCTTCACCCCTATCCTCCATTCCTGGCCTCACTAGTCATTGAAAATTGCTTTCGTAGTTTGATAATCCAAAGCATTGCTCATGATAGTTTCTCCTTCCATGAAGGTATTGTTTTTCTGCTCTACAAAATTACTTGCCCTAAAAAACACTCTTCCACCATACATATTTCAAAATGCAATATAATTATCCACTTCTTATAGGAAGGTTGCTCAATACACTTCATCTCATGTTAATCCTTTCTTTCTTTGAATTCTAAAAACATAGATTCTGCAAGCTGGGTGGGGGCAATTAATAAGGTACCATTTTGTAATATGTATTTTGTTTTTATGCTATTATATAACTGTTCCGTGAATATTGTTACTTAGGCAGATTGAAAGCTTCTCGAGAGCAAAGTCTAACATTTACCAAATGTGTGACATTGAGCAATTTCTTAACCTCTTAAAACCTGAAAAATGATGTTCTAAGATTCTTCTTCATATTTTAATTTACCGAGATAAACATGTAAAAATGCATCACTTATCACATAATTATGTTTAACATAAGCCAGTTAATTTCTTTTTTATGTGCACAGATCTTTAATGTAGTGTCCAAAAAGTGCCTGTTGGGCAGTGGATTGAAAGGCATAATTTTCGCCCGAGCTCCTAATGTATTCATATGTAAATGAGAAAGCACTGTTGCAGAGGTTGAACTGATGTATGGAAAGCGGGCAACTACTATTTGGATGATACATGGAATGTGAATGAATATGTATTTCTTGTTCTAGTGATTGTTTCTTTCAGGAAGATCCTGATAAGATCAAATATCCTTTGGAGTTGTATCCTTCAGCTATTAAAAACTTCATTCTGATTGTTTTAGTTCCAACACAGGAAATAAAATCACACATGTGAAAATGATGTTTGGCTTTTGAATACAGGCCTAAAATAATGTCCTGAGCAAATGAGGAAAACATGAATGAACTAAAAACATTAATGAACAGTGGTGAAGGAGAGCAAAATAGAAGTAAGTGGGGGGGGGTGGACTGAAAAATCATTAATGTCTAAGTTTAGCTACTGTATAATTTTTATGACAGAAGTAGTCTTAGGTTTGAAGGAAACTAATTATCATATAGTCTAATGACACATTGTAGTCCAGGAGGTGTATTTCTTACATTAGAAAGGAAATTGTCTACAACAAGTCAAAACAAGTTGCCAGATGCTTGGCTATCTCTCCAGAGTCCCCTGAACACTTGTCCTTGGTTCAGTTTCTAACCTTGATGTAAGAAAAAGAAAGCCAGAGTCTCTTTCATGCTTAGTACAGGCATGTGAGCATGACATTTTGCAGCTCAGTTTTATTGATTATAAGAACAAGAGCCATTGCTTAGAAATAAAATAGTTGGCTGCCACCTCGTTTTGATCAGCCCTAGAACAAACACCAAGTCTGCCAATGGATATTGAGTTTAAGCAAGAATAAGTCAATGGCCTTTATATCTTCTCATATACTTCTCTGTTATCTCATAGGAACAAACAAATATTATATACAAATATTATATTCCTAGTCACAAGTATTTACGTTTTTAGAGGACAAAGCACAGTATGAGAGCTATAATGGAGGATCAGGAAAGCAATGCCATCCTGTGTTGTCAGTACTCTGCTTATCTCATAAAGCTTAGTTTATTAAGTGAGCTGAGCAAGAAAAAACACAACACTGACCAGTGTATCATAGTTATGGAAGGGAAAATGCAGACAGGAACCTACAGGGTTTGGGGGTGGAGTGGGGCACGGGAGGTAAACTAAAGTAGTTTTAGAGTGAAGTTGGTAAGCATGCTCTGGGAAGGGGTTGGCCAGAAGTGATCAATATGACAATAGTCCACCAGTCAGTGGTCTTTTCTCTGAAACACACAACTTCAAAGTTAAGTCCAATCAAACCATTTTTTTGTCTTATCTTGGAACATACAAGGCCAAATAAGGTGATGTTCAAAGAATTTGGGGTTTGCATGCCATGATTTAGTATAGCTAATATGTCATGCACATCACAGTACAGTTTTCTTTGTAAATTATCTTTTGTGTTTTTACCTCTCAGACTGTACATAACAAACCCTTAAAAGAGACTTTCTTTCTCACTGCTGTGGTGGATTTCTAACGGCAGAGAATGAGAAGAAAAATACCTTTCCGTTGAAGGGAACATTCCAAATTTCTGTTTAAAACCAATAATGTTATTACTTTACTCACTTTTTCCAGGTAGCCTGCTGAGGAAATACCTGGGGGGAAGGCGAGGGGGGGCGGAGTGGGGGTGGGGGCATCAAATGTCGGCAGACTGAAGGAAGTTTCCATTTCTGGAATATATCAGATGACTTTTCATGTTAGAATTATTGCCAGCAACATCCGGCATTGTGAATGATTCAGCCTTAATTTATCAGCCTGTTTCCTAATGATGTCATCAGAGTGGCCTGGAAGTGCTGGGATTTTTTTCTTTGAAGCTAAAGAAGGTATCATGAACATCCTAGAGTAGGACAGAAGTAATGGTATACATTTTGAGAAACAAAATAAGTGAGTGTTTTTATTCCTGATGCACTGTTAAGAAGAATTGAAGTGTTTTGGAAAAGAGGTAAGAGAGCAAATAAATGTAGCAAATATTGTGCAATACCAGAGAATCCCATAATTTCCAAACAAAGAAAAAAAAAAAAAAACACGAAGCACAGAGATTCATTTTTCAGTCAATCTATTTAAAAATATCTGAGGAAGCTTGATGTGCAAACATCTCTCCAGCTTTATTATCACAAGCATAGTGAGGAAAAAATAATTTTAATGTCTCTGTTAAGAAACTACTGTTCAGATAAGAAACAATTTTTATTTATTTTTTCCTTAAGTAATTAGGTACATTTGGCCATAAGCATTCATATAAATAGAAAGCTTGTAAAAACAAAGCTAGTAAAAAAAAAAAAAAAAAAAAAAGTCCAACCATAGTAGCTGGTTCAGAAGCAAGAATTTGATCCGAGTGGGGCCACTCAGAGACTTACCATGGATTTGTTATGTGCATGTCAACGAATGGGAGTTTTCAACCTTTGAAGGAAAGCTAAAATACAGGCTAAGGATGGCTATAGAAACCATATTTCCTCCTGAAGAAAGGATGAGCATGAAGCCATAACACAAAGGAATGTACTGGAAAGGGAAGGAAAGAGAAGCAAATTTCAATATAGTTCTGGATCAATCTATCCATGCCTGAAGCAACTGCCACCCATGGACCTTCTATAAACCAACTTTTTTTTTGTTAAAGTAGTTTGAGTTTCCTGAAATTAAAATATTCCTAATTAACACAGAGGTGATTTTGTCTGCTCACAAATTTATTGTGAAGATCAAAATTTTAAGAATGCATATAGTAATGCATTGTAAGCTCTAAAGAGCACCTGAGTCATTAAACTCTTAACAAGTTCATTTGGCAATAAAGAACAAAATAAAACAATTATTCTCACTAAACAGTGGTAGTTATTCTCTTACTGAAATAAACAACAACAGTGGATTTTTACACGTTATAATTTTAAGTCATAACCAATTCTCTGTCCATTGTGCTGTTTAATGCATGCCTATATTTGGAAGAAAGTTGACAATTAAGGGTCACACAATCACACATGAAAAAGGAAAGGACTGAATATTTTTTTTGGGGGGTGGGGAAGGAGTGGTGGGATTTACCGGGGATTGAACTCAGAGGCACTCAAACCACTGAGCCACATCCTCAGTCCTATTATATTTCATTTAGAGACAGGGTCTCAATGAGTTATTTAGTGCCTCACTTTTCCTGAGGCTGGCTTTGAAATTGAGATCCCCCTAACTCAGCCTCCCAAACTGCTGGGATTACTGGTGTGTGGCACAGCCCCTGGCAGGACTTATCTTAAACTAAGAAACACTGAACAAAGTGAATCTAATACAATCGCCCTTGTACAAATGAGAACATTTAACCCAGAGAAATTAAGAAAACCAGTGAGGACTGAACAGAAAGTTCAACCTCCTTTAGTTGAATTACATGAGCTGATTCAGATATTCTCCTTGTAAGTTTACTTATGCTACCCTCCTAGCCTTTGAATGACAGGTGTCTTTCATTTTGTTAAGGCCCCTAGGTTCCACTCACCCTTGGGTTTTCTATCACGTTCTCACTGGAGCCTTGTGGCAGGTACTTTTCATCTTGTCTGCCCAGCATCTCTGCTGTCTTGAAAATACTTGGCACCCCATTCACTTTTTTTTTTTCTTTTTTAAAAATAGTTTTTATTGGAATGCATTTTACATTTAAAAAATTATCAATTTTAAGAGTAAAATTCTAAGAGTTTGGATAAATGTATAAAATTGTGGATCTGCCACCCAAATCCTAATATCAAGCATTCCATCCTCTCAAAAATTTCATCAAAGCCCCTCACAATCAGTCTCTTCCCATCTCTGGCTATCACTTGCCATCTTGTTTTCATGATAGTTTTGCCTTTGTCATAATTTCATATGAAATAATTCATACATTATATAAGATTGGTTTGTTGATTGATGGAAAGATTGTCCTGGCTTCTTTCACTTACCATAACTCTTTTGAGATTCACCTCTGTGTATGAAAACTTCCTTTCACATGGTTTTAATGGTTTTGATTTTACCTGGCTTTGTGACCCAAATCCTGATTGATTAATGCAAGGATGGGCCTCTGAACCAAGATAAACTGAATCAAAAAGTGTTTTCAGTACAGTGTCTGTGATGTCTAAAGTCCTGAGGTGAAAAAATTCACAAACTGAAGACAACAGTGTGTCTTCACAGGGAGAAAGCAATCCTGAAATGAAAGAACAGACACAAGGGATGGAAAGAATCCTGGAAGCATTTGAATCCTTAATGCCAAGTCTTTCCAAAGATCAGCTGCTTTCCTGCCTTCCTGTAGCTTTGTTTTTGAACATTTATTTGAATTCCTTTAGTCAAGAAAGTAATTCCTCCCCTCTGCACCCCGCCAGAGGCCAGTGAAGTTGGATTTTTTTTTTCCACTTAGAATCCAACTATGGCAGATGACTACTGAATGACACCACAGCTTCTAGTAGATAAACTGCAAGATGGACAATGAAGGTAAAAACTTTAGCTTATCCTCGTTTGTAATCCTATCATTTGGCCAGAGTCATTCAATATATCTTTTAAATAGTTTAGCTAACCTCTATTTAGTCATGGTCATAATTGTTCGATGAGCATATACAAACTCTCTGATGTAAAAATTTTTTTAGGGAGACTCCTTGTCTGTGTCCATTTATTTCGCCAATCTCTATGTTCTCTAGCCACATGGGCTAATTCTTCCCATGGATTTTGCGGAGTCTGGACCATTCTCCCAACCTTTCTTCCTCTTTAAAATAACCTCTCCTCTTTATGTCATTTGCAGAAAAATGTATAGAACTAGAGACTATTATGTTAAGCAAAATAAGCCAAACTCACAAGGTCAAGAGTCATGTTTTTCCTCATATGTAGAAACTAGAAAGGAAAAAGGAAAAAAAAAAGGTGGGGGGGGTGGAGGCAGTGATCTCATGAAGATCAAAGGGACCTCAGTAAGGAAAGGAACCAGGGGGTAGAAGAGCTGGAGGGAGAAGGGATGTGCTGGGGGGTGATGTTGGCCAAATTTTATTGTTATATTATGTGCATGTATGAATAAGTAAAAACAAATCCCATCATTATGTGCAACTATAATGCACCAATAAAAAAATACGGAAGAGAAAAAAAATCAGCTTTCTTCTTCAGGAAAGCCGTTTTTTACTCTCTTTAGTTAGTCAAATCTCCCGTATATCAATTCTCAAAAGACAATGCACCCTATGTTGAAGGCTCCCAGTTCAATTCACTGTAAAAGCAGCTGCTGCACTGGTGGCAGACTCCAGGTCTCCTTGCTGCCCAAGGGAGGCCTCGACACCCTGTAGTTCCCAGAGGCATACTACATGTCAATCATCCGCCTCAATGTCCCCTTCCCTTGACTCATAGATGGAGAAACCGAGGTCTTACGGTTGAGCAAATGAACCCAGGAACTTCCTCAACTAACCCCAAGTAGACCAACCACGGGACTTTATCTAATAAGCATTGTTTTAAAATGCTCTATTTACTTTTCTATTAAAATCAAATTGAAACTTATTTTATGAAGCTTCATTTCATCTACTTCCTGACTGGGGTGGCTTCTGCCCCTTTAGATCATGGGCCACAGACATCACTGGGCTTGTTGACCTCAGTTCTCTCTGCCTGTATGAGACAGGAAAATTATAAGTGGTCATTGTCTTGAAAAATATTTATTCTTCAGAAATGAGAAATAGGTTAGATTCCTGATTGAAAATGACACAAAAATATTGATTATTTTTTCTATTTGTATTATTATAAGATTTCAACTTTTTAGTTGAGCATGTAAAGAGGCTCAAAGTTTTTATTCTTGTCCTGACAACAACAAAATTTTGAAAAAAAAAAAAAAACATAATCAGCAAGCCCTCCTAGAGCCCTCAGAGAAGTGAGGTCACAGGGCAAACTTTCATCCAATACACTGGGGAAGGGGAGGGAAAGGAAAAGGGGAGGGGAAGCAGAGAATATGAATGAAATTGTCCAGATTATGTGACACACATGCATGAATACAGCACAATGAATTTCACTTTTATGTATAAGTAGAATTCATCAATCAGAAAAAGAAAAACAAAATAAAGACAAACAGAAGGAAGATCAACAGAGTAAAGAGAGAAGACATGCATGTGATAGTCTTCCTCCCCTGGTAGGAAGGAGAGGAGGACAAAGGGAAGTACTGGGGATGGAGAATAAGCAAGTTGTGCTATATGCATTTATGATTATGTCAAAATGAACCCCTGTGTACAACCATAATCAATAATTAAAAACGTAAAAAGAAAAAAAAAAAACAATGCACCCAGTATTTTTATACAGCACTGATTAAAGCTATAGTTCCATATTTATTATTTTCATTATTTGTTTAATCTGGCTCCTCCAGTGGTATAGAAGTTGGAAGAGTATAGGATTCCTGTTTATCTTCACACTCTATTACATGTATCTCCAAAGGTCAATGAAATAAATGCCTGAACAGTAGAAGCAAAACCTTTTTTGCTGAATGTGTGCAAAAGGCTGAGTCTCACTTTAAGGCGCTTGTAAGCAACTTAGGCAATATGCATATTTAAATGTCAGCATTGAGTCTTCTATTTTTATTTGCTAAATATGAAAACTATAGATGAATCATGGGAACATTTAGGGAAGTTTTAATAAAAGAGATACTACAAGAACTAAATCATATTTAAATATCAGCAAGTATGTTAATCCTCTTTTGCTACAGTAACAAATGTCCCTTTAAACTCACTGGTTCATAACAGCAAGTGTTTATTTATTACTTACATTACATTACAGTAGTTTGAGTAATATAGCTATAGTTCTACTGAGCTCAGTACACCTTGGCTTGTTTCAGCACCATTCAGCTCCACCTGTTTTCTCATCCTGAAATATAGGTAAAAGGAGAATCCACTGGGCAGAACAGACACATACATACTTAAATGATGACTGTGATCAAGCAAATCAATATGTCCATCACCCTTTATACTTATGTTTTTATATTTGTCTTGTTTTGTAGTAAGAAATACTAAAAATCTCCTGTCTTAATACAGAATACTATAGGGGCTGAAATACATCATGTATGCAGATCTTTTCAGTTCCATTACCAAGGCATGTCATGTGGCCAAGGTAAAAGTCAAAGAGAAAGGCTCCTGGGAACCCTGGGGAATTTTAAGTCATGGGGAGAACATAAAGACAAATGTGAGGATGTCAACAAATGTTCTGGGAGATTTCAACTTATTTTTTTTTATAAACTTTATTTTAGAATAGCTTTAAATTTATTTATTTATTTAAGTGTGAAGATAGTACAGAGAGTTACCATACACACAAATCTAGTTTTCCTAATTGTTAACATCTTATCCTGTGGCTACTGTGACTGGTGCTGTAATGAATATGAGTGTTGTAGATATCTCTTTGACATTCTGATCTTATATCCTTTGGATATATATTTGAGAGGATTGCTAGACCCTATGTTGCTTTACTTATAATTTTTGATAAATATTCATACTGCTTTTTATAATTTTTGATAAATATTCATACTGCTTTTTATAGTGGCTATACCAATTTATGTTCTTACCATAAGTATGTAAGTATTTCCAAACCGGAGATTGAACCCGGAGCACTTAACTGCTGAGCCACATCCCCAGCTCTTTTTATTTTTTATTTTGAGACAGAATCTCCCTAAGTTGCTTAGGGCCTTGCTAAGTTGCTGAGGCTGGCCTTGAACTTGCAATCCTCCTGCTTTAGCCTCCCAAGCTGCTGGGATTATAGGTTCTTCTGCCATTTTGGTAACAGCCATCCTGACAACTATGAAGTGATATCTCCCTATGGGATTTGCTATTCCTTAATGACTAGTTATGCTGAGCACCTGTCAGCCAAATTACCTATTTCGGTCTTTTTCCCATCTTAAAATCAATTGTTATTGTTGTTGTTTGGCTATTTTGATGTGTGAGTTCTTTATCTATTTTGGATGTTAATTCATAATTTGAAAATATAGCTTGAAAATATTTTTCTCAGTCTGTAGGTTGCCTTTCTGTTTTGTTGATCATTTTCTTTCCCATGCAGAAACTTTTTAGTTTGTCATCCCACTTGTGTATTTTTGCATTTGTTTTCCTAAAATGTTGGTATCATATCCAAAAAAAAAAAAAAAAAAAAAATCATGCCCAAGGCCAATGCTAAGGAAACTTTTCCCTATATTTTCTTTTTTTTTTTTTTATTAGAGCTTTATAGTTACACATAGTAATTGGGTTCCCTATATTTTCTTTTAAGATGTTTTTTTTTTTTTTTTTTAATTTCTGGTCAGATGTTTAAGTCTTTAATCCATTTTGACCAGAGTTTTGTGAATAGTGTTAGGTAAGGATTCAGTCTTATTCTTTTGCCTTCAAATATCCAATTCTCCCACCACCATTTATCAGCAAGTATTCTTTGTCCATTGTGTGTTCTTATGCCGTCAAAAATTAATTGACTATATATGCTAGGGTTTATTTCTGAGTTTCCTATTCTATTTCGTTGGTCTGTGTATCTGATTGTATGCCAGTACCGTCTGTTTTGCTTACAATAGCTTTGTAATATAATTTGATATTGGCAAGTGTGTTTCCTCCAAATTTTTCCTTCTCTCCCAAGATTGGTTTGGGTATTTGGAATCTTTTAGAATTATTTTTTCAATGACTTATGAGCTTTGAAAAGCCACCAGTACTATCAAGTTCAATATGAAGAATTTAACTTAAAATGACTTTAAAGAGCAGGTGTTTATATTTTCATCTGGTGATGCTGATTTGGCTGCTGAATTGGAGACCAAATGCCACTGACAGTGATAGTGATAGGAGCCCCAACCTATAGGAAGAGCCTACTGTCCTCCTCTTCTAGACTTTCTAGAATGCTAGAAAATGAATTTCTAACGTGTGGTTTGCTAAGTCCCACCCCAGGCACCACAGAGCTGAGCATGCAACTATGGAAAGGGTGTTGAGGCCACCCACAAGTGAGCAGCACTCTTCCCCTACAAGGACCAAGTCCTGCCTCCAGAACTGGGTACAGCACACAAGCCACCTAGAAATCTCTCTTTGCACCTCCCTGGCTGCACTCTTTTTTCCCTGGGTCACCTGCCTTCCTCTTTCTTTGTCTTTCTTGAGACTTTGGGGATCAGATACTATAAATAGAACACCATTCTCCAGAGTTGTCTTCCCTCAGTGAGTTCACAGGGCACTGTGTAGTACTTGGAACTGGATCATCTCTCCAGTATTCTTGATAGAACTTTCTATGTGTGCACAATCTCCATAATTTATCATGGGATGGAGGGAGGAATTTAGGGACAAGAAAAACGGGAGGGGGGTGAGATAGTTATCTTTAAATATCCAAAGAATGCCATATAGAAAAGGCATTAAAACCATTATGTATTGCCTCAGAGAGCTGAACTTCCTTGTGGATAAAATTATGAGGTCAGATTTGGCTTAACCTGAAGAAAAAAATTTAAACAATTTACTCTACACATTCATATAATAAATAAATATTCATAAAACAGCTATTACTTGCCAGCCATTCTCCTTGAATTAGATAGGAACATTGAATAAGATGGGAAAGTTCTTTTTCCTTAAAGATTTTACATTTCAGTAGGAAAAAAACCAAAACAATTAAACTCAAAGTATATTATTTCAGAGATTGCTAAGTATTCTGAAGAGAATGAAAAGGATTATATAATAGAATACATTGGTGGGGAGGAGGGTACCAAGGCCACTAAAACTGAAAATCTCCCAAACTGATAAACCACCTCATCAGGCAGATAGCACCGGGCCATCATAAGCATTCACACTGGACAATATCATTCACACTAATTGAGAACTTTCTAGCTACCCAGTATTCTCCTAAGTGCTTTACAATTTATTTCATTCTAAAAATAAAATAATAAAAAAAAAATTTTTGGATACACCTATTATCCTAATTTTAGAGATAAAGAATAGAAGAACAGGATAGTTAATGAACTTGTCTAAGTTTACATGTTAGGAAGGAACAGAGCCAAACTTTGAGTTCAGTCAGATTTCAGACCAAGTGCTCTTTAACCTGACATTCAGTGGCCAGTGGCTCATTGACCATAACCTGGATTCTGTTCGTTCATTCAACACTCAGTATCCCTGTGCAGCACTCAGCCAGAGTGAAGGTACTAGAAATAGAACCCTGAACAAAGCAGCCATCTCACAGAGTTCACAGCGTAAGCTTTAAGCCTGTCACTGTTTGGGTTCTCTGGAAAGCAGATGCTGAAATAGAATCATAAGGGGGAATTTTTGTGGAGCTCCAGCACCTGTCCAAGGAAAAGAGCAAAAAGTAATCATAGAAAAGAACTGGGAGGCATTAGATTTAGTTCTGAGGAGCAGGCTGAAACTCCAGACAGAAATAATTATTGTAAAGAAATAAAATTTCAATAAAACCTTAATGTGCCTGATGTTATGTTTATTTGCTGCTCACTTTGATTTCTTTAAGTGCACATATTGACATTTTATTCACTTGTGTGCAAAGGTGCTGCAATAAATTTTATAGCTACATGTTTCCTCCTTTCAGTGAGGGTAAGGTTCAAAGGAGCAACACTTCAGAGTCAGAAAAGACAAAAGCCAATGCTAAAATTGTCAGTCAAAACAGAAACTGATGCACCTTGTCAAGAACAAATCATAATTCTTTCCAAATCAAAACAAATATAATCATTTTTTTTGTTATTGTTGTTGTTGTTGTTTCAGGAAACATCAGAATCTTGTAACTAATTATTTGTGTGATGGATTTCAAATTGTGGTCAAATTCTACCAAAGTGCAAGTGCTGAGAATAGAAGGGGAATTCCCTTCTACTGTTTGTGGGGACAAGTGCATGGAGTATTGCATACATGGCATACATTAACCACTCCCCCATGCTAGGCATGCAAGCAGCAAACCACTAGCCCTGTAGGCACAGCCTGGGCATGAAGGCCGTTTGTTGCAGTCCCTGCACTTGCTCCATGGCCCACTCCTACATTGGTTGCTACAAGGATAGTTAGCAGACATTGCATTGGTGGCTGCCTATAATCTGCTTAGCTACTGCCTGAGAATATATACATGGTAACTGTGCAATAAAATCAGACTTCCTTCCTGCTTGGTCTCTGGAGGTCTTGATTTAGCGACTCTGCAGTCACACTCTCCTCTACTCTGTTCCATGGACCTCATCAATGGATGAGAGAGAGCCCACACAACTACTGTTTGTCAAGGACATTGTTTTTCATTTTCAGATCTTAGGAATATCATGGGAAGCTTAGAGGCTTGCCACAGAACAGGCAGCTCAGGTGTACTAAACAAATATCAAGACACAGCTGAGCAGCATTTCTATTAAAAGATCCTCATACAAATAGATAGCTGATGAGATGCTCTGACCTTCAGAGCTGAGAACAGCTAACTGGAACTTCAATATAGGTGATGTTTGTTACACAAATGTCCACAAAAGAGCTACAAGTCTTCTTCTAGCATCCACACAGCTTCCTGCCATTGATAACTGATATATATTTGGCAATCTCTTAATGATAATTCTGCTTATTTCCTTAAATGATGCCCCTTGTAAGTCTTCTTCTCAGGCCACCATGACTTCCTTCATGGTAACTTTCTACTCTCTTCCCTCCTCTACTCACATTTTAGCATAGAAATTCATCTAGTCTCCTCCAAGAATGAGACTTGTCCAAGACTTTCCATAAAAGAGCTAAGCAAACAAATTCTGTGTACTATTAATAAAAATTGTTTTATACTCATGTGGGATAAAGCTATGCTAAAATTGAGAGTCTCCCCACTTTTCCATGAAGGAAAACAGCCCATTTTCAGGTCACTGACTTTAAGCACTACAGCCAGCATCAGTTTGGTGCCTCTGGGACTCCATCATATCAGTGACATGTGTAGTGAGTGACCATTACACTCAACAAATCCAAGACGAGGGATATGGAATATGAAGAGTTGGGGTAGGAGATAAAAATTTCATAAATGCAATGTAGGAAGCTGTCCAAATTTATTCATGGGATTTTGAAACAGAATATGTTGAAACTTTATGAGAAAATGCGTTTACAGATTGCACAAAGGTAAATAGGAGAGCTGAGCAGAAGACTACTTAGTGAGTCTTCATGTTGTGGATGAACTGAGGGAATTAGAAATAAATAGAACACAAGTAGGTATTTCATCATAATGTAAATGTGGCCAAATAATTCTATCAAGACAAAGTGGCAATAAGAATATAATAAGTCTGAGTTTCATTGCTTGAACCTGACTGCTGTTGAGATATATCTTTTGCAGAATGAGCTTGCCAAAGATAAGATTAAACAACAGATAAAATTTAGTCTGCTGGGATATATTGCCAACACAAAGACATAGACGCATTTATAGTATGCTTTCCTGATAACATATGGTCCTGCCTATGCTTTGTCACTGAAGACACCAAGGGAAGAACTTTGCCCAAGGAGATGTACCTGGTACAGAAGTATAGCACAAGACAGAAGAAGGTTAACAGGCAAGCTTGATTCTCCTAGAAAATGTGCATTCACTGCAAAACAACTATTATGGGTTGTATTGTGTTCAAAGGGCAAAGATGTCTGCATGCATCACAGGAGGCTGAGTGTTGAGGATTTAAATGTGGACTTTGACTTAAGGTTTGAGGATTCTATTTCCTGACTGTACAAAGGGACCAATGCCCACCATTGCATCAATGACATATCATTACAGTTCCTCTACATGGACTGTCAGCCTGTCACCTGTTCCAATGCTAGCCTATAGTTCCTGGGGTATAATATGTTACTGTGCTTAGTGCTTCTAATTTTTGTGACATAAAATAGTGGTAACAGCAGATAAAAACAAATACAAGCAGAAATGATGTAATGATGCCTAATACTGAACTGTAATACTAGTGGGGAAAACTTATCCAAATACCTAATAAAACTTCACTGTAGGAAAAACAGGTTCTTGAAGATCTATAGAGGAAAGTTCTAATTGAATTTCAATGGGACCCTTTTCATTAAAAACAGAGAAAAGTGGTAGAGGTACAAAGGAATAAAAGAATAACCTCTTGTGATTCTTGAAAGTGTTTTGTTCATGAACCACATATTTTGAGAGCACAAAAGGTTAAAGAATAAAAGCAAAAGGCTACATAGTGGCCAGTGAATTCTTGGAAGACAAGAGGTATTCAGATCACAGAACACTAAGAAGACTAATATTGGGGAGATCTCTCTCATTGTGAGTAACTGGAAGATGGCTTCAGCAATTTTAATGTGGGAAAAAAAAAAAAAAAAAAAAAAAGACCTCTGCTAGAGATTCTACCTCTGTTTGTGCACTCCCAAGTAAGTTAACACAATCACAGAGCCAGCAACATTATAGCAAGGGGCAAAGATGAGAAGAAAATTGGGGAAGGGTGTGATTCAACTTTCCATGTAATCCTCTCAGACAATCATATAATCTGCATGTTTGTTAAAACGTGCTGATCATCCTCTTATTCTGTAGTGCCTGTCACATGAATCATGAAAAACACTGCCTAGATTTTATACTACACATATACTACAAATCACTAGCCATAATAAGATAATTTATAAAGTCTGCAATCTGAAACCTTCAAGTTTATAAAATGAGAGATGAAATTTTTAATCACAATTTAAGAGTCCCTCTGTGTGGGAAGCCATTCTCACACATGATTGGGCAACTCCCGGATTGGGTGTGAGGCGCTCTGGCTAAACTGTGTCAGAGCTTTCCCGACCCTCTCCTGGTGCGAGAGCCTGCTCGTGTGGGGGTGTGACTGACCACTGACCCTGAGGCCAATCACTGACCCTGACCTTGGAGTGTTGCCCTCCTCAACCTTCATTGGATGGAATTCTCCCCTGGATTTCTTGTTCCCCAATAAAAGGCCACTCCCTGGCGTGCTCTGCCTCTCTCTCTCCTGCTAGCCCTGAGTAATCCTTGCTGCCTTACCGGGTGGTTCGAGGTGTGAGCCAGAGAGGTGAGAGCTGTCTCAGACCTGGTCATAGAAAAAGGTAATTGAGTCTGTGTGTTTATTTTGATCTCGCTAGCTAACTTTTATGCCAAGACCCTCTTTAATGAAACCAGTGCGCTGGTCGCATGGTGGAACCTCTACAAACTTTGGAAGTTTGTAACAAGGAGCAAATATTTTACCCCAATTAGTAGATAACATAAACTTCATTCAAAATTTAAATATGTTAACCAAAAAAATTCATTGTTAGGGGCTGTGACTGTGGCTCAGTGTTAGCACACCACTTGCCTGGCATGTGTGAGGTATTGCATATAGATTCTCAGCATCACATATAGATAAATAAAATAAAGGTCTATCAACAACTTAAAAAAATTAATTTATTGGTGGGTTGCCACACACGAGTTTCCTGGTAAGCATATCTGAACTTGCAGAATATTTATTAAAATGTGCTCCCCACACATGATAAATGTTTAATGAGATATAGCTGTCTAAACTGATTTAATCTTTGCACAACGTAAAAATATTTAGAAACATTAGTAGGTACCCTACCAATGTACAGATTGTTCATGTTTTATGTATTTGGTTTTAAAAAGTCTTTTTAAATAAGGGAGGAGAAGAAGAGGAAGAGGAAGAAGAAGACGATGATGAGGATGAAGATAAGGAGGAGGAGGAGAAAAAGAAGAAGAAAAGAAGATGGAGAAGAAAGAGGGGGAAGATGAGTAGGGTGAGGAAAAGGAGGTAAGGAAGGAGAAGAACTACCCACCAAATCCATACCTGTTGTAGAAGGGAAGGTAGCAGGATACACTTGGGGGAAGTTGATCTTCAAGGTAAACTCAACAACAACCTCAGTTAACACTATGAGGAGCTACGTAGCTGCCAGGTCACGTCAATATTGTCCCATCCTGGGCCAGAACGGCAAGGCCTTTGTACCCTATATACCCTATACATCAGTCATTTCAGGTGGGCTTCCCCTGGAAAAATATGTGCTTGATCAAGGAAGGTATGTGGTGGGGACAATCTGTGAAGGGACTGATAACATGCTCACCTGCTGTCAGGACATTAAGTTCTTCGTTGATGGAAGATCTGGGAAGCACATCAAATGCTCTACCCCCTGAAATGGCTGTGTGTCAAAATCTATAGCAGATAATATGTAGAAGATAGGGGTGAGCAACATATTTAAGATCTAGTTCACTCTGTCAAACTCTCAGCTCT
Source organism: Marmota flaviventris (assembly GCF_047511675.1). Lineage (NCBI taxonomy): Eukaryota > Metazoa > Chordata > Mammalia > Rodentia > Sciuridae > Marmota > Marmota flaviventris. Next base: position 76,529,338 of record NC_092506.1, read on the forward strand.
TCTCTTTCTCTCAAGTAAAAGACCATGTGACACACTCATTAAAGAGGAAGTAAAGCATGTTTAATAGCATTAGATCCGACACTTGCAAATTGTGTAATTTTATTGCTAGCATGGCTCAGATTTTTATTGGAAGTTGCAGACAACAACTTTTCTGGCTCTCCATGTCAGCTGTAATATATTTTCACAAATTTAGGAATTTAACATGGATGTATTACCTAACAGTTCAGTTGTGAACTTCAAAAGTCTAGGTGGGGTGTCCTGGGTCTCTGCCTCATGTACAACAGGCAGGAAGGAATCAAGGTGTCAGCAGAGATACATTCCTCTCTGGAGACTATAGGGGAGAATCTACCTTCTCACTCATCCAGAGTGTTGTGAGAATTCAGCTTCTCATACTTGCAAGACTGAGATTACTTTTCTCTGCTGGCTGTCAGTTGAGGGCCACTCCCATCTTCTAGAGGCCATCAACATTCTTTGGCTTATGGCCCTTTCCTCCATCTTCAAAGCCGCTCACAGTGGGTCCAGTTTCTTTCATGCTTTGGGTCTCCTCTTCATCTTCTGTCACACCTCAACCGTCTGTTCTGCTTACATCTTCCACTTTTCAAGGAAGATGTGAGTAGATTGGACCTACCCCAACAATCCAGGATAATCTTCCTCTGTTGAAGTTCATCACTATAATTTGCAAAATTTCTTCTGCTGTGCAACATGGCCACAGATTCCAGGGATTAGGGTGTGAACATCCTCGAGAGTCATTACCCTGCCTCTACAACAACTCATAGTGCTGTCTGAAGATAATGTTCAAGGCCTCTCCAGCTGGCACAGGATAAGCCCTAATAAACAAAGCTCATGCCAGGAGTCTGGAAAAAGACACTGATTAATAACCCTTATAGTCATCAGCATAAGCTCTATGGAAAAGGACTAAATCTTGACAGAAGGGAGCAATTTGGATAAAGGAAAGGACAGAAAAACATAAGAGAAAGAACAAGCACATCAACTTCTAGTAGCAAGAGTCAGGCTTCAAAAACAAAAAGACCCAAATTCAAGTGCTCACTCTGTTCTTTGTGAGTTTTATTTTAAGCTTATAATACATCTCTCTAGGCTTCAATTTTCCTTTTTTTTTAAACTTACCTACTGCATGTCTATATTCTAGAAGAATAGCAAGGCATTTTAGTATCCTCTTTGGCCCTTGAGTTTTACTATTCTTGGCTAACCCACATTGTCTTCACAACTGTATCCCTAGTTATTCCAGGAAGCTAAGGAGATTCATTGGTTATCTGCTTGTGTCTTTCTAAAATGTTAAAATGATTAGTTCTTCAGGGTTATGAATCAAGTGAAGAGAAGGTCCTGAGCAATAGTGTCCAAACTTCTTTGATACTTTAATCCATCAGTGAAAATATTGGAAGGAGTGTTTCTAATATGTGAATAATAAATATGTGTGTTAACCTGCTGTATTAAGTAGCAATGAACCTAAATTATAGCTATTTTCATTATAGATAAAGTATTTCATTGTAGATAAAGAATTCTTAATATAGCCCTTTTCCATGACAGCAGATTTTCTTCATAATCCCCCTAAGTACCTGTGGAGCAGAAGTCTTCGATAGTGTTTATTTCCTAAGACATCTTCTCTGATCACAGTTGCACTACACATAGCCAGAAATATCATCTCTTCTTTTTGACTTGGTCAAAAAACTATTACAATATTTACGTTAAAAAGGTATGGTTGATCTCCCAACAAAGGTTGAACTCAGATACCTTCTACTTAATTATACACAAAGAAGGGTAGAAGATAAGAGAACTTTCTCTTAACAACTCAAATCTTTTGATCAAGAATCCAGTAAAACTTGTTCAGGAAACTCTGGAGATTTGAGAGAAAGATGCAGTAAGAACACCTCAGGGTGTGTTTTTCCTGAGGCACTCCCATCTGGCTGCAGCAGCTGGATTTCAGATCCCAGAGGCTTCAGGCAGCCCACTGCTGTGCAGGGAAGAGCCCCTGGTGCCTTTCCACCTAAAGGGTGCGGGCTAATAGCCCACGCTTCTTTTCTGAGAACAAGTCTGAATTATGCCTTCACCTCTTCTGATTCTCTTTTTTCATCATGGATTATCTCTCTGACTTTAAATTTGGATCCATCCTTCCATTTAGCTCTCCAAAAAGCTCTTACCTCTCCCTAGATTGAATCTAAAATAATACCCTGTGGACACCTTCCTTCCCCTATCACAACACTAGTGCAGTAGGTAGGTTTTTGTGGGATTTGAATTTTGAATTTAATGATTTTTAAATGAGTCATGGCAGATTTTATTCTGAAAAATCACAAGATTTTAGGACAGTGATCTTGTCCATGGTCTGGAGGAAAAACTTGGGCTAGGACACTGTGGATTGGAGAGATTGGCAGTGGGGTGTTGGGGTCAGCACTGTATTAGCCAATAATCCAACAGTGGTAGGATGAGATACACATGTGGCTTCCCTACCTATGCCCTTGTTTGAAATGAGAGCGGAGAAAGTTTATTAGTGATTTACAGTATTTATTTATATGATATACAATACAATATGTAAGTAGCAAGTAATATCTGCAATGCACATTGAATGAGCACACTGCTGGATGCTATTTTTCATGTAATATGCTGGTGTAAGCAAAAAAAAAAGGAACGTATACTTGAAAACAGAAGTCTGAAAATTAGATCATAAACAGAATTGTTTCAGAACTGCTTTTTCATCATGTAATACCACTTTGGAGACTACAAAGGAGAAGTTAAGGTAGAATTAAATTATTAAGTAAGTAATGCATTATTAAGAAAGTCAGATGTGGCAGAGCCAAAGTGATTCTGGTCCTGGTGCTGCTACCAATCGGCTGTGTGATTTGGCAAAACACTAAGAATACAATTTCCTCAGTTGTAAAATAAAGGTATTCAATAGCATAAACTCCTCCAAGATTTCTCCTTGTTTTAGAATTCTATGCATGTAAAATATATAAATAATTCTTTTTAATTACTTATTTATTCTGTTACAGTTTTCAAGCATCATGTATCATTTTTCAACCACTATTGATTTTTTATGTGTACTTAGATTTTATTAATGAGCATATTTTGGTCTATCTCAAAATATTTTTAAGGGGAAGAAGATTATAAATAATCACCATATTGTATTTAACAGTAATTTAGTATGAATAAAATCAACACATAATAATCATCATTTCTTCACAAAACACAAAAGGATTAAAATTACATTTTCCTCTGGAGTTGTAATCTTGCAATATTTTAAGCGGAATAAGAGATTTTCAAAAAAGACTATATCTTATACAACCAGAAGAATGATGTAATACTCCATTTATATATAATGTGTCAAAATGCATTCTATTGTCATGAATAACTAATTAGAACAAATTAAAAAATTAGAAAAATAAGGAATTCAAATTAAGTGGCTTGTTAATTTGAGGAGGTGCAGTCTCTGGCACATATAGAAGCATAACTGAGGAGACGGTGATCTGCTCTGGTGAAGGGAGGCATTAGTATGGGGAAATAGATACAGCAACAATTGTATCTGCCTCTGGAATAAACCTACAAATTACTCTTATATGTGAGTATATTTGATGTTCTAATGACTAACAATACTTCAAATTAAATAATGAGATTCTAGTTCAAGAGACACAGAAAGTGTCCAGTTTCACCAATGCCCTAGGAAAATGAAAATTGTCACCACTGCCTCCCAGGAAAGGATCGACCTAAAATTTACTTGCCATTTCTATATGTTTACTTTCTTTGGGCAAATAGCATTTGGGTAAATTACAGTAACCTTGGAGTCAGAAAGTCTGTGCTTAAATACTGGCATCTTCTTTTTCTAGCTATGTGAAATTGAGTGAGGCCACAAACTCTTTTAACCTCAATCTCTTATTTGGGACATGGAATCAATAGTAGAGTGATGATAATGACCCTGTGTTCTTCAAAGGGATGTGAATAAAACAAATTGGTTAATGTGGAACTTTAAACTATTTAATTTACTTATTTTTATGTGGTGCTGAGGATCGAACCCAGGGCCTCACACGTGCTAGGTGAGATCTCTACTGATGAGCCACAACCCCAGCCCCTTTAAACCAAGTTTATAATGAGTTGATACAATGAGTTAAAATGTAACAATATAAAGGAATGTGACATTTACTATATTAATTAACTTCCTATCATATGCAAATTCTGTGAATTAACCGAAACCAAATCAAAACAAAGTAATATTCCACCTTCAATTATATAATCTACCTGTGCAAACATAAATAAAAACACCTAACATTCTTCCAGTAACTCTGTGGGAGAGCATGTATACCTTTAAAACTCTCTGGGGTTCAACTTTTTCAGCTGTAAAGAGTAAGTTTTGGTTCAGTGGCACTCATGTTTTTTAAAGCTCTAAGGTATGATTTGAGAAGAAATATGACTTTTGAAAATGAGATTTGGCATTAATAAAGAAAATGCTGGGGAGATTCACAAGGACAGATTAGAGAAAAGCAGCATTTCTAGTAGCTCTGTGGCTGGAGATTCAAGCAGTGGGAGGACTGCTTCTCAGCAAGGTAGGTGAAAGGAAATTTTTCTGAAATTCAGTGTCAAATTGTCAGAGTCTCTGAGAGACTCGGAAATTGGGGTGCATTAGACAAAGAACAAGAAGGATACACTGGGCCCCCGCTGGTTGTGGCAGCAGCAGTGGTGCTGGTTCACTGCAGAGAGAAGGGATAACATGAACAGAGAAAGAAACAAAATGGACAAATTTGCCATGAAAAAAACTGTAGATGAGAAAAGCAGCTTGAACTTAGCTGATCCAGAGGCTCTGTTGTTTGAAAAGTGCTCTGTGTTTCTCAACAGGCCAGCATGGAGTCCGGGCAGGAGCCTTCTGGAGGAGGCCAGCATTTGCTATGCCAGATTCCCACGCTGCCATACTCTCTGGGAGACCTCCTACCATGTGGCCTTGGGACTACCTGGCAGAAAACAAGAAGGAGTCAGGTTCAGAGAAGACTGTAGCCAGGGGAATCCAGGTTATAAATATGGTAGTGGTGGGAATGGAGTTGAAATCACTTTCCCTTTGAATCTGGTGGCTCATATGACCAGTTGAAGAGGGTTGAGAAACTAAAGAAGCAGATGTGAATACACTCAGAAACAAAGCTTAGGAAGGCAGTATTCTTGGACAGCAGAGTGTATGAGACTTTTGGAGGCATGGCTCTCCTGCCCTGCAGGTAGAATTTTTGCTAGGTCCTGAGATCCAGACTCCCAGCATCTGGCTAGCCCTAGGCATCTGTGGATCTAATCTCTCCAGAGCAGACAGCACCCAGCAAAGCCCCTAAGGCCTGATTAGAACCAAACCCCAACCATCAGACCCTCCTTCTTAGATCTGCAGCAGACCCACCCTGATAGTGCATCAATCTAGTCTATTCAGACAAAACTCCTATCAACAGTATTTCCCATCCAATCCATCCTACCTTGAAAAGGGAAGCAGAGAGCTCTTTCAATCAGCTGCATTATAGCCCAGGGAGCAACAACACAAAAAGAGGAAGGGATGAACAACCCTCATGCTTCTACCCTATCTCCTCCCCCTCTCTCTCTCTCTCTCTCTCTCCCTCTACCTCTACCTCTCTCTCAGTAAATAACCCGAGGAAAAATGGAAAGGGACAACTGTCCATAGGCAGTGACCATCCATCCTCAACCACAGATTTGACCATCTAGTGGAGACAATTCTTTCATTTTCATTAAGAATTTTTCCCTTTGTATTGGGAGGGGCTGACACGGTGTTCTTGCTATGCTGATTGGTTCATACATTTATATGTATACACATATTTGCTCCTTTTTTCTCACTTTTAGCATTCTTAACAATTTTTTTCCTTGTCTTTTAAAAGTTGGGGTTTTGTTTGTTTCTCTTATTTTTCTTTCTCTCCTTTCTTCTCCCTCTAACAAATTATTTGATTCTTTCTTACTCTCCTTTTTTCCCAATTTTCTCCATTTTACAGCCATCACTTGCCATATCTCATATATTCTCTCTGTTCATAATTTGAACATTCCAAACTTTCTTTTACTTTCCTATTACATTTTCTTGTCTCTTAATGAACCGTATTTTTAACCATCTTTTAGAATTAGTTATTCATATGTAAAAGAATGAATCTAGACCTTATCTCTTTTCATGCCCCAAAGTCAACTCAAAATGGAGCAAAGACCTAGGAATTGGACCCAAAACTATGCAACTCCTTAAAAAACAAAACAAAACAAAACAAAAAAAAAAACATAGGGGTAATACTCAAACATACAGGCAGAGGCAAGAACTTTCTCAATAGAACCACTAAAGTTCAGGAAATAATGTCAAGAAGTTAATAAATGAGATGGCACAAACTTTTAAAGCTTCTGCACAGCAAAAGAAACAATTAAGAATGTGAAAAGAGAACATACAGACTGGGAGAAAATTTTTGTTAGCTACTTTTCTGACAGGATTAATATCCTAAATATGTAAAGAACTCAAAAAACATAATACCGAAAAAAAAGCAAATAACCAAGTTAATAAATGGATAGATAATCTAAAACATACCTTTCTCAGAAGAAAAAAATACAAGTGCTCAACAAATATATAAAAAAAGTGTTCAGCATCTTTAGCAATTAAGGAAATACAAATCAAAACTATACCGAGATTTCATTTCATTCCAGTTAGAATGGCAGTCATCAAGAATATGAAAAATAAAAAATGCTAAAGAGGATGTGGACAATAAGGACCACTTTTACACTGTTGGTGGAATTGTAAATTAGACAACAACTATAGAAATAAGACTTAAATGACTAAGAATGGAACTATCATTTGACCCAGCTATACCAATTTTGGGTCTTTATCCTAAAGAACTAAAGTCATGCATATTCATGACAGCAGCAATTCAAATAGCCAAACTATGGAACCAGTCTAGGTATCTGTCAGTGAATAAATTGATTTTTTAAAAAAATGCACTGTATATACACAATGAACTTTTATTTGGTTATAAAGAAGAATGAAATTATGTCATTTTTAGAGGAAATGGTGAAATTTGAAAACATTCTGTTAATCAAAATAAGCCAAATTCAGAATGTCAAGGATTGTATATTTTCTCATATGTGGGAACTAAAGAGGAAAAAGGGGAAGTGTGTTTGTGTGTGTTGCAGGGGGTCTCATGAGAATTGAAGGAAGATCAGTAGGGTCAAGGAAAGGGAATGGGGAAGAAGGAGAGGAAGAAAAAAGGAAATATTGTGGAATGATGTTACCCAAACCATATTCTGTGTTTGCACAAATATGTAACAATGAATCCCACCATTATGTATAACTATAATTTCAATAAAAATGGAAAAACATAAAGTCATTGTTTTCTAATTTGAAAAAAGAAAATGTTGCTCATGCATCTTGCTTAATTGCCAAAATAATAATTTAAGAGACAGGGCTAGGGTTGTGGCTCAACAGTAGAGCACTGGCCTAGCACATGCAAGGCCCTGGGTTCAATCCTCAGCACCACATAAAATTAAACAAATAAAATAAAGGTATTGTATCCAACTATGACTAAAAAATAAATATTTTAAAAAAAGAATTAAAGAGAGCAACAGTATTCTTAAATCATACTATTTTTAAAAATTTATTTATTCTAATTTGTTATACATAATAGCAGAATGTATTTCAATTCATAGTACACATACAGAGCACAATTTTTTCTATATATATATATATATATATATATATATATATATATATATACACATATATATTTTAGTTGTAGTTGGACACAATACCTTTATTTTTATTTATTTTTATGTGGTGCTGAAGATCAAACCCAGGGCCCCACACATGCTAGGCAAGAACTCTATCGCTCAGCCACAACTCCAGCCCAGAGAGCACAATTTTTCATGTCTCTGATTGTACACAAAGTAGAGTCACACCATTTGTGCCTTCATACATGTACTTAAGGTAATGATGTCCATCTCATACCACCATCTAAACCATACTATTTCTAAGAAGAGTAGGTAGAATGATCTACTAAATATCCTTTAGATGAATAACAATTGATAGTGGCAGAAGTTTGTGAAGATGGTGAAAACGGGAACCCTGTGTTGCTAACCTGCTAAGACTTTCATTAAAAAGGTAAAGTGCCATAAGACACTAGGCAGGATTACTAGGTTTTCAATTAGACTCTCAGTTCTGTTGTGCTTTCATAAAATAGACAATGTAGTTTTCACAGTTCTACATGATGCTGGTTTCATTAACCAGAGAACTAATATTTTGCAAGTAGATAAGTTCTAGGCTCAGGCAAAATGAAGCATAAGTGCTCAATTTCAAGGACCTTGAATCCAACATTTTTCCAATTAGGCTATAAGAAAAATAATTTCTTGAATGTGATGCTTCATATTTATTATCACAGGTGATACTGCCAAGTAGGTACAGTAGGCAGAATTCCCCACTGATGTGATGAGAAAATGGATGTATGTGACTAAGGTTCTGGCAAGTTAACACTGATGCTAAAACTAGATCCTGTACTTTCTAACCTACAGGCCAGACTCTTGTTTTTTCACCACTCACACACACACACACACATACACACACACACACACACACACACACACACACACACAGCTTCTCCCTTGTCAGAGAAAAGGAACTACTATTTGCATTTGACAGCCAAGCTATCTGAAGCTTGGGTAAAAACAAAGGATCTTGCTCTAAGACAGTAGTCCCCAAGAGGTGGGACCCACCTACAGCCTGACTTCAGCCCCTTCCTAATATCTCTCCTGTGCAGCTTTTCTATCTCTGGCACTTGCTATTTCAGAAGCTCCCACTGTGAGGAGGTTTTCTTGAACCGAAAAGCAGTTTAGAAAAAATAACATGACAGTGAAATTAACAAACAAACAAAACATAAGCCCACATCATTATCTTTTTAAGCATCTCTAGAAACTAGAATCTGAGATTGGAATAGGTTATTGTTTTATATGACTTATATATACTAAGTAAGTTCCATGCCCAGTGATTTATTTTGGAGCAGATTGTTCTAACAGGCATTTTTCCTCTCCAGTTTCTACCTCGCTTAGTAACAACTATGCATCCCTTTCATTCTCTCTCTTTTTATACTGCCCCCCACCCCCCGACATACACACATGAACTTTGGGGTTTCCTCTTTGTTTTATATCTCAAGAGATTTTTTTTTCTCCTGGACATTGACAAATATCATTTTAAAATGTTTACATAATTCAGACTGCTCAAATACGTTGTGTGTGTGTGTGTGTGTGTGTGTGTGTGTGTGTGTATTCAGAGTCTATCATTGCTCTTAGAAAACATCAATTTGATCTCCCAGTACAAGTACTCATTCTGCCTCTCCTTTCTTTTTCCTTTGTTCCTGTTTTCTTTTCTCCCTCCCCGTGTCCTTTTCTTCCTCTCTTTCATTCTTCCATGTCATAAAAATTCAATGCTAAGCACAAACATGACCTTGGGAAACTCACTGTCTAGCTGAGGTGAGAGATAATATATGTGCTGAACAACAAACATATAAATAGAGTAACGATGTGTCACAGATTATACACAATGTATACTTAACGTAAATTTTCATAGATCATAAAGAAAGGTCCCTTAGAAACACTTAAACCAACTCTTGAATAGAATCAGAATACACAGAGAGGAAGGAAGAGGCAAGAAGGTTATTTTGTAAATTTTAAAAAGGAATCAACAGATTAGTATTAATTCAATCTCATCTTCCAGAAAATCCTCCCTTCCTCTTCTTTCTAATAAGCACAGACCACATGCAGTTTAACGTGCAGGCTTGTACTTCTTTTTCTTTGCCTCTGCTGCCCCCTTTGCCTGGCTTATTCTGTCAGTCTTGCATCTAATCCTCCTGGCTTTCTTTGAATGTCAGCTCAAGGGTAAGTGGTGAGGTCCTCCCTGAAGCCTAGCTTGCCTTCTGCCAGCCTCGCAGTGTGCATGCAGGTAACTCCATGGAAGCAGTCGCCCCTTGCTGTGTAAATGCATCTCATGCTGTCTTTCTGCCACACTGCATGTTATTTGTTGTCTAAACCCCAGAACAGTCAACAGTGTGAAACACGTAGTAAATGCTCAGCATACATTCCAGGAATGCATAAGTTCTACAAAAAATACTTGGTCTATATAATTTTGGTACTGAGATTGAAGCTCTAAATGTTAGGGGTTCCATTGAATTTGGGTTATTCTCAAAAATACTGACTCTGTGGCTTAATCTCGAGGAAAAGAATTACAAAGGAAATGATTGAGAATGTGAGAGCCCACACCATGGAACGAACTATGTGCAATGTAAACAGCTAAAAGTAGCATAAATATGCACAGCAAGAGATAAATGAGGCATTCACATGACAGCAGTGTCTGAGTCTACTACAAGTAGGTTATGATTGCAGGCCGCAGTGGAGCAGCATGAATAAAAGATTAAGTTGAGTGTATTTTGGGTAGGTGGATGGGTGGGAAGTGCAGAGAATCTGTTAAAGAAAAGAATATTCAGATTAGGTATTCAGAAATATCTAATATAAATAATTCATTTCACACTAAGAGAGAAACCCCCCAAAATGACAGTTGCTTAAAGTATATTTACATGACACCTTAAAGAAGTTTTGTTTAGTTCCCAGCATTCTCCCTCCAGAAAAGAAGAAATTTGGGGCAATGCTTAAAAAAAAAAATGTAGCTTTCCCTAAATGAAAAAGGTATTTCACATAATGCATGAGCCAATATATAAAGACTGTGCAGAAGTCAGAAAGAGCATAAAGGTGCTCCAGTTTTAGGGTAGGTCAATATCTGGTGGAGACTGTGTTTGGAATAAGTAGTGGGTGCAACAGGTCCTCAGGATTCTCCCTTGAGCTGATGCTGCTTCTGGTCCCACTCTTTAGGTCATTAACATGAGAAGGAAGTAGAATTATCAGATGTTAAGGCAGAAAGGTTTGAGGGAATCATCTTCCTTTGCCATTCTTATTTTCAGATGAGGACATCTTTTAAAGTCCAGAAAGGGGAAGAAATACACCAGATAGTTTAAGAGCTAGAAAATGGCAGAATTGGAGATGAAACCCAGGAAACCCAATTCCCAGTAAAATCAATGCTCTTTCTCCTAACACTAGGTTATGTCAAAATCCATCTTAAAATAGAATACAAGAACAACCAGGTTAAATGTTTTAAAGTTTCTACAAGAAAATAGGTTTTGTTCCATCAGTCTTTGTTTCCTTTTGTTTATCAAAAAAGCAACATCAGTCATAGTCTCCTAGTGACATCTGGTGTCCAAATTGGGTAATACGAACTATAGGAAGAATGTAAGCAAACTTCTATGCAATATTGGTTTTGAATATTTCTGTAGTTATAATAATTATATCCAAAACTTTTAAAAATATTTCTTAGTTGTCGATGGACCTTTCTTCTTCCTTCCTTCCTTCCTTCCTCCCTCTCTCTCTCTCTTTCTTTCTTTCACTGAGAATCAAACCCAGTGCCTCACACATGCTAGGCAAGTGATCCACCACAGAGCTACAACACTAGTTCACAAGCAAAACTTTGAAAACACATGGTAATTTGTAAAGATGTTGTTTCATGGTTTCCCTGAACCTTATCAGCCTTTAAACAAGGCACAGTTTCCTGGTAATCCTCTTTTTGAAGCAACATTAAATTGTTGCCAATCTTATGCCATCTGAGCCTAAATTACATTATCCCTCTAAAAAAGATCAATTAGAATCTTCTATGTGACAGAAGTTATAGCCACCGGAGATGCTGAAAGTCCTCTATTCAGTATTCTGATGCTTTAGCTGGGGAAATATACCCATTACAGGGAACTGTAAAACAAAGTGATAAGAGCTATAATTAAAATGTATACACAATATCCTGAGGAAAGGATGCTAGGAAGAAGTAACAGGATTTCTGGGAAATCAAGTGGGCTTCCAAGGAAATAAGACCATTTTAACTTAGTCTGAAGAAGTGATGTCATGAGCTGTCCGTGGGTTGCATGTGGGTCACGGTGCGGTGCATCAAAGCCTCATGGATAGAAACATCTGGTGTCTGGGAATGACCAGTGGACATTTTCTCTGGTCAATTGCCCAGGAACAGTGTGAATTTCTACACTGCCCGGACTGTGGCCCACACAGCACCTGAGATGGGTGTGACCTGCCAAGATGTCAATCAACCTGCTGACTGCAAGACTCCACCCTTGAAACTTTATCCCTGCCTTTGATGTACCCCCTTAAGTAAAACACCGGAACCATCTTTCCTTTCTCTAGTTTCAGCACCCATGTGAATTAGATCTATCAGTGGCTTGCTTTTGTAAATATATTTCTGACTATTTGTGTTTTGTCCTTCACTAATCATTTGAGACTTTAAGTTTTTGGGTAGCTTACACTCTCCTCGGCAGGAATAAGAACCCCTCCCCACCCCAATGAGATGCTGGCTATTGCCCCTGTTAGAGTGACTTACAAAGCCAAATATCTCTATTCGTTCTTTCAAAAATAATAAAAAGCACCTAAAAATCTATGAATCCATTCCCTGAGTATGATTGTCACTGACATTTTTCATTGTTGATTAACAATGTAAATCCTGTAAAGAAAGAGGATATGCTTCTGATCAATAGCATAGTGGTATACTCAATATTCTCGACTCATACTATTCCTGCTCCCAGTAAGCATATCTGGGAAAAGGAATGAGTTATCTGACTTTGAGTGTTTGAATCAGGTTACCTGTTTAGTGCCCACTATGTGTTAGATCTTCCATATGGTGCTGGAAATAAAACAATGAACAAAATCCATGTCCTCACAGGGTTTATATTGCAGAGTCAATAAGCAAATAAGTAAAATGTGTAGTAAATTAGGTGGCTGTAAGTACTGTGAAGAACAATTGTGCAGGGATGATAATGTATAGTAATGAGGAAGGTGAGAATTTTTAAATATGGTGTTCAGGAAAAACCTCCCTGAAAAATTGGCATTTGAGGAAAAGCCTACAGGAGGTGATGGAGGAAGATACATGGATACTAGGAGCAGGGACTCAAATCAGGGGCATCGATCAGAGGATAAGACTTGTTCTGGGAATATACACAAGGTGTGAAAAAACCCCAAGAGAATGGTAGACTAATGAGTGAGGCCTGGAGAGAGTAGAGGAACATTATGGTTTGGATGTGAGGTGTCCTCCAAAAGCTCACGTGTGAGACAATGTAAGAAGGTTCCAAGGAGAACTGATTGGGTTGTAAGAGTCTTAACTCAATCAGTGATTTAATCCCTGGATAGGGATTAGCTGAGTGGTAACTGACGTGGTAGGTTGTGGCTGGAGGACATGGGAATTAGGACATGTATATATATATATGGAAAGTGGAGTCTCTTTCTCTGCTTCTTGATCACCATGATGAGAGCTGCTTCCTTCTGCCACACACTCTGCCATGATGTTCAGCCTCATCTCGAGTCCTGAGAAATGGAACCAGCCTTCTATGGACTAAGACCTCTGAAACCATGAGCTCTCAAATAAACTTTTCCTCCTTTAAAATTGTTCTGGTCAGATCCTTTGGTCACAGCAGAGAGAAAGCTGACCAAAACAAGGAATTAGATCTGAAAAGAAATGGGGACCAGCTATTGTTGGCTATTATAAGGAGGTTGGTGGCAAACCATTGTAGAATTTGGGATACAGACATGACATAAACTGGTCTGACACAGCTACTATGGTCATAATTGACGAGAAGAGAGTGACTACTCAACCAGAGGGACCAAAAGTCAAGTACTACATTTATCTATTTATCCATGAAATAAATTTGCCACCTGAAAAAAGTTAGCAGTGAAAGAGGAGTAACAGATTCTTTATACATTTTAAAGGTATAATTAACAGGCTTGATTGATGGCCCAAAGATGCATGAGGAAATGAGAAAAGTGGCTTGGAGGAAAACTCAAGAGTTACTGAAGCAATTGGAAGAAATAGGCATTTAATGAGATCAGAAAATGTAGAAGAAAAGGTTTGGAGGAGCGGAACATCAAGAGTTCAAGCCAGAATATATTAAATTTGAGGTATCTATTAACTGTTCAAGTGGAGATGTCTAATAACAATTGCATAGAATCTTGAGTTTGGGGGAAATAAGCTTTGGGCATCATTATCATGATCTAGGCATAAAGCCTTGAGATTTTAAGATTGGATGATATTACCTTTGGAATATTGGTAAATAACAGAAGGAATCTAGGAACTGAACTCTAGTAAACTCTAATAGAGAGATGAGAAGAACCAATAAAGGGAGCCTAAAGAAGCACCCAAAGTGAATAAAAGAATAACTTCCAGAAGCTGAATAAAAATAGTATTTTAAGAAGATGGGAGTGAGTATTGAATTGAAGCTACTGAAAAGTTAGGACAAAGAGTTATATCGTGGTACTTATGTATCATGTCTATCATGAATGATCTTGAGTAAAGGTTTTATTTTTTTCCTTTTTATTTTTACTGTGATGGATCTTTTGGAGTAGGTTGAAGTGAGAATAGGAAGAAAGAAAAGAGACATAGTGCATATACAAATTCCCAAGGGATTTTGTATATAGGGAAGCAGAAGAATCAAGTGACAGTAAGACGTTATTTTATGGTGCTTTTGTTTTTATTCTTGTGTGTGTGTGTGTTTGTGTGTGTGTGTACTGGAGATTGAACCCAGAGGTGCTCAACCACTGATCCACATCTTCATCCCTTGTTTATATTTTATTTAGACTTAGACAGCTAAGTCACTTAGACCATCACTAAGTTGCCTAGGGCCTCCCTAAGATGCTGAGGCTAGTTTTGACCTTTCGATCCTCCTGCCTCAGCCTCCTGAGCTGCTGGGATGGATGCTATTTTAAAAGAAATGATCAAGATGAATGGGTAAAAAAGAAAAAAATGTTGCACATATACACAATGGAATATTACTCAGCCTTAAAGAAGAATGAAATTATGGCATTTCAGGTAAATGGATGAAACTAGAGAATGTCATGCTAAGTGAAATAAGCCAATCCTAAAAAAACAAAAGCTGAATGTTTTCTTTGATAAGTGGATGCTGATCCATAGTGGAGCAGGGGAGAGGGAAGAATGAAGAAACTTTGGTTTGTGTAGAGGGGAGTCACTGGAGGGGTGGGGTTGTGGAGATGGGAAGGACAGTAGAAAGAGACAGACATAAAGAAGAGACAGTAGAAAGAGATATATATGTATTATTACACCAGTGGAGTGACTCAGCAACATGTACAGCCAGAGGAATGAGAAGTTGTTCTTCAATTGTGTACAATGTGCCGAAATGCATTCTATTGTCATGTATAATTAATCAAAACAAATATAAATATATAAAAATAAAAGGAAGGATAATACAACATGTTTGTAAGATGATGGTAACGTTAAAATGGGAAATTGAGTAAGGAAGAGAGGTAGACTAATTGCTGAAGTGAAAGAAAATCAGACCAGTGAATCAGTGCTGCTAGACAGGTTCATGGAAGTTAGCCACAGTAATAAGAAAGAAGAGAGAACTTACTTATGGGTGCAGAGAGGACAGGTTCATCAAAGTGGTGGTGGGAGATTGTGGGAATTATCTAGCCATTGCATCTATTTGCTCAGTAAAATAAGAAGCAAGATCATGAACTAAATGAAGTGAGTAAGGCAGTTTAAGAGGTTCTGAAAAATAAGAAGGTATAAAAAAAATATACAATAGAATCACCAGAGAGTACCACGGGGCATGTCCAATCAAGGTCAAAAATTTTAAACAAGGCCGGGTGTGATGGCACACACCTGTAACCCTGTGGCTCTAGAGGTGAAGGCAGTAGGACTGAGAGTTCAAAGCTAGGCTCAGCAATTTAGTGAGGAGCTAAGCAACTCAGTGAGACCCTGTCTCTAATAAAATACAAAATAGGGCTAGGGATGTGGCTCAGTGGTCTAGTGCCCCTGAGTTCAATCCTGGTACCCCCCCCCCCAAAAAAAAAAATAAATTAAACAAGATCAGTCAGTAGTACTATTTTTCTTTAGCTACATCAACTGCTAGATTCAGACCCATAGTAAGTAGAAAACTGAAAATAAATAGCAGGACCTACATTTTACAAGACCAACACAATGAAAGAAGAGAGGGACACGGCTGTTGAGGGTGTTTACAGAAAGATAAAAAGTCATGAAAAATTAACTAAGTAAGAAGAGGTCTGGGAATTCTAGGAGTATAAATGACTCAGTGGTAGAGTGCTTGCCTAGCATGTGTGAGGCACTGGTTTTGAACCTCAGCACTGCATATAAATAAATGAACAAAATAAAAGTCCATCAACAAATAAAAAAAAGTAAAATAAAATAAAGAAGAAGTATAACAGCTAATGGATTATAAGTACAGTGAGTATAAAAGAATGTTTGGAGCCAAGGTAGAGGCAATGAGATTTAGGAAGCAATGATTGGTGAGCAGGGTGCTCAAAATTAAAATATCAACAGTACAGTTATCAGTAATGCAAAGGTCTGGGGCACAATGCAGGACCTGAATATCTAATGTAGAATAGAATATCAATTACTTGATGGGTCAGAACTTTGGTAATTTTGTCCATTGACATTTACCAAGATTTATGCTGGGAGGGGAAGTGGAAAGACTCATAGGAAGACACATATAATAAAACTTGAAGCAATGAGGAAGGGTAATATGTAGTAAAATCTAAAGATATTGTAATCATGGCTGAGAGATTTTAAGGAAGACTAAGAAAAATGATCTGGAAGTGTCAATTAAGAGAAAGGACAATTTCTCCACATGAAGTTCCAGTGACACAAGAGATATAGGAAACAAATTAGCAACCAGCTAAGAATACCTATTCCCTAAGTTTGCTATTGCTTTCCGTTTCAATAGGTACTTATTGGAATGGCAGCTACACTGAGGTCAATAAATGTGGGCCTTTTAAATAAGCTCTCCAGCACTGAACGATCCCAGCATTTAATTGGACAGACTGTGTTCCACTCATGTCTACTGGCTTCTACAGCATGTTTTAGATAAGATAGGTATTCACATCCCTGTGTTCTAGCAGATTTCCAACTCAGAAAACCACCTCACTTTGCCCTACATACCTTCCTGCTATTTCAATGGAAAAATGCAGTTCTCTGATTCCTCCCTAGAGCATTTAGCAGAGAATGGTGCCTTCAAGCTTCCAGTGGAGAATCCCATCAAGTGGTGCTTTATATTGTTTGCTAATGGTGACACACTGTCTTCACAGTGCTTTGAGAGTGTGCTGAGAAAAGGTACCCAACAGATGTAAGACCTGCTAGGAATTCAATCATGTACCCTAAGTAGTAGATCACTCAAGATTAATTGACTAGACATTTCACCTTCAATATTTTTTGTGTCATATGTCATCATTCTCTCACTCTGCATATTCTCTCAGTTCAAACTATGTTTTCTTGAATTTGGATTCTTATTTAATCCATAGAATCCTGATTACTCTTCCCCAACAAAAGTCTTTTACTCAACAATTCAATTCAAGTCTTCCATATGCATGTATGAGCAAGAGCTTGGATCCTAGGAAGAAAGGGAGTGAAAACATGAATGAAAAACTGGTCCCTGCAGGCCAAGATTTTGCTATGAAGATAGAAGTTTGGTTCACACGGCCTCCCCCATCCTTTGGCTAGTCCAGAATATTGTCTAAAGCTTTATCACATTAGAAATCACCTGGGGTGGCTCATGAAGAGAGAAATTTTAAACACAAGCTGAGACTCTTCTATTGTACTTTGAGGGCTCCAAATAATGAATCTATATTTCTTATATGGATCTTTCCTTCAGTAAGTGCTAAGGGTTTCTACTTCCCCAAATGTTGCCTGTTTAAGTTTTTTACCTTGTGCAATGTTTTGACTACTGTGCAGAAGTTCAATTTCCTCTTTTTTTTTTTTTTTTTTTTTGTCGTTGTTGTTTTTTTGGTACTGTGGATTGAACCCAGGAGCACTTAACCACTGAGCAACATCCTCAGACTATTTTTATATTTTGTTAGAGACAGGGTCTTGCAAAATAGCTGAGTCTGGCTTTAAATTTGCTATCCTCCTACCTCAGCCTCCAGAGCCTTGGGATTACAGGTATGCCACACCACAACCAGCTTCAATTTCCTCTTTTGCTTACTATAAAATAAACTTGACAATTCTTAAATCTGCTTAAAACCTGTATTTCTGACTTCACATTTGGGGGGATAGACCTTTGTTGCAGAAAAACAATTGAACCTGTAGAATCAGAGACTTCATTCCAAATTACAATTATCCTTGTCATGTATTACAGTTTAGTAACATAAGTTCAAAGCTATGGTTCAGCAGGATCAAAATCTTCATCTGTAAATATTGAGATGACTAAAGCCACCTCAAAAAATATGACGGCAAATGAGATAATGATAATTTTCATTCCAGTCTCTAGTACTTAATAAACCTTTTTTTTTTTTTTTTTTAAAAAAAGAATCATTGCCATTATCATTAATCTATTTATCTGCCCTGCATGAAAAGAAACTACTAGTGACCCAGGGGTCCTTCTCCACTCCTTGGCAAGTGCCATTGTTCTCTCTGTATCCTCTATTAAAATCTGCTGCATCTTTTTTTTAATTGGTTGTTCAAAACATTACAAAGCTCTTGACATATCATATTTCATACATTTGATTCAAGTGGGTTATGAACTCCCATTTTTACCCCATATACAGATTGCAGAATCACATCGGTTACACATCCACGTTTTTACATATTGCCATACTAGTGACTGTTGTATTCTGCTGCCTTTCCTATCCTCTACTATCCCCCCTCCCCTCCCCTCCCATCTTCTTTCTCTACCCCATCTACTGTAATTCATTTCTCTCCCTTGTTTTTTTTTCCCCCTTTCCCCTCACATTCTCTTATATGTAATTTTGTATAACAATGAGGGTCTCCTTCCATTTCCATGCAATTTCCCTTCTCTCTCCCATTCCCTCCCACCTCTCGTCCCTGTTTAATGGTAATCTTTTTCTCATGCTCTTCCTCCCTGCTCTGTTCTTAGTTGCTCTCCTTATATCAAAGAAGACATTTGGCATTTGTTTTTTTAGGAATTGGCTAGCTTCACTTAGCATAATCTGCTCTAATGCCATCCATTTCCCTGCAAATGCCATGATTTTGTCATTTTTTAGTGCTGAGTAATATTCCATTGTGTATAAATGCCACATTTTTTTAATCCAATCGTCTATTGAAGGGCATCTAGGTTGGTTCCACAGTCTGGCTATTGTGAATTGTGCTGCTATGAACATCGATGTAGCAGTATCCCTATAGTACGTTCTTTTAAGGTCTTCAGGGAATAGTCTGAGAAGGACAATAGCTGGGTCAAATGGTGGTTCCATTCCCAGCTTTCCCAGGAATCTCCATACCGCTTTCCAAATTGGCTGCACCAATTTGCAGTCCCACCAGCAATGTACAAGTGTACCCTTTTCCCCACATCCTCGCCAGCACTTGTTGTTGTTTGACTTCATAATGGCTGCCAATCTTAGTGGAGTGAGATGGTATCTTAGGGTGGTTTTGATTTGCATTTCTCTAACTGCTAAAGATGGTGAGCATTTTTTCATGTACTTGTTGATTGATTGTATGTCCTCCTCTGAAAAGTGTCTGTTCAGGTCCTTGGCCCATTTGTTGATTGGGTTATTTGTTATCTTATTGTTTAATTTTTTGAGTTCTTTGTATACTCTGGATATTAGGGCTCTATCTGAAGTGTGAGGAGTAAAGATTTGTTCCCAGGATGTAGGCTCCCTATTTACCTCTCTTATTGTTTCTCTTGCTGAGAAAAAACTTTTTAGTTTGAGTAAGTCCCATTTGTTGATTCTTGTTTTTAACTCTTGTGCTATGGGTGTCCTATTAAGGAATTTGGAGCCCAACCCCACAATATGTAGATCGGAGCCAACTTTTTCTTCTATCAGATGCAGAGTCTCTGATTTGATATCAAGCTCCTTGATCCATTTTGAGTTAACTTTTGTGCATGGTGAGAGAAAGGGATTCAGTTTCATTTTGTTGCATATGGATTTCCAGTTTTCCCAGCACCATTTGTTGAAGATGCTATCCTTCCTCCATTGCATGCTTTTAGCCCCTTTATCAAATATAAGAAAGTTGTAATTTTGTGGAATGGTCTCTGTGTCCTCTATTCTGTACCATTGGTCCACCCGCCTGTTTTGGTACCAGTACCATGCTGTTTTTGTTACTATTGCTGTGTAGTACAGTTTGAAATCTGGTATCTCTATACCTCCTGATTCACACTTCCTGCTTAGAATTGCTTTTGCTATTCTGGGTCTTTTATTTTTCCATATGAATTTCATGATTGCTTTATCTATATCTACAAGAAATGTCATTGGAATTTTGATTGGCATTGCATTGAACCTATACAGAACTTTTGGTAATATCGCCATTTTGATGATGTTAGTTCTGCCTATCCATGAACAGGGTATATTTTTCCGTCTTATAAGATCTTCTTCTATTTCTCTCTTTAGGGTTATGTAGTTTTCATTGTATAAATCTTTCACCTCTTTTGTTAGGCTGATTCCCAAGTATTTTATTTTTTTTGAGGATATTGTGAATGGGGTGGTTTTCCTCATTTCCATTTCAGAAGATTTGTCGCTGATATACAGGAATGCCTTTGATTTATGCATGTTGGTTTTATATCCTTCCACTTTGCTGAATTCATTTATTAGCTCTAGTAGTTTCTTTGTAGACCCTTTTGTGTCTTCTAGGTATAGGATCATATCGTCCACAAATAGTGATAATTTAAGTTATTTTTTCCTATCTTAATGCCTTTAATTTCTTTTGCCTGTCTAATTGCTCTGGCCAGTATTTCGAAACTATATTGAATAAAAGTGGTGAGAGAGGGCATCCCTGTCTTGTTCCAGATTTTAGAGGGAATGCCTTCAGTTTTTCTCCATTTAGAATGATGCTAGCCTGAGGCTTAGCATAGATAGCTTTTACAATGTTGAGGTAAGTTCCTGTTATCCCTAGCTTTTCTAGTGTTTTGAACATAAAGGGATGCTGTACTTTGTCGAATCTGCTGCATCTTGTAGAGTTAGCTGGAGTGTACTCCCTTGGAGGGCTTCCTAGATCTTCACTGGCCAAGAGCAATTGCTGCTTCCTCTTCTTTGCACACAGCTATTTCTCTCCTACTTGGCAATTTTCACATATTTGTATGACCTGAAACTATCATAAAATCCTGATTTGCCTTATTTTCCTTCATACCATTTATCATAATATGCAATTATTTTCTCCTTGTGTACCCTTGTTTTTCCTACATTTTTATTGGTACAATATAGTTGTACATAAGAATGGAATTGGTCGTTACATATTCATACATGCACACAATATAACAATATAATTTGACTGATATCACTCCCCAGTGCTTCCCCTTTCTCTTCCCGCCTCCTATTCCCTGTCCCTTTCCTCTACTGATCTTTGATTTTCAATAGAACCACTCCCTCCCCACCTTTTCCCCCCCTTTTTCTCTCTAGCTTCCACATATGAGAGAAAACATATGACCCTTGACCTTCTGAGTGTGACTTATTTTGCATACTTTGTACAGATTTTTAGTGCTCCCCCCACTATCTCCCAGATGGCTCCATGAGAGAGGGGAGGCACTTTCTTTTGTGTTCAGCATGGTCTGAACAGTGTGATGATGAGTGCTGGTTATAATTACATTAGGAACTCAACAAACATTTGATAGAACACTGGATCTTAAGGCAGGTATCATGTCACATTTCTTTTCCTTTACAAAACTAGTATAGAGTGAAGTATGTGAAGGGCAAGGCCACGTCTCTCTCTCTCTCTGTGAGAGCATAGTGCTGTCTGAAACAGATATGCCAAAGAAAATAAATCTGGAGGAAACAAGATGAATTGTTTCAATAGAGGCACTTTATTAGTTTCCTAGGACTGCCATCATAAAGTACCACAAACTGGGTGACTTAAAACAACAAAAATTTATCACTTCCCAGTTCCAGAACCTAGAAGTCTGAAATCAAGGTGTCAGTGGGTTTGATTTCTTTTGCAGGCTGTGAAGGTGAATTTGTTCCAGGAACCTCTCCTTGGTTTGTAAACTGCCTTTTTGTCTTTATGTTTCTTTGCATTCTTCTTTCTTATAAATTTCATTTTTTTTTTTTTTTTTTAGGGACACTGGCCATACTGAATTAAGAATCATACAATGAACTCTCTTTACTTTGACTGCTTCTGTAAATGTCCTATCACCAAATAAGAACTAGGTGTTAGGGCTTCAACATGTGAATTTGGCAGGGGATACATCCAACCCTTAATAGACACATATAGGACTGGCTGGAGCATAGGAAGAATGACAACTTTCAGCTCTAATGCAAAAAATAGATTTGAAGTGGCTTAGAAAAGATGTACAAATTACAATGGAATGAAAAATAAATGAACAAGAACAAAGGGAAGATATGTCAAATTATATTTCTATAACACATTATGGAACATTAAATGGTGTTAGAATTATTACATACTATTAAGTGTAAATAATTTCAGTTAAGTGGTATATGGAAAGTACCCAATATCCACATTTCTGTTCACTGGAGGGAAATTTTTCATTTGAGACCTCCATTAATTATATGATCTTTCTGTGAAGAAAGCTGCATTCTTAAATCATGTAGGTAGAATGGTAATCAAAATACTCACACATGGGGCTGGGAATGTGGCTCAAGCGGTAATGTGCTCACCTGGCATGCCTGCGGCACTGGGTTCGATCCTCAGCACCACATAAAAAAATTAATAATAATAAAGATGTTGTGTCCACCGAAAACTGAAAAATAAAAATATTAAAAAATTCTCTCTCTCCTCTTTCTCTCTTTAAAAAAAATACACACACATGCTTATACACACAAAGACAAACACATAGAGTAAAAGGAACAGAGACAGATATGTAGAAATACAGAGACAAAGAGAGAAGGATAGGTACACAAACAGGAGACATTTTTCTATATTAAGAAAAGTAAAATCCATTAGAAGAAAATAAAATCTCCCAGGAATAGTCAATACACACACACACATACGTACACGCCCCTTGGTATTTATAGTGAAGTTTGAAAATTGTGGTTCTCTATGTGCTTATGCATGTTTTGTTTCTTTTCAGTGCAAATGAACATTTAAATATAGATGGATGTGGTACAAAAATATTGTATGAGGATACATAGAGAAAAACATTTGTGGAATTTGGGGCAGGCAAAAAAAAAAAAAAGGAACCCAACCAAGTAGAGATAAAAATATTAATACCAGATCCCTGGACTCCTGTTTGAATGACTCAGGGTGCACAATTCACATTGAGTACCACAGGTGCTCCGAGGGAGCTGTGGCAATGCATGGCTTTGTCAAAACCCCATGTGTATCACAGGTAATCTATTATCATAACCACATTTAGATTAATAGTGTTTTAAAAGTACACAGCTTTTATTCTTCTCTCAAAAGGAAAGTAATTACTAAATATGTCTTCTAAAAATCCTTATTTTTAACATCCTGAGTTACAGAACTTCTCTATATATTGGGCTGTGGCAACCTTACCTGGAACTAGCTGTCAGGAATCCAGTACCCAGAAAGCAAAAATACAAAGCAACCTACCAAAAAAACAAGCAAATTGAAGATGAGCTGTTAAAGCATGACCCAGCACAAACACCTATGCCACTGGCTAAATTAGTTTTGTATGCTGCATTAATTAATAAGAGAGGTCATATTTGACCACAAGGGGGCGTTTCTGTCAATAACATCCTCCACTTTAAGTATAGAGTCAATAATGAAAATGGAGAAGAGAAATCTTTATGGTCTCAAAACTGTTTTATTGAATGAAGACACACACACACACACACACACACACACACACACACACACACCTTAACTAGTGATAAAACTACTCTTCCCTTTTGAGAATCTTGGATCCACACCCCTAATAAAGTCATGCTTCCTCCCCTTTCTGGCTCCCCATTCCATCCCAACATATGGTGCCAAGCTTCCCAGGACCTCTAAATGGAGAGCATAACTCAGGCATGTACACTGGTGAATACACTGATCTTTTAATTTCCAGGTTATGGGTGTCCCCTTTTTTTAAAATCTGAAATATCAATTTAATCTGTCCTCTTGTGATTAGCAGTAGTAGAAAAGTCCTTAAAATATCTGATAGAACTAAGGGGAAAGGTTTATTTTGCAGAGAAAGCCATGATTCCCTCTTTGGATCAACTTTCTCATTACTAAGCTTTGCAAATGGGGCCCTATCTGTTGACTTGCCTCCTTAGGGACAAACTGTTCCCCTGTTATCCAGGTCTGAGATCTATAAATATTCCTTTTCTTGTAAGTTCAGCTAGGACAAACCTAGAGCTTTTCTGTATATAGTAATTTGTTCTAAAACATTTTTAAGGAAGAAAAAATTAATTGGAATAAAAACACTTATAATAAAAAGATTTCCAATCAAAGATAACTCTTCAAAGTGTGTTCTGACTGTAGGCATAATATTTCAGTCTTTCTAGATAATGCTACCAAGAAACTTACCTCCTCCCACAATTCTCTGCCCTGGTTGATTTACTTGGAAGGGGGAAAGCTGGAATAGGACAGACCAAGTTTCTCACCAGGAAGGACAAGAAACCACAAACTGAATTGTTGATACCACCTGTTATTGGTGATGAATTCTGCTTCCTCACATGTTGAAGTTTGAACATTAGAGAAGCACTCAGAGGCAAGCACATAATGCAGGCTATATTTATTTATTTTTAAAATTTGTTCTAATTAGTTATATGTGACAATAGAATGCATTTATGCATTTTGATATATCATATAGATGAAATATAATTTCTCATTTTTCTGAGTGTACATGTTGTAGAATCATATTGGTTATGCAGTCACACATATACATAAAGTAATGACTGTTTTGTTCTACTTTCTTTCCTATCCTCACATACCCTCTTCTACCTTACCTTCACTTCCCTCTACCTAATCTAAGGTAACACTGTTCTTCTCTAGTGCCACTTCCCCCACACCTTATTGTGAATTAGCATCCACATATTAGAGAAAACATCTGGCCTTTGGTTTTTTTGGGATTGGCTTATTTTGCTTAGCATGATATTCTCCAACTCCATCCTTTTACTGGCAAATGCCATAATTTCATTCTTCTTTAAAGCTGAGTAATATTCCATTGAATATTTTCTTTATCTATTTATCTATTGAAGGACATGTAGATTGGTTCTATTCAGCAAAGGAAAAAAATAATGTGAGAAGAGAGCCTACAGATTGAGAGAAAATCTTTACCACATGCACCTCCAATAAAGCATTAATCTCTAGGATATATAAAGAATGTCAAAAAACTAAACACCAAAATAATAATAATAATAATAATAATAATAATAACTCAATCAATAAATGGGCTAAGGAATTAAACTGAACAGATACTGAACAGAAGAAGAAATACAATTGATTAATAAATACATGAAAAAGTGTTCATCTCTAGCAATTACAGAAATGCAAATCAAAACTACACTAAGATTTCATCTCATTCCTGTCAGAATGGCAATCATCAAGAATACAGGCAACAATAAATGTTGACAAGGATGTGGGGAAAAAGGTACATTCATACATTGCTGGTGGGAGTGCAAAAATTGGTGCAACCACTATGGAAAGCAGTATGGAGATTCCACAGAAAACTTTAAATAGAACCACCATTTGACTAACTATCTCACTCCTTGGTTTATACTCAAAGGACTTAAAATCAGTCCTACAGTAATGCAGCCACATCAATGTTTATAGCAGCTCAATCCACAAAAGCAGGTTTTATTTAAAAAATAGTAACACAGATTTCTCCTGAGGGTATCGTACTCCTTTTATACATTTTAGACTTTCTTTGTTCTTCTGCCCTCTTCCCTTTTATCTCTCTCCCTCCTGGTACTTGACTAGGCCCAAGGGATGCCCAGGTGGGATGTCTAAATGGTAAGAAGCATATGGGCAAGGTGAAGGGCCACATGGAGTGATCCAGGCAGGAAACATCCCTAGAGACTTTAATTAACAACTTTTACAACTCCCTGTAGGGAGGGGAAATTCCTGGGATAGGTTACCTTAGCAAGAGGTTGGAGCAGGGGCAGGTGGAGGAAGGGCTCTGAAGGCATTAACCTTTCAGTCACTCAGGGGTGATCTCCAACTTCCCAGACCCCAAATGACCTTCATTCTTTCTACCCAACCTGATTACCTATCTATCACTGACTGCCTGTCTTTAATTCTGGTTTCATTATCAGCTGTTGGAGAGAGAAAGTTTATGCTAGTATTATTTCACATTGTCAGAGTCATGGGGGACAGGTCAATCCCGGCGAATGAGAGGATCTTCCTGCCACTTCAGAAAGGTTAAAGGTATTTCTCATGCAAAGCTGTCCTAGCTAGTAATCCCATTGGACTCAAAGAGCTTATTTGCATGTTACTGGCTACTAGCTCAAATACCACTTGTTTACTTCAGCTCTTTGCAGAAGACAAAATGAGAACTTATCAGGGTTTCTTAACCAAAATAAAGTCCATCTTTAAAGTGGACACATCAATCATAAAATAGGCATTTCTAATAAAATATTCTAGAGCTGGAGGGCATTGAACACTACAATGTAAACCAGAAAAGTGTGTAATAACTCACAACCTCTTCTAAGCCTTGGAATGGTTGCTTAATGAATTCCCACTTCTACAAAAGAGTCCTTACAAACATAAATTAATTATAATGAAGATATTTTGGAAGGACACTCTTTAACAGTACCCACTAAAACTGGGATAAAATTTAAAATGCCAAACTGATAAGTAAACTGCTTTCTATCAATATGGGAAAGTTAGCAGTCAGTAAGGGAGGTAAAAATGGGGGTGAGAAAGAACAGCTATATAAAGGGAAAACTAACAAACAAAAAACAGAGAGAGAAAGCTGGCACTCTTTCATGGTAATTTCAGTTCTTTCGACATGCTGAGCTCTTTTCTACATCATAAGAGTTGTATGTTTAGCAACTTCTGCCTCAAATAACATGTCTCTCATTTCCAATCTGAATAAAGTATCTATTGGCCCTGAGAAGAAACAAAGCTTTGTCTACCTGTCTTGACTGCTCCAGACTAATTTTTCATTGCATCCTCTATTTCCTTCATAGTAATTTTTGAAAATGTATTTATTTGTGTGATTGCTTCTTTTGCAACTCCCTTCACCATAGATGGTCATCCTCTGCTGCACCTGTTCTATGTCCTAATGCATAGGGGATGCTCAACAAATATTTCCTAGATGAACAAATAATTGAAATAGTTAATTTGAATCCTAGTTCCACTTCATCATCACTTGAAGCTGTAAATTTACTATCTATCAAACTAGGAAAAAGGTATAATCAAACTAATTATTGAATCCAGGTGATAGTTTTTTTTTTTTAAATCTAATTTGTTCTACTTTAGTATATACCTATAGTTATATATAAAGGGACCCATCCAGTCATGGGACTGGTATAAGGATTAAATATGATAAAATACATAAAACATGTGGCTCCAAGTATTGTTCTCTCTGTGGTTAATAATTCAGTCAATATAGGTATCAATATTGTGGTTTTCAAGGAGCCTTCTAAAAGATGTAGAAGAATGAAAACAGTAATATCACTGAGGGAAACTTTCATTATCTGTAATTATTTATCCAACATGACTGACACTAGGAAGAAGAGCGACTTTAAGTGATTTTAATTTGCAGCAGATGTCTAACCTTAAATCCACCTTCCATCAATTTCTAAGCAAAGATACACAAGGAATTTAACCTGACTCTCTAGATTGCCTAGTCCTAAATGTAAGAGCAAAATAAAAACTTGGGAAAATGCTTGGGAAGAGAAATAACATGTTTGAAAAACTGATGATCACATTTCCTTCTCTCACCTCTTAATTTTTATTGCAGACAGGTAATAAAGCATACAAAGAAGTGCACTAAGGAAGAACCTGAACAAACAAGCCAGCACACCAGCAAGATCCTTTAAAAATTAAGGAATTGAAGTAGATGTCACCTACTATAACAATAATTGGTAGGTCTAGCACAGTTTCTTCTTTTATGTACTCCTTCCTTCATTTGATAAACACACACACTCTTCATTCGTTAGTCTACTACACTTGAGCCATTCACAATTAATTGGGCATCATTCCTGCCCTTGGGTCAGCCTATTAGAAACAAAATATTTTAATAATGATATCATGTTCTTTCTGCTATCATGTAGATAGAGCACTATGGCAGTACAGAAGATGGGATAAAAACATCTTCTTGCAGCAATTCAGACTAAGTCCAATGTAGAGGTGATATTCAAGATGAGCCATGGCTAGAACATTTTCAGAGAATTAAATGGCTTTAAGCATAACAGGCAAATGAGACATGTTTGTTTTTGTTTTTAATGCCTAATGCCACAAAGTAGCCAGCAATGCTCAAGAAACCATTTGCTTATTTTTTCTTAAGGTGCTTGGGATTGAACCCAATTCATCATACATGCTATGCAAGCTCTGCACCACTGAGCTATATACCCAGTCCCAGATGCCATTTCAAGTTCAAGTGATGTCAGATGGACCAAGGAGCGGGAGAGTAGTGCTAAATGAGAGATGAGACTGTAGAGTTAATTATTCGAGATTTTATATGGCAAGCAAAAGAAACCAACTCCAGGTAAAGCAAAAAGGAGAGGGAGCAAGAGAGTCCCCTGCTCATTATAAGGACACATGTCTCACAGAACACAAGGGCGAGACTCACTGAGTCTCAAGAATTGTTGGAACCAAGATTTTAAAGGCACTGAATTAAGATAGTACTCCACATCAATTATTGTCACTGCTTCTCTCTGGGTACTTGCTTTATTCTACTTTCTAGTTAATCCTGTTTTCTCAGTTATCCCATTGATGTGGTGGGCAGAAGGTGACACATGCAGCCACTTTAGATTCTACACCTTAATAAAAAGACCCTTCTGTGATGAATCAGATGTCTATTCTTCATCCAATTAACTATGCCTAGAAGCACAAGGTTATCAAGTAACCACTAGCAGAATAGTTTCTTATAAGGTTTGGGGAAAATTTTTACAGCTTGATGAAGAGTTTAATCCTTATTTGGTAGAGGGAAAAAGGAGTAAAGGCAAAAGTTTTCAAACAAAATATGACATGATCTTTTGGGGCTTTTTCAGAACTAAAGTAGTAGTAACTGAGTTTGAATAAAAGAGGAAATATAAAATGACTTACTTAGGTTTTCACCTGAATAGCAGTGGAA
Organism: Marmota flaviventris; assembly: GCF_047511675.1. Lineage (NCBI taxonomy): Eukaryota > Metazoa > Chordata > Mammalia > Rodentia > Sciuridae > Marmota > Marmota flaviventris. Next base: position 76,558,482 of record NC_092506.1, read on the forward strand.
AGAATTCTCATTGATTCAAAGAGGGCAAACAGTGAAGTACAGGAAGAGTCAGATGGTGAATTTGTTGGGCAGTGGGTAGTAGAACAACTTTGTGCCAACAAACTTCCAGGTGAAACCCTAATGGAATACACATTTAATTTTGAATCTCGAGGGAAAAGTCTAGTCTGAAAACAGACATGAAAAACAAATGCAGGTTTTCATCAAGGTCAATTGTGTTTAGTGACACCAGCTTCTATAACAGATAAATTCATTGTACTAAAAAACGGGGTTGTTTGTTTTGTTTTGTTTTTTAACCTCTCTGAAGTTCAGTTTGGCATTACTGTTGGCCTCTAGCAATGATTTAGGCATCTGAGCTGTTCTGTTCCAAGGCCTCTGAATCCTCTGCTAGATCTTCTTTGTTCAATCAAATGAATGAGATTAAGAGAAAGGGGGAGGGCTGGGGTTGTGGCTCGGTGATAGAGTGCTGGCCTAGCATGCTTGAGGCCCTGGGTTTGATCCTCAGCACCACATAAAAATGAAATAAAAATATTGTATATCCACCTTAAAAAGAGAGAGAGAGAGAGAGCACTATTTATGGGATAGACTTGGAAGTAGCATGCATCATTCCTCTCTTTATTAGCTTTCACACAGTAACATGGAGAACATACTTACCTTCAAGAGAACCAAGACAGGAAGTCTAGCTGTGTGTCCAGGACAACACAAAATGTATTTGGTGAGTGTCCAGCCAGTTTCTGCCAGAATACCGATGTTACCCAGAGTTTGAAATCACCTCAAGAGATAGAATAGATTACAGAGCCAAAGAGAAGGGCCTGGGATACTCCAGCTTCTCCAGGTCTGGTGAAGGGCACTGAGGAGCTGATAAAAAAGAAACTAAATTGAATTGTGATCAATAGGATCAGGAATGCCTTTTACAGGGTTGTGTAGAAAAAGTTAGCTGAATAGTATTAGAAATCATGCAGCTAAACCCTGAAAAACAGAAATTTCTATTTTGCTTGCTCCATCTAGAGGTGAAAAAAAAATAATTCCCTGTATACCCTACAAATCTTTCACATCTTTCTCTTTTTAGTTCATGAGGCTGCTAACTATCTTAGACATATTTGATTCTCTTCGAATTCTTGGGAGGTAGAAGGTCAGTACTGTGTACCATTTTGATCATTTGATAATCTATTTGTAGACACCAAAATAGTGGGACAAGGTTGGGCTCAGTGGCAACAGAGCAGTGCTATCAAAATGAACACCTCAATTGCTAAATTGGTGATACATATTTCTTTACAATTTTTAAATGTAAGGCTGTTCATTAAAATGGACAAACCATAAGATGAAAAGGAAGACAATGGAAAAACACAACTTTCCACAACCCAAAACATTAGCACAATCTTAAAAATAATTTAGAAGATTGTTGTAAAGATATGTGGCAGATTTGTATTCCATTAATCAAGGTGATGTCAATTCATAATTCTAAATAAATCTTCTTAAAGTATGAGAAAAAAAAAGATTGAGAAGGATTGCCAATCAGTTTGAGAGGACAGTGTCGTACTTTTTTTTTTGGTCATTATGGGCAGATTTGTATATTGAAAACTACCCAAAATTTTACCTTGATTTTTATAATTAGTGTTTGATCGATTAAAACTACAAATTAAAAAGAAAACCAAAAAAACAACTTGGTCCTTCTTTAATGTCTGAAAGTTTACCATACATTTTTATTCTTTTTATAACTCAAGTAATCTTTTACAATAACTAGTGGAATCTTTGATAATTGTATCTTATTTTATACTACAGTTTATTAAATAATGTAAACATTTAAATATGATTTATAAATTTACAAATTCATATAATTAAATTTAAATACTTTATCTGTCTAACAAACCTTCCTAAGTACTTAAAATTAATTCTTAAAAATATAATAAATTTAATTCATAATTATGGAAGATCTTAACTTCTTTCACATATTCTGATTATATAGTACATATAAATATAGGAAGTCATTTCAATTTAAAATTTAATAGATGAGGTCAAATTCAATGATACAACTTACATTAACAGTGAGACTAGTTGAATATGGTAAATTCTTTCAAACAACATGCGTTTTTAATATACTAAATATGTATAAATTTCTTTTAATTAATGAATTCAATTATTTAAATTCAAATATTCTAGGTAAATTAGCTTCCCCACTTTGAAAATGAAGCATGCCATTATAGTCTTTGGGATAGTCTCTTAGATGGTTAGAATTTGCATATTGACTTAAGGGGCTGACAGAGGACAATGTTGTCTGTTATTGTGGTGGGAATGAATTCTCTTTGTATCAATGTATCAATCCACTAAATGGACTTACAGATATCACAGCCCAAACCTACAGCTTGTGTACCTAATATTTTTCACAGGACTCTGCAATTCCACCCAGGTAGTTTTATCACTGGATTTAATTTTCTTTGGATTTATGTTACTTAAAATATATCTTTATATAAGTATAAATACATCTGATCTTGATGGGAATCTATATTTTTTCTCACAATTTTTAAAATATCTTTATTTTTTATTATTTTTATGTGTTTCTGAGGATCAAACGCCTTGCCTCACATGTGCTAGGCAAGTGCTCTGCCACTGAGGTACAACTTCAGGCCCCTCTTCACACAGTTTTTCTCTTTGTTAGAACAGGTGTTATTAGATCTATGGAAGCCTTTTAGTCATTGCCCAGACAAACCAGACAGAAAGAGGAAGAGAGAAAAGAAGGAAGGAAGGAGGGGTAGGGGGTGGGCGGTGGGCAGTGACAACATGACACAGAATGAGAGGGAAGAAGAAAGATGAGCAAAGGGAATTGGCAACCTCCGTTGGCACAATGGAGGTCATTGGTAACTTTGATAGCAGCCTGCTGCAAAGTAGTAAAGATTGTAAAGAAAAGTTTAATTGAACAATTTGCATGTAATTTCAGGTGTGAATGACTGAAATAGACTTAAAATGAGGTAGGTATAATTTATCTATTTGTTTTTTGTTCCTTTTTATGTTTTTTATTTTATTTTTTATTTTGGAGAGGGTGATATTTAGGTATGCATATTTTCAAAGCTATACCTTTGAAACAATGTATTCTGCATATTTTGTCTGTGAATGTTCATGACTTTTCAATAATATTTTAAACAAAGCAGATTCTAACTTTTCATTTCTGGTTTGAAATAAACAATGATACATCCCTTCAATCCACATTCTTCTCCATCCAGGAAAATACATTTTAATTGACTCCAGTTTTACTGATCACTATACTCTCTGAGGAGGTTTGAGGAACATATTTTTTTTTTTAGACAAATAAAAAAACCATATTTTTTTCAGTTTAGGTTTTCATATGTTTTTTTTTTTTTTTTTAATTCAGAATTCCTGTACAGAACTTCCTTAAAAACAGTAGCCTTTGCCAATATTTATTCCTAATGAGCTTCTGGCTGACTTATTACTCTTGCATTCCAAACAAATCTCAAATGTTTCACATTGCTTCATACAAATCACAGTTACCTGCTTCTATCACAATATAATCACTAATACCCTGTGATTAGTTTGCTGTTTGTGGAATATAAAGGCCCTTTCAACCTTCTCAGTTCTGAAGAATTCCTTTTCATTTTTCAAGTATCTTTAAGGTTTACTTCTTTTTGAATATTTATTCCTGACACAATTTCTGGTGCTATTTTTCAAGATGGACTTCCATGTTGACTCAGTATATGAAATACTTATGTGACTCACATATACATAGAAATTGGTGTGGGTAAGAATGAAATATTCCATTTGTCACATCTATTCATTAAAATATTTCTAAAGGGACTGAAAATAAAGTAGATCATTTATGTACTTATAGGAAAGGATAAATTATTGAGTAAAACAAATTATAAAATTAAACACATAAGTAAATATAAAAGCTCCTACTGTCAGGTGTGGTAACATATGCCTGTAATCATGGTGACTTAGGAGGTTGAGGTGGGAGGATTGCCAGTTCAAAGCCAGTCTTAGCAACTAAATGAGGCCCTAAGAAACTTACCAGCTTCTTGGTGGCACATGCCTGTAATCCAAGCAGCTTGGGAGGCTGAGGCAGGAGGATCTCAAGATCAAAGCCAGCTTCAGCAAAAAGCGAGGCACTAACCAACTCAGTATGACCCTGTATCTATAAAATAAAAAATAGGGCTGGGGATGTGGCTCAATGGGTGGGTGAGTGCCCCTGAGTAGTTTAATCTCTGGTTAAACAAAACAAAACAAAAAGAACCTTCCACAAATCAAAGATATACCCAGTAGAAAACTTGGCAAAACCCTTCAACAGACAGTCACTATTAAAAAGAGGTTTTCAAATGGCCAAAAACCAGGAAAATCTGCTCTATAATTATCAGGAAAATACAAATTAGTTTCACAAGGCTGTGCACTCTTTTATAAGAGTGGTACAAGAAGCTGAGAATTGTGGTGCATGCCTGTAATCCCAGCAGCTCCAGAGGCTGAGGAAGGAGGATCCAGACTTCAAAGCCAGCCTCAGAAACAATGAGGCACTAAACAACTCAGTGAGACCCTATCTCTAAATAAAATACAAAATAGGACTGGGGATGTGGCTCAGTGTCAAGGGCCCCTGAATTCAATCCCTGGGTCAAAAAAAAAAAAAAAAGTGGTACAAAAACACTTTATAAAACTCGGAAACTGTGTAAGCTAAAACTATATATACCTACAACCTCTGAAAGATATGCTTAAGAAAGTTCAAGAAAGCATACTTTCTTAAATGCAAGAACTGAAGACAATCCAATTTTTTTTTTTTTTTTTTTTTTTGGTATTGGGGTATTGAACCCAGGTGTGCACTTTTCTTAACTAATGAGCTACAGCCTCAGCCCCCCCCCCCCCCCCACCCTTTTTTTGAGAGATAATCTCATTAAGTTGCTTAGGTCCTTATCACTTTGTTAAGACTGGCTTTGAACTTGCAATCCTCCTTCTTCAGCCTCTGGAGTCACAGGTGTGAGCAACTATGCCCAGTGACAATCCAAATATCTATCAAGAGGAGAATAGATAAATAAATTTTGGCATATTGTGTGATTGATTAGTCCATAGCACTTAAAATGGATGAACTCTTGCCACATGGAAAAGTATGGCCAGCAGTACACAGGAGTCTCTTCTTACCAGATTAAAAGAGGCAATTATGGGCATCTCTATCCAACTGCACAGTCAGTCATATATTGTCAGCCTGAAACCAGCAATGGTGGGATTATGAGCATTATAGAAATCAGTAAATGCTGAAAGTCAGGGCTTTTTCCTTCTTTGAAGAGCTAACTTATTAGCACACTACTAATATATTCCACCAACATAGTTCTGAAGAAGTCAAACACAAAAGTATGTATATTATTCCATCTACAGAAATTTTAAAAATCTGTGATACTAAGTAAGCATTGGTCCTAAAATTCAAAACTGGAGAATAATGGATACCCTTCAACATTAAGGGTAGTGATGTAAATTGGATGTGAGGAGGGCTTCTGGATGAAGCTCTGTTTCTTGCTCTTGATGTTGACTGGTCAATGTATTCATTTTTTTTAGAAATTCACCAAGCTGTGTAACATGATGTCATTTTGTATTTGTAAACTATTGTATGCACAGAAAAATGTCTGGAATGATTAGTACCAAGATGTTGTTGTTTTTAATCTCTGGAAAGTGATGTGCTATGGTACCTGAGTTTTCTACTTCCTTTGCTTCTGCACACATTTTTTTAAAAAATAATGTAATAAAAATTAAGAGAAAAATACACATTTTCTCAAATACTACAAACATTTTTCATGTCTTTTTAATATTTCATTTTATCATTGAATTAGAATATTTCTAAATTTTCTACTTCTCAAAAACAAAACAAACAAACAAAAAAAACTTGTCTACAAAGATTCCTTTAGTTTAGGTCAAGTAACCATAAGGGGAACAAGAACTAATTACTTTGAAAATGTGGAATGTAGATGAATCATTAAGAACTGTTCTAATTTTAACTATGTCCCTATCTTTTAAGTCAGTTTTCTTGATTTATAATTTATATACAATAAAATGCATAGCTTTGAAATGCACAGATCGAGCATTAAACAAGTATACTTGCTCTCTTATGTAAAAAGATTGAAATTAAAAAAAAAACAGACACTTGGAGAAGTTATAATTCTCATTTGGCAAAACTGGCATTTATTGTACACTTTAGAGTTTCAGAATGCTGTGTTTACAAATTAAGAAGCAGCCAATGAATATTAAAGTATATTTTTCTTAACATTGTTAAAGCATTTTTTCAAAAGAAAATACTCATTATAGGCTACATAAAAGAAGATAAATTTATTTTACTTTTGTTATACCCAGAAATGAGTGTAATACTTTGATTTAGTTGATTTTTGTACAAAGACAGATTTATCTTTTCCTCATTCTCATTTTGACTGATATCACCCCTTTCAATTTGTGAAAGAATTCTTAATATTACGGGTAGTGTATCTCATTTCCTTCTTTGGAATGTATCTCATCATTGTTTTCATGAAAGTGTGTTTTCCTCAAATTTAGGTTACCATAATGATATTGTGCTGGATTATAACGCAGGAGATTTCTAGATACATATGTGATGTTCAACTTGAAACAACCTGATCAAATATGATAGTGACTTTATACAAACTTGTTTGAAATGTGAAACTCACAGATTCCAAGTGTCAGGATTACTGCCAACACATTGACTCCTATATAAAACAGCAATTTTTGTTATCCCTGTTTCATAAAAAAATAATTTAGCAAAACTGAGGAAATTGCATAAAAATGCATGACAGGGAAGTTAAAGAAGAAAGCTGCTGGAAAGAGTCTAAAGTGTAGAGAGTCTACAGTACTTTAGAATCATTACAGAGTTAACTGGAAACTTTAGTCAACCTTAGCCAGCCATAAGGGGAACATCATAGCTACAGCTTATTGATCCTCTGCTTTGTGCCAAATATTAGAGTCCAAGTACTCTGCCAGGCACAATCCTCACACTCTGCAACTTTGCAGCCTAGAGATTCTGCAAAAACTGATGGCCAAGTAGTTAAAGCAATTATCTTTCCCTTCTTTAATATTTCTATTGGAATCTACTATTTCCTGAGTAAAGAGAAGAGGGCAATAAGGTCATGTTTTAACTTATCCACCTATCTATGAAATAATATCAAGTATTTCTTGTGTGTGGATATTTTACCTTATGAAATACTTAAGATGCTCTTTAAACAAGAGTATTGTGATTAATATGAAATTATGAATAAGGAGTCCACATGGTTTTCCTAATACACATTCTTATTGTTCTTTTTGGCACATAATTTTTGCTTTCTGGTTTTCTCATTCATCTTTCTATTTAGGTTCTATGTTCCTCCTTTCAGAAAAAAGATTCCCAGGAGGAGTAATTGTTTCTTATATGTCATAATTGCTTCATTACTTAACATAAAATAATTCAATAATTCCAAAGCACTTTTCTATATACTAAGCCTTGTGGTTAATTCTGAAAAATAGACAGGATCAAAATATAGTCCTTGGCACCAAGGATCTTAAATCCTGAAAAGACATAAGAGTAAAATATGTAATAAAACACCTCAGTAAAAATCCAGGAAGAAGAGATCAGTTATAAGTTCAAAAATCTGTAGATATTAAGAAAGCCTTACAACATAGGTTTTTTAAAGCAAGATTTTTAAAGAAGGAAAAAAGGTATTCACGTGAAGGTGGGAATAAAATTTCCACATAGAAGGGCACCTGTGCACTTAGGATACTTTCAAATATGATATTATTAAGCCAATGTAATATTCATTTTTACTCTGGGCATAAATTATTAAGAATATATGAAATAGGTGGTTAAGGAGAATAATTACAAGAAATTGACACTCTTAAATTTTTAATAAGCAAGGTATAGGTACGGTTATAACAGGTTGCTTATTCGTTATTATAGGATGTTCATGATAAATTACTAAATGATCACTTTCCTTTTTAACATCAGTTTTTCTTCAATTCATTCATTCATTGAAAACACATTTATCAGCTGGGCGCAATGGCACACACCTGTAATCTCAGTGGCTCAGGTGGCTGAAATAATATCTCTAAATTTTCTACTTCTCAAAAACAAACAAACAAACAAAAAACTTGCCTACAAATATTCCTTTAGTTTAGGTCACCAGTGGCTCAGGAGGATCCGGAGTTCAAAGCCAACCTCATCAAAAAGCTATGCACTAACCAACTCAGTGAGACCCTGTCTCTAATAAAATAAAAAAAAAATAGGGCTGGGGATGTGGCTCAGTGGGTGAGTGCCCCTGAGTAGTTTCATCCCCAATACCAAAAAATGAGAGAGAGAGAGAGAGAGAGAGAGAGAGAGAGAGAGAGAGAGAGAGAGAGAGAGAGAAAGGGAGGGAGGAAGGAAGGAAGGAAGGAAGGAAGGAAGGAAGGAAGGAAGGAAGGAAGGAAGGAAGGAAGGAGCGAGCCATATTCATCAAACAGTTTCTGGTTGCTGGGAATTATGGTTAAGAAAGATATAAAACAAAGTCCCTGACCTCAAAAAGTTGAGTCTGTCTGGGGAGATATACAGGTACACACAGCTTCAATGTAGAGTGAGAAGTGTTACAGTCAGGGTTGGTTCAAAGAAGCAAGATAGTATCCACTGGGTTTGGCTTTATTCCCGCTTGGCTAATATTTCCCTGATAGTTAAAGAAGGAAGTGCAGTGTGGCCTGATGCTTACTAGGAACATTCAAAAAAGAAACTTCTGACTGTTGTTTTTTTGAAAAATATCAATTCCTCTAAAACTTAGTTTTCTTGTCTTTAAAGGTGAATAATACTAAATGTGACAACAAAAATCTTGTGTAATTTACATAATTGGCCACTAGAAGTTGCAAATTCTTTTAGGTTAAGTCCTGACAAATAAGTGAAATAATAGATATAAAACATGTAACATAGTATCTACCTTATAGAAAGTGTTCATAATGTTAGATATTAATTACTTGTTAAAGGTATATCTTCCCTATAAAACTATAAGTTCCATAAGGTTTATATATCTGAGTAATGGGTATTTATTCTCTGAATCCTCAAACACATCCTGTTTACCATAGAGGCGTATTAATTCAATTAGTGTTATTCCTCAGCATCCATAGTGGACTTATTCCAGGACCCCCTGCTGATAGCAAACTCTGAGGATGCTTAAGTCCCACATATAAAATGATATACGTTAAATAATCTCTCCAGATTACTTATAATGCCTAATACAATGCAAATGCTATTTAAATTATTTATATATATATATAATGCCAAAATAAAAGTCTATACAAGTCTATACATGTTCAGTACAGACACATTTCTTCCCAGATGTTTTCTAAGTGAGGTTGATTGAGGATGTGGAACACTTAGATATGAAGGGCCAACTGTACTAGGTAGCTCTAGGTAGTTCTAACCCTGCTGAAAAATCTTTTTTTTTTTTTTTTTTAAATACTGAACTGAAATTTGCTTCAGTTATGGTCACACCTTACCTTCAAAACATGTACACTGCCCAAGTGTACTTGATGGTACTGAGTGATCCCAGACTTTGCAAATGAGGAGATATATTTAAGTTATTTGAATGGTTGTTATCCAAGGAAGGTTACGAAGTGTAGAGAGGACTAGATGTAAAGGTTAAGTCCAAGTCTTATGACACCAAGAACATTGATTCTCCCCATTCTACAGCAGACTCAGTAAATAGCCTGAGCTCTGTGGAGGCTGTACAGTGGTATGAAGTAAGACACAATTATTGCAGTTCTTAACTTTGTGACTTTGGATAATTTAATTCATCTTACTACATATCCATCTCAGCGGAGATGTGGAATCTCCTGCGAAAGAACGACTCAGCTACAGGCCCCGGGCGCTGTCCACGCTTGAAAATCTTGAAGGGTTCCTATAATAATTAAATGAAATAATGTATATAAAATATATCATAACAAGTGCTTACTAGGTAAAATCCAAGTTATTCTGCCATTCCTGACTAGATTTGACACCAGGAACATTAGAAAAAATATAATAAGTGTAGAATTTTGTTAGAAAGGCTTTAGAAACTCCCTCTTTTCTTCACTGGGTCATCAGGCAATCTCTTGATTCACTGTTGACAGATGAATTTCCAATATTTGTTCACTTTGTTCACAAATTCTTTATCAAAGTACCCAAGACACTGTATAATCTAGTCCATTTTCTCTATTTTTATCCTGCCTCTCCTTTTTCAAAAATCAAGCTATTTGTTATCCCTTGGATACACTAAATTTTGGGCCTTTGTCTATCTTGCTGGTTCCCACTCCTTAATGTCTCTTCTCATCTTCACTGATTAAACCCTACTTGTACTTCATGAATTTGTTAAATGCAAAGTTTCTATAATACATTCCTAGAGAATGCATAGTCTTCTTCATGGACTATAAGAACATAGTTGATTTCATGAAGCATGGATATTCTTTCCCTCTACATAACATTACTATTATTAAGAATATATAAAAGGGAATAGAATTAGGTGTGATTGTTTCTCTCAGTTAATAAAACAAATAACAATTTTTAAAATTTTTGTTTATCTTTTATATTTTTAGTTTGTTCTAATTAATTATACATGACAGTAGAATGCATTTTGACACGTCATAGATAAATGTCGAGAATAACTTCTCATTTGTCTAGTTTTATATGATGTAGAGTTACACAGGTCATGCAATCATATGCACATAGGGTAATAGTGTCAGATTCATTCTGCTATCATTCCTGAGTATGATAGTATGACCTCTTCCCTCCCTTCTTCACTTCCCTCGGTCCAGTCCAAAGTACCTTTATTCTCCCCCATTGTGAATTAACAATTTCTTATTTATTTTGAAAGACTGGCCAAATTCAGGTAGGATATGAAAATGAAGCCTCTGAGTTCAGCAAGTTCCAATATCATTCCTCTAAAAAATGATTTTATAAAGGTTTGGGAGTGTAGCTCCTTGGTAGAGCCCTTGCCTAGCATACCTGAGGCTCAGGTAGAGCTCCAGTACCACTAAATAAATAAATACTCAAATAAATTCCTTGTGCATGGGTCAGGATGATTGCCAATTGGAGGCTAGGCTTGCCTCAGAAGCAAAGTCAGACCCTGGTCTCAATAAATACATAAATAAATAAATACTCAGTTGGTTTTATTATGTAAATAGAGGGCCACACCCTAAATATTGTAAATAACAATGTAATTTGTTACGAAAAAAGAGCTTGGTGGTAGGTGACTTTGAAGCCAACCCTATCTAAATATAAAGCCTTTTCTGCTTGAATTTATGCAGCACATTATTGTAAGTATTTTGTAGGGTTTGAAGCTGGGGGAAAAAAAAAAAGTTCTTAAGAGATGACTTAAGTCTTTTCTACCAACTAGGTTGGAGCCAGGTCAGTATTTATTTTCCCAGGCAAACGGAGGAGCATTCTGTTGAGTCACTGAAGCGGAGAGAGAAAAGTAGCGCTCCCCTCTCGCAGATTCACCCCTCTTTAAGCAAGAGCTGCAAATTTCCAGTAGCAACTTTCTTTTTTTTAAGCGCCTCTCGAAAGAGGCCGGGTTTCCTTGCCTACCCCTCGCACGGATTGGTTCAGAGTAGACGAGCAATACTTTTAGGGAGGAACTGAACCCCAGCACTGGGAGTGAATTCTAGCCGCGGGTGACTGATAGGCCAGGCACTAGGGGAGGAAGGCTGACCCATGGCGGGGCGGGGCGGGGCGGGGCTGCTGGGCTAGGACCCGGCTTGTGCGGTCGCGGCGGAGGCTCAAGTCTCAGGAGGCCTAGCCCCACTCAGCGGAGATGTGGAATCCCCTGCGCGAGAACGACTCAGCTGCAGGCCCCGGGCGCCGTCCGCGCTTGCTCTGCGCTGGGGCGCTGGTGCTGGCCTCCGGCCTCTTTATCCTCGGCTTCCTCTTCGGTAGGGGCGCTTTTGCTAAGCAAACCCCAGAGCTTCCCCGCGCAGTTCCGCGGTTTCCAGATTCGCAAGCCGACAGCCCAGTGGGGTCCTGTCGCTCATCTTCCCTAGGGGCGGGCTGTTTGGAAAAGGGCAATAGGCGGAAGGGTTCCTTCGAGATTGGCGGAGCATTGCTGCGGGCTTTATAGGGTTGATTTCTAAAGACGTTTTAGGGAAGGTATAGAACAGGGAGAAGGGTTGAACCTGAAATTGAACGCCCCGCAAGATTCAATACTTTTGGGGACAAGTAGCATTATTTTTACGGTTGTGTAACGAGGTCATCCAAGCTTTGCCTGAAGCGGCTCCTACCTGTTTGGGGTTTTCGTCTAGTTCGGTGCCTGGGAATGCTTCAGGTGCAAGGTAGAATTCGGGGTATTACTGCAAAAGGAGTCTTCACAGTCTTAAGTCCTAGAGAGTAGCAGAGGCACATTTAAGAAATGGGTGAATTATTGCTAGCGCTTTGAACCAATCTTTGTATTGTTTCTTCAGTATTGATTTACAGACTTAATCCAACTCTACATGAAAATCATAGCAGTACGTGCAGACTCAGTCTTTAAATTCTAATTTTGATTCTACCACTTCGTAGTGACCTTGAACAAATTACCAAGTCTCTTTCAACCTCAGTTTCTCACTTTATGGTGAGGATAATACCTGCAATTTATAGATTATAGTAAACGAAATAGCATGCAAAGTTCCTAGCACCATACTGCGATTATTTTTGCTCTTCATTTCTCCTCTATAAGGAGATGATCCTAACAGGACTACTCCAAGATATCAACAGATAGTCCGCCCTGACTCTGAATTCTGGATCCCCTCGCTGGGATTTAGAAGACCCTTAACTGGTCCACGTTAAGTTTATTCAGATAAACTTAACCAGTTAAGTTTATTCAAATTTGCTATCATCTGCTAGTTCGCTGTGTGACCCTGGAGTTTCAAAAGACTTTTGAGCCATATACTCTGTTCATAAACTAACATGTGGGATTGGTAACCACCTAGGGTTGTTGTGGGGCTTAAATAGGATACATGTTCAATAATTATACATTTCAAATGAAGTTTTCATTTTCTCAACTAGAAAACTAGGAGTTAAGAACTGACAAGGTCAGCATACTAGTCAAATATCCTATCTGTCTTAAAGGCATCTCATTCTTTCTAGTTCTGCCCTTACCCCAATTCCTGTATTCAGTGTCAGTGGCTGGCACAGGATAGGTTTTTTATTGTGTTTGTTTTCCTTAATATTCTCTGCTGTCCTCTCCCGTCTGCAGACCTCTAAGCTTTTCATCATGTTCATTTTTCAGATCCCAACTCAAATATCAAATATCTCATCCTCAGTGTATCCTTCTCTGATCCCACATTCTAATCAAAGTCCTTTAATTTAATTAACAGGTAAAACCATATATCATTCATGTCCAATCATGTATTTTAATGTGTTGTTTATATGCATGTGTGTTTGTATACATATGATCAAAAATTGGAGAACATTATGAAAACAGTGGGTGTTGAGTTTGTAATAATTTTAATCACACATCAGTATACTCTTTCCAAATAAATCCTGTCATGATTCCATCTCTCCCTTAGATTAAAAGTCAACCACAGAGGCTAATGGGCTCTACACAATGTGGGTATGCATTGCTTCTGGCCTCCTGCGTACATTGCATGCCTTGCAGAAATGTTGGGTAAATTGGTGTTTCACTGTAGGTTTCTGACCTTCAACTTCTCAAGCCTATTTCAACCAGAAACAAAATCGCAGCGCATTCTGTTTTCATTTCAGAACCAGAGCAAATTAAAAGTTTGAGTTCTTTTCAACATTTTTGAAATAATTTATGTACTTGAAATATGAAATAGTTAATTCACTATACACATTATTAAATGTTTATTCCAGGTCAACAGGCAAGAAGTCACTAGAGAGAGAATCTTTACAGAGAAAGAAAGTGGATCCATATTTGGACTTTATTTTTAATATGTACAGTTTATGTTCATTGGTTGAAACCCTAGTGCCATATTTAAATCAAGTGCTGATACTTCATAAAACATTTCTTAAAATAGCAACAATATATTATTATTGAAATTTGAAATAAAAACATGTTGCTTTGTAATTTTTAAATGTTTGCATGATGCTTTTTCAGTGGAAGTAGGCAAAGGAAATTAAATTTCAGAAAATATCAGCTAACATCTTGAAATATTGATATTTTGTGTTTTACACATGACAGATACAATCAAAAAGAAAAATAAGACTTGTCTATAAGCTTATATCTCATTCCTATATTTGTTTGTATTTTACAGGATGGTATATAAAATCTTCCAAGGAAGCTACGAACATTGTTCCACAGAATGGTCTGAAGAAAACATTTTTGGATGAATTGAAAGCTGAAAACATCAAAAAGTTCCTATAGTAAGCATATACTTAAAAATTGTATGAATAGATAATTGGGTATTATTCTGTTAAGAAGTTTTGATATTTCATACATAGGCATGTTTTTTTTTTTTTAGATCAGTGTTTTCTGTTTGCTGCAGATCTTGCATCTCATTTCATGTGGGGAGGATTATACTCTTAGCTAAACTTTACATTATTACAGAGGCTTCAGAGTAGGAGTCAGTGAACTTTTTCTGTAAAGTGATCAGCCTTTGTGGGCCAACACATCTTTGTCATAACTACTCAGCTTTGCTATTAAAGCAACAAAGAAGCCATGGAAAATATATTAAAAATAAGCATGTAAGTTATGATAAAATATTATTTATAGGCAGTGGTATTTGAACAAAATTATTCTGTTTTATTCACCTATTTGTATTTAAAAACCATTCTGGGTCTGTGGACTATACAAAAAACAGCAGTAGGCTAGATTTGGCCTGAGGAAATTAGTTTGCTGACTCATGCTTTAGAGAAAGATAGTATTTTTTAGTAAAAAACAGACTTGGGAGCTGAACAGAATTGAGTTTGAATTGCATCTTTGCTGGCTAATACTAAAATAGGTTTAAGTGACTACTTAATCTTCCCAAGCCTTCATTTCTATCCCTGTAACACAGAGATAATAATATTGCTGTGATGAGAATGAAATTGGAGAGTATGTTTGGCGTATTTTGAATATTAGTTCCATGCTTCCTGAGATAGCAAAGAGCAAAAGAGAAAATGAGTAATTTTTAAAAGTATTTACAAAGCAACTAAAAATAAAACAAAGCAACTAAAATAAAACAATTAATATATAATTGATTAGAATAGCTAGTTTTTGTCAGAGCATAAATTCTCCTAGCATATTTATTTATTCATTTATTTTTTACAAATTAGCTTAGTGCATATATCCAAAAAATATCTGAAGTACCTCTAGTGATTGAAGGATTTTCTAGTGAATACAGGATGTAATTTTATATAAAAAGACCATAACGTACACATAGATAGATAGATATGCATAGTCATAACAAACACATAAATGTCTATATTAATTGCAACAGAATCAAAACTGTGGATAAAAATTTGCTAAGGGACTTGGAAGGTTTTTTGGAAGATCCTCTTTAAGTGAGAGAACTTGAAGTTCAAACTTCTTTACTGTGCAGAAAACTCTCCTTGGCCTCTTGCACTTATTCAACTATAATCATGTTGATTTGGGATAAAGGCTCATTAAACATTAATTTCTAACCACTTTCAATTTTTGTTCACCAGTAATTTTACACGGATACCGCATTTAGCAGGAACAGAACAAAACTTTGTGCTTGCAAAGCAAATTCAATCCCAGTGGAAAGAATTTGGCCTGGATTCTGTTGAGTTAGCCCATTATGATGTCCTGTTGTCCTACCCAAATAAGACTCATCCAAACTACATCTCAATAATTGATGAAGATGGAAATGAGGTAAAAAACAAAAAGGGAATAAAAGAAACATCCATCCCAGTCTATTCTTTTCAAATATCTTCTATGAAACAATATGCTCTCCCTTCTTCAAATTTTGATAGAAATCAATATTATTGAAGTTTGTGAGTAATATCTTTGATAACTCATTATAGTGTCAACTACTCTGTTGTTATGTTTGAGTTTAATGTGATGTTGGAAAGATTCTGATAAATTAGTGATTTATGATAGTTACTGTCTTTATTTTTTGTATTTTAGTATTGTACACCGATGTCAAATATTATATACTGATAAAATTCCAAGAAACTAAAATAGATACACTTTTGATAGGTTTAAATTATGAACACACTGCATAGATGTGGAGTTGCTAAAATATTCATTGACCAGTGTGTTGTTTTCACTAGCAGGTTTTATTGGTTTGTAATGATCATGTTTCCACTTGATCTTATTCAAAAGGCTAAGAGGCAATGAATTTTTATGTCTGAAAGGACCATGTGTTCAAATCTCTGACAACTTGTGTGGGGCATTTGGAGGGGGAAATGATTTGGAGGCAAGTTCTACAGGATGTTATCTACTCTAAAGAATATGCAACATTGTTTGCAAATTTAGGCATATACAGGAGGAAGAGAAGAAAACACACATAATCAACACAATTCCTATTGTAATTTGTGTTCAATAAGAAAGCTCATAAAATATAACTCAAATATCTACCCCTGTTTACCACATCTTAGTTTTAGGACTATCATATCTAAAATTGGCTCTTTCAGTCTGGAAAGCTTCCTTCAATCCTTTTATTACTGGGTATTCTAAGTTACATATTGCTTCAAATATATCCAGCTTGATAAGTGCACTGAAAATGTCATGTAATTTTAATATTAATTTTTTTTCAAAATATGTCATTAAATGCCTCTCATATCAGTCTCTTCTTGATAAAGGATTAATATATTGTTTTATTCAGTCACTGATAGAATCCCATGCTAAATTTCCTAATATAATTTCCTAATATTATTTTCCATATTACCTATTTTAAACTTTAGTAGTGAACAATTTAAATTTGAAGAAATGCTATTAAACTTTGTAAAATTTAAAAGTATTTTTAAAGTATGGGGAATGATAATATACATCATAGGCTTTCATGATATCTACAGAATAAGTGCTGGCATATCTATATAATCAATTATGAACTTGATTTTCCTTTAAACTTGCTTTTAAAGGAAAATTATTTAATGACATAATAAAATATTGACAATGTTAGAAATGCACACATATATAAGACTGTCTTGATATATCAAATTTGGGGATTATTAGTATATAAAAATGGAAAATAGCAGACTCTTAATGTTTTTCTTTTGTCTTTCCTTCACTTACCAATTTTGGCTGGTTCATTGTTTTTGTTATTTCATTATTTATTTTTTTGTTATTACATACATTTATAAAGTTACTAAAGCCTATCACATGAAATAAAAATGAATCATGGGCTGAGGATATAGCTCAGTTGGTAGAGTGCTTGTCTCACCTGCACAAGGCCGTGGGTTCAATCCACAGCAAAACACACACGCACACACACACACACAAAGAATCATACAAAAGTTTTATTTTGGAGACTTTACTGAATGGTGCTAGCTACCTAAAGCATCTTATTTATTCCAAGTTATATCATTGATTCATTTTAATTTTTTACAAGTTACACAAGCATTTCATCACATGGTCCTATGGGATACCGTACTTCCTCTGCATTTTACCATTTTCAGGGCAATCACTATTCAACTACCCACTGATTCTTTTGACATTCACCTCCATTTGTATAAGTTTGTTTCAAATTCTGGCATTATCTATATAAATTGTGTCAATTCAGCTATATGCCATCCCCCTACTCTGTTACCAATGTTCTTTCTTATCTCCTAGTGTAGTTTGTTATATGTGGCAAACTATTCACAGCTGAGCTGTGTGGTAAGGTATGATTTCTTCTATTCTTGTATAACACAGACAAGTTTCCTGCCCACAGGCAACAGATATAATTAGTAGTTTCTAGATCCTATTAGAAACCCAGTGTTCTTACTCTACATAAGTACTTTGTTTCACTTTGTTTATGCGTAGATAACGTACCACAGACATTGAACTGCACATTGCCTTTTTATGTCACAAAAAGTAAATAGAAATTTATAATCCAAAATTGTTTAAATTATACTCAGAACACATAATATGAAGCTATTAGTGAATTTCAGAAAGTGACTAATGTTCTAAGGCTGATATATATTCTACTTTTAATAAATTCAATCAAGTAAGTAATTTCCTTGACCTTAAAATTATTTTCTTCATTGTTAGAATAACTCATGAGGTTGCTGTGAAATTTAGTGCTTCACACTGTGACATAATATTGAAGATTTCCAAAAATTAATTGAGGCAAGCTTGAATTCTCCCTTGCCAGGAAGACTCACTGATATGGCTTTGCTTCTATATGTATTTTTATTGCACCTTAGCAAATTTCTTTTACAAACTTACAGTTTCTTTTACAGACTTACAGTGACACAGATAAGTTTGTACCCTATGCAAATCACAGAAAAAAATATGGGAAATTTGGAAAGTGTAGGGATTTTAGCACAGTGGTTGATTTGGTATCACTTGAGGTCCCATCAGTCTCAGTATTATTCGTACTCACTCCCAGCGCCTCTGTCCTGGATATACTGCACTGGCAGTGATGAGAGTATGATATTGAAAGAAGTGATGATATCTGGTAGCCTTGAATTTCTTCCAGTCTTGAAGGGAATGACTTTAAAGTTCCACCATTAATTTTGATAGTTGCTATACTCTTATCAGGTTAATTTGCTTCCTGTACAGGTTGCTAAGACTTCTTGCTGTGAATGTGTTGAATTGTATCAACACATTTTTTTTTTTTTTTTTTGAGATGAGCAAGATATTTTTCTTTCTTGAGCTGATGGTAATATTAAGTGATACTCTAATGTTAATCTAACCTTACATTTCTGGAACTGGTACTAGGAGTTTAAATTCATATGTTCATATATATTCAACTTATATTCCTAACATGTCTAGTCTTTTTTTTTGCAAGTTACTTCTTAGGCTGTAATCTCTAGATCATACTTGTTTTATAACATGAGTTGTTCATAGTAGTCTTTGAGAAAGGTTGTGTTTGTTATATTTAAACGATCTTTTTTCTTTAACCTTTCATGGAGAACTAGTTGGCCTTGGCATTTTATTTTGAACTCAGGGGCAATTGACCACTAAGCCAATTTTGTATTTTATTTAGGGACAGAGTCTCACTGAGTTACTTAGCACCTTGATTTTGCTGAAACTGGCTTTGAATTTGCGATCCTCCTGTTTCAGCCTCCCATACCTCTGGGATTAAAGGCTTGTGCCACCACGCTCAGCTCGTTCATTAAGTTTTTTAAAGCTGCATTTTCCGTTTCATCTAACTTTTCAAATTTATGGTCATCATTTTTATTAATACTTTCTTACCTTTTAATAATTTGTATAGTTGGGCTGGGGATAGAACTCAGTGGTAGAACACTTTCCTAGCATGCACAAGGCCTTGGGTTCAATTCCCAATATTGCCCAAAATAAGTAAATAAATAAACAAACAAACAAACAAATAAATCTGCCTAGCAGCTGTAGATAAGCTTTTTTCCATACCTAATATTATCTTTTATGCGTTTGCTATTTTTTCTTATTGATCTTTAGAGAGACGTCAATTTGACTTATGCATTCAAAGAATAAACTTTTGGCTTTGGGAAACTTTTCTTGTGTGACTTTGTTTTATGTTTTATTAGTTCCATTCTTACTTTATAATTGCCTCTTCTTTCTTTGTTTTGTTTACATGGCTATTCTTTGTAGCTTACCTTGTTGGCATTTGGCCTTATTTTTAATATGAGTTTTAAGGCTACAAATTTCCCTCTAAGTGTCACTTCAACTGAATCTCACAACTTTTCAAAAAGAATACTTTAGCTATCTTACCATCAAATAGTTTTCTTAATTTCTATTATTGTTCCACTCTGGAATTACTTAGAATTTTAAAAATTCTGAATTTTAAGATTGTTCTTACTGTCTAGTTTGATCTGATTCTTAGATTAAATATACTGTGATAAGATAAAGTGATTTGTAGGACGATAATTCTTTGACAGTGGTTGAAGTTTCCTTTAGAAACTAATATATGGTAAACTTTTATAAATATTTCATTCTTTTTAAGTGTGTGTATGTGTGTGTGTTGGTTTTGGGATTTAATATTTTATATCTGCTTTTTGACTTGCATTTGTTCATTATCTGACTGAAATCCCCTTTTCCTTAAATGCATCCTTATTCTGTCTACTTTCTCTATCAATGAAAGAAGGAGAAATGTTAAAGTTAAATACTCAGTATTCTAGTATTGATTTTTTTTTTAAATTTTATTTTATTTATTATGTGGTGCTGATGATCAAACCCAGTGCTTCACATGTGCTAGGCAAATGCTCTACCACTGAGACACAACCCTAGCCCCTAGTATTAAGGCTTTACCATGACAAGTTGAATGTAGATTATTTTCTTATTTATTTTAATCAAACTATTTTGAAACTCCTAAATCTGAGAGTTCATAATTTTTATTAGCTTTGGAATATTCTTAGTTATTAAATATTCAAATCTAGTTCTTTCACATTCATTTTGTTTTCTTCTTTTAGAACTGTGTGTGTCCCAATCATTCTCATTTTATTCTTTAGTTTTCTTAATATTTCTTCTATACTTTTCATTTCTAAGATTCTGTGCTGTATGCTGGGCCATTCCTTCAGATCTGTCTCTTAAACTCATTACTTTTCTCCAGATTTGTCTGTTTTTTAACCTACAAATCATTTTTAATTTTTTTCATCTAACTTTTAACCAACATGTGTACAATAAATATAAGAAAAGTAGTCTTTGCAGATGTGATTTTACTTTGTTCTTTCTGTTGGCTCTTTTCTAACTATTTGTGTGTTTAGTGATTTGGGGGGACTCTGAGTTCTTTCTCACAACTTTGTTGAACTTTCTTAAATCCTAAATTTAAGGCTAAGTCTTTCTGATAGTTGCTGCCAAGTCCCAGGGGACACCATAAATCTGGTACTACTTTAAAATATTATTTTTTAGTTTAAGGTATTTTGTACCATATGGATCATGAATGGGAAATTGCAGGGCTATGAATTCTCTGGTGCCTTTCTTTCTACTCTACACTAAGCCATCACTTTCTGTAGAGCAGATATATTTCTAATTTATTGCTAACCCTAAATAACATTCTTCTTTGGAGACTAGCCTTATGCAGGGGTCCTATTAACTCCACTATTTGGACCTTCATTAGACTCTTAACTCCTATGTCTCTTTCATGGATCCCTATGCTCCGATAGAACCAATTAAGGCAAATCAGACTACTCCAGTCATCTTTTTGTCACTATAATAAAATACCTGAGATAATTAAGTCCTGAAAGAAAATGTTCAGGGGTTGGGAGTATGACTTGGGGATAGAGTGTTTGCCTAGCATATGCAGAGCCCTGGGTTTGATCCCCAGCACCACAAAAAAGAAAAATAGGTTTATTTTAAGCTCCTGGTTCTGGAAGTTCCATTCCATGTTGGGGGGTATGGAGGGAGGTCCCTTGGCTTCAGGCCTCTGAATAAGGCAGCACATAATGGCAGGAGCATGTGGATGAGCAAACTGCTAACCCCATGACCAGAAAGCAAAGAAAAGGGAGAAGTTGGTACCCCATAACCTCTTTAAAGGCATATCTTCAATGACCTAAGGTCAGCTCACCATCTCCTAAAGATTATTCCTCCTCCCATAAGTGCCACTCTGGAGAACAAACTGTTAACAACACATTGGTCTTAAGGGAGCCTTCAGCCTTCACACTATAGCATGGATTTGAGCACTCATTCAAGATTACTGTTTTCATGTCTTTTGTTGTTGTTGTTGTTGTTGTTGGGGGGTGACTTCTGAGTATTACTGCTTTTCTTTCTCAATTCAATAGTAACATGTAGAAAGACTTAGATGTTTTGTTTCACAGTTTTCATTCTTTTTGGTGTGAATATTGTTCCTTGTATCCAGATACTACTGGGTATGATCCTCAATTATGTAAAAGCTCATTAAAGTAAATTTAAATTTAATACTTATTTTTTTCTAATTATCTTAGCACTATTATTACAAGTGCCTACTATTACTATACATTACTATATTTGTATTTGGGCACTAAAATTTAACATTTTTATCTGTGGAAACTTTTTTTTCCCCTAAATCAAAAGCTGGTTCTTATGAGTTCTCTCAGGGATCACAAGAGGTTAATAGACTATTAGCCTTCTGTGAAGCAACTATATTTTAGGCTTTTATTTAAGTCAGACTGGGATGCAATGCCACTTTAAAAAAAAAAAAAAAAAACTATTGCTAATTTAGGGGGATAAAGCATTTTTTTTAGCTTTGTCCCCCTAAATGGATGTTGAGGACAAAGTCTGAATTGATTTATTTCATGTGTTCCTCATACCTTCTAGCACATTGCTGAGCATCTGATATGTATTTTCACAATGCTGAAGGATTTGTTACCCCTCAACTGCCAGAGATAATTAAGATAGTAAGCAATTCCCCTTGCTAGAATGTAGGAATTAGACTTCAGCTGATTTGCTTTTGATTATTGTGTTTGTGTCTCTAGATTTTCAATACATCGTTATTTGAACCACCTCCTCCTGGATATGAAAATATTTCAGATGTTGTGCCACCTTTCAGTGCCTTTTCTCCACAAGGAATGCCAGAGGTAAAATGTGATGGAATAAAATACAAATGACAAAAAGAAGCTTCCTGTCACCTCAGACATGCAGGCAATATTTAAAGGGTAATAAGAGGATTTTTGATATAATTCAAATTAACCCTTTTCCACATTTGAGAAACTAGAGCTCCTCAGGAGAGAAAAAAAGTGCTGATTTTTTTGTTCATGGTGCTTTTTTAAGATAAAATGTGTTACAATGAGATGCACAAAACACATTTATTGACTTTTGACAAATACATCCACCTGTGTAATCCAGACTTCTTCAGTATATAGAGTATTACCATTACTTCAAAAAGTCCCTTTGTATTCGTTCTTAATCAACTCCACACAGCACTGAGTGAATCATTCTTTTTTTAAATTTTTTTATTATTAGTTGTTCAAAACATTACAAAGCTCTTGACGAGTGAATCATTCTTCTGATTTTTTCACTATTGTACATTAATTTTGTCTATTTTATTAATTCATATAAATGGAATTATATGACATGTACTTTTTGTGTCTGGATATTTTCACTAAAGATAGAGCCTGTAAGATTCATGTTTTAATATTAGTTTGCTCGTTTTATTGTTCCAAATTGTTGTTCCAGTAATTTCTGTTGCATGCCTATCATACATTACTAAAACTGTATAATATTGATTAATTTTCAAAAATTTTGAATAAGGATATTGTTATCATTTCCAAATTCAGAATATGAATACCCATTCTTAAAAAATCATATGAAGTTTACTTAATAGACTGTGCATCAGTATCATTTGAAATTTTATAATTTAAGTCTCCAGATTCTTGCACAGATTTTGATGAATGTCTTAGTTTGTACTTCTCTAACATAATACCACAAACTGGGTAATGTATAAAGAAGAAGAGTTTATTTTCTTATAGTTCTGTGGAGGCTGTAAAATCCCAGACCAAGGTGACAGGACATTTGGTTTTCTGGTGAAGGCTGCTCTCTGCTTCCAAGATGGCACCTGGTTGCTGTGTCCTCCAGAGTAAAGAAACAAGTGGCCTCATATGGCTGAAGACAGAAGGGCAAGCAAGCCAAATGCTTCCTGGAGCCTCTTATACAAGGGCCTTAACCCCATTCATGAGGGAGAATCCCATGGACCAGTCACTTCTTAAAGGTTTCACCTTTGAATCCTTTTATCTTTGCTATTAAGTTTCAACACCTGAATTTGGGAGGAGACATTCAAACCATAGCAATGAGAAAGCTAAACTGGAAAAGATTCAAAATAATTTATTAGTAACTCAAAATGTTCTGTCTCCTAATATAATGTTTAACATTAAGTAAATTTAATTTTGGATGTTTCAAGTTTGTGGTACTTATGACAAATTTACAAGTTCCTCATTGGCAGTTAGGTATATTGTGTTATCACTCAATAGAAAGGTAAAGGCTTGACTGTCATTGGAAATGTCCTAAATAAAATGTTTGCACTTAGAATTGAACTGACATTGTAAAATCTTTACCAATCAGTTAGGATTTGCAACAAAAACATAAGGATATGTCAGGTACAGAAGCATATGCTTGTATTCCCAGCTACATGGGAGGTTGAGACAGGAGGGTCTCTTGGGCCCAGGGGTTCAAGACCAGTCTGGAAAACAGCAAGACACTGTCAAAAAGATGTAAGGATGATTTAATGTCATATTTTTATTATTTTAAAAATATTATTTCTATGATTTTCAAATGAATTTGATTTGACAATTTATTTTTAATTTTAAAACTTCACAGAACAGAACATTTTCTATTAGTTAGATGAGATTTATTTCAAATGAACATTATGCTTAATGATATAATTAACATTATACTTAATGATAGATTATTGAAAAAATTCTATGTAAAATTGAGCCATAATAAAGATGCTTTCAATCATTGAAATTACTTCATAATTGACAGGAGATAGAAATAGAGGATAAAACAGTTGTCAATGAAAATACAGTATATTTTAGATCTTAGGTTTGTTACAGTTGCTTAGATTTATTCTCCAGGTTAAACCACTGTATTATTGTGAATACATGTGCAGATCCTTTATTTATTTTAGTTTGTTTTCACTTCAAATCTTATTCTCAATCCCATTCTTCTTCTCCACTCTAATGTATTTGTGTCCTTAGTTATGTGTTCTTGAACTATATGGCTTTGTATGTGTTGGAGGTATTTGCAATTTACATAAATCACATTATACTTTAGGACTTATTTGATTTGTTTCTACTTTCAAAAGTTCTTTCAAAATTTGTTTTTGCCTATGTCAGAGTAGTTAAAAGATTTTCACTGTTACATATTATTTTATCTTATGTGGGCACCAGAAGTGACACTCATTCTCTTAGTGACAAATATATAATTTGTCTCTAAACTCCCTTTATCCCAAACATTGTCACAGTGAATGGTCTCGGACATGTCTAGATACAGGCCTATGAGAGTTTCTCTGTGCACAATAACAAGAAAACTGTGAAGCCAGGTGTGGTGGCTCTGGCCTGTAATCCCAGTGGCTCAGGAGGCTGAGGCAGGAAGATTGTGAGTTCAAAGCCAGCCTCAGCGAGTCGCTATGCAACTCAATGAGACCCTGTCTCTAAATAAAATACTAAATAGGGCTGGGGATGTGGCTTAGTGGTTGAATGACCCTGAGTTCAATCCCCTGCCCCCCCTCAAAAAAAAAAAAAACACTGTGAAATTTATTGAAAAATGAAACTGTTATGTAGAGAATACAGATTGTGCTTCCAGATGGGAAGACAGGATATTATGAGGAGAATATTACATCCAGATTTCTGGGTTGTAGGAAATAATTAATTTCTCCAGGCCTATCCTAAGCACTTTATGTCCTCACTCACAGTGTATGAATGTTTCTCTTTCCTAAAATGGATGTATAAACTTTAACATCTCAATTTTGCCCATATAACTGTTCGATTTTGTTAAAGTTTTAGTTAACATTTCTTTGATTACAAATGAGATTGCTCTTCTCTAAACATACATATTTATTAACTAATCTTGTTTTCACTTTTGAAAGCATTATTATATATTTTTATGTTGAATTTCTGAGCTTTTTATTTTTATGGGTTTCTTGAATATTTTAATTATTCATCCCATATTGATTTTAGATATTGCATATATCTTCTAATTTTTTGGCTCTTTGTTATTTTATCTATGTTGTACCTGGTTGAAAAGAAATCTCATTTTTGATACTGTCAAATTATTCTCCACATATTTTTGTGCTTCAGGCCTTTTAAAATTAATTACCTCCATTATTTATAATGATATATCTGCAAAACCAAAATATACAAAAATCTGAACTAATAAATCTTCATTTAAAAATAATTTTACCAGATCAGAGTTAAATATATAAGGAAAAATTACATATGATAGCAGAATACATAATGAAGAAACTTAATTTGAAATAACTATGAAATAAGTATACTTCTAAAATCTTGTCAGATAGATGAGTGTGAAGCAGTTAAAGAACGCTGTGAAATGTATTTAACAGTAAAAAGATTATGTGGAAGAAACAGATTATGCTTTGTATGGGAAGGCAGGACACTGTAAGTAGGATATTATACCAGATTAATTTATACCAGAATAACTTAATTATTCACAGATTTATTCATAGATTTATCATATAAGCACTGAAAATCCACCAAACAATTTTTGAACTTTGACATGATTATTCTACTCATAAGAAATTGTCATAAAAATTATTATCACTTATTTCTTTCAGGCATACTTAAATTCTTCTAGATTAACAGCAGGATAAATGGAGTCTGTTATTCTGTTTAGAGACATAATTTACAATTAAATTAAACTATCAGATGTGCTTGCTGGCTTTTGCACTTTGCTGGATCATATGTAACCCAGTCAGAAGAGTCTTAATTCACTTTAAATTGTGTCTATATGTATGTGTGTATAAGATTTCACTGTTGTTATCTTTGAATGTATATTTTAATCATCTAGTTTCTGCTTTAGTCTATTTGAAATTTGACATGTCCATAAAGTATAGTAACCTAAAACACAAACTTCAGTGCGTGTCATAACAGTTTGTGAAAAGATTCTGTTCCCACCCTGGGTTTGAATAGATCTGGGCTAGAGCCTGATTTGTCTTGCTTGGTCCTAGGTGATGCTGTCACGGAGTGCTCCAGAACCACACTTTGCCTCTCAATTCTGCTCCACAAACAAGGGTGGGGAGATGGATACTCAGAGTAAACAGGGAAAACCTGAAGCCAACAGTGCAAGATTGCATTTATTCACAGGCACAGAACAATGCTACAGTGTAAATTATAAGAAGGTCATTGTTTGAAAACAAGGCTTTTTTCTAACCAACAGTGACAGCCCCCATTTGAGAAAGGTTGGGAGGGAATATCTATCAGACTTGTTTTCATTTTCAAAGTTTACTGTCACTTTCAAACTAATGTTTTCTCTAATATCTTCTTCATAATAATTTGTTATGGAAAGACTGGCAATTTATCAACAAATTTCCACCATTGAGTGATATTTAAAGGAACAGTCTCCCCAAAGTTGGTGGTGTTAAGGATAAATTTCAAGTAGAATAATTAACACTGTTTTTCTTTTTCCTAAAATAAAATGGTTTAATGGCTTTTTAGCCACAGTTGAAATAGAATAAGAGCATACTCTAGAAAACTCTTTTAACAATTATAAGCCAGACATATAGTGCTGTCTTTAGACATGCATACATATTTTATTGGTTTTAGGAAGAAATATAATAACTTAAAGAATTCCTCTTATAAAAGCAAAGATTTTCATGTCACCTTTTCAATTAGCTTTTTCCCATTTTGTTTAAAATTGCACCTATATGAGTACTAATTCACTGTTTGATTACTCTAACTTTTAAATTTTTCTATAGAATTTATCACCTTTTAATATGTCATATAATTTGTTTAGATATTAAATTTAATGTTTATTGTCTTTTTATCTTCTTCCATCCACACTTTTGTGAGTTGCTTCAAGGGCAGAGATTGCTGTACCATGGCACATAATAATTTCTTCAACAAATCTGTCAACTAATTCTTAACAATCAGCTGGGAAGCAACTATTTTAGTATTTGATAGAAATTGATTGTGTATATGCTATGATAAATGTAGTCAAAAAGGAAAATTAGAAACACCATAAAATTATAGGATGTAGGAAATCATTTGGGACAGTGTCTTTAAACTGGGGTGTGCAAAAGCTTTTCAGGTGTAGGCATGTGTTTGTTTTAAGGAAATATATTTTCAGATCAGCAATTGCCCAGTGTACTTCTATGTGAAATTGAGTACTAGCCTATGTGGTGAGGTCCTGTTGCTACTCTGGCCCTACCTTCCTATTTATAATCATTTTTCTCTTATATTACAAATGAAGACATCCTCTACCCATATCCTCAAAAAAACATAAATGAAGTATTTCTCTGCATTGTAAGACTCGCTGGGGCTACAAAGAAATCAACAATTGGAAGTGTTACTTTCCGTGTTGAGATAGCAAACAATTCTAACAATTAGGTAATAGATCATTTTGCAAATTAAACGGTTTGTAGATCTAACAAAATAAAGGTGAATCCAATTCAATTTCTAGCTGATATCATTAAAAGTAAATTGTATGATAAATCAGCATTTGGTTTTGGGATTGTACCATGGATGAAGTTTGTATTATGTAGTGACAGTTCTGTAACAAAACTGTTTACTTTCTTATCCAAGGTTTCTCAGAAATTATATGTGGACATAGGGAATGTGAATAGAACTTTGTTGATCTCTGTCTCATTCTAGCAATAACTAATTCACCCATAGATTTTTAAGATAAAGCTTTGTCATACCATTATTTGCATTGAGGTGCATATCTATTTAAATCTTGTGTACTTGTACTACTTAGAAATATTTATGATGATGTTGTTAGACTCACTTTGACATTAATAATGATTATAGTAAAAATTATCCTTGAAGAATTTTCTTAACACAGTCTGTCCCAGGAAACATTTTTAAAATTGATTTTATACAGTATACATGTTCAAGGAAATTTGACAGTAATTAATAAGAGAATTTCAAGTATATCTAAGTTCAAGAGAATAGATTTTGAAACTAAATCTAATGTACTAGATGACAAGTAAGGAGTATTCTTGTGAAACCAATGTCTGTGGCAGGACAGAAAGAGAAGCTGGATTAGGCAGAGGGAGAATCACACTGCAGTGCTAGCTCAAGGGCAGTCTTGACTAACCCTATGCAGAGCTCCAGAAAACCCCTTTGGAATTGTCTTTGATTAGACAGAGGTATTCAAGTATATGCTTACACCAATCATCTATTGAATGTGTAACAACCCCAAAAGCAACATGACCTCACAAAGTGGCCATCTGCAGCTGAGGCAGTCCCTGAAGGTTTGACAGCTGAAGGCTCTCCACAGCCAGGGAATCTTCCCTGCAGCTGAAGCAAGATAGTCTTCATTGAAGGGGAATCACAGCAAATACAGTTTACTTCAGAGTGAAATGCTGAAGGGAAAGGGGCACAAAACACAAGATCAAGAAGAAAAAGGAATGATGGAGTCCTAACACTAGAGTATGTCCATGTCTTTTTTTAAGTAGACCATGTTGAATAGTAAATAACTGCATATTTATTTAAATTCCATTGGGTACATAGAAAATTATGTAAGTTGCTTCTAAAATATTAATGTTTATATTATATTATAACATTCTCTGCAGATACTTGAAAAAATTTTAGATATCCATGTTAAATATATGAATAAGTACATTCCTTTTCAAAGTCAATTTTGTGACTAGAGTACCAAAATAAAACAAAAAAAGGTTGGAAGATCACAGATTTAACCTAACAGTTTATTTTACAAATCAGAATGTTGAGACTCCGAGATGTCTTGCACATAATTATCCTAAGAACTGAACCCAATGACACAAGCCATTTTCCTCCTGGTAGTTGTGAAGACCCATTATGTTATTATTTGTGAACACAATTCTGAAGAGAGTAAAGCTGTCATCAAGGGCTCCTTTAGCTAGGGTGCCTTATCCTTGGACTGCATGCAGCAGTGTGTATATTTATATGTGTTTTTCCAGGGCAGTATTTTTATATGTTCTGAAAAAAAGACATAAAAACAAATATTATTTAATTTGTATGTCTCTAACCCAAATTAGCTTCAATTGAAATTCACTTCTCCTTGTGTGTCTTATTTAATGCTCATATTTTTTCTGATCCTTTTGCATGTTCTTGATTCTTTCCTTTTTCAAAGATATTAAATATCCCTCATGCAGGAAACCTGTATATTTTATAATAAATTATTCTTGATCTCAACAGGGGGATCTAGTATATGTTAACTATGCACGAACGGAAGACTTCTTTAAACTGGAGAGGGACATGAAAATCAATTGCTCTGGAAAGATTGTGATTGCCAGATATGGGAAAGTTTTCAGAGGAAATAAGGTAATATCATCTCTTTCCTTTTCCTCCAATATGAAAAGGTATAATACAATATATCTAAAATCTCCTTGCAACCTTTTGAAGACTATGATCTTCTTACATTCTATAAATGTCCACCTTACAGGGAGGACATACTTACTAGCTTATGGGAAGTGGTTTTAAACTGGGCCACTGGAATTGGCCAGTGTTTGGCCAGGGTGAGCCGAATAGATTTTTCTGTACTTGCAAGTTACCCCTGTGGCCTATTTAGAAATGCATACTAGATTTGTTGTTTCAGTATTTTTGTTTTAAATATTACATCTAAAAATATTTACTGTAATAAATTTAATATACATGGTTATTATAGATATTAAGAGAAAATAAAATTCACATAGTAGTTTTAAATTAATGTTACTTGACTTTTTAATTTTTTAAAATTTTTTTTGGAAAATAAATTAAAAAATATTCTCTTTCAACTATAGAACTAGGAGGAATCTGCCCGAGGAGTCTACTTGCTCTATATACTTCCAGAGCATCAAAAGGAAACACCAAGTACTCACTACTAGTATCTGGGTATTTTCCAAATCTGTTCTGAGAACTGATACATTTTTAGAACCTGAAGTAGAAAAAAGAAAAACTACTTCTCTGAATAAGTTCTTTGTTGTAAGCCTAATGAGAAAGGCTTGAACATAAAGCTCAGTTACTCATTTACGCTCAGTTACTCATTTACGTATAGTTTTGAAAATTGTTACTACCAAATCTGGGGCAACCAATTAACATAAGAGAAGTACACTCTGTTTCCTAGGTTAAAAACGCCCAGCTGGCAGGGGCCAAAGCCATCATTCTCTACTCAGACCCCGCAGACTATTTTGTTCCTGGTGTACAGTCCTATCCAGATGGTTGGAATCTTCCTGGAAGTGGTGTCCAGCGCGGAAATGTCTTAAATCTTAATGGTGCAGGGGACCCTCTCACCCCTGGCTACCCAGCAAATGGTGAGTGATAAGGCCTCAGTCATTACAGGACACTTAGCCACATTTTAAAGTGATTTTATTTAAGGATTTTCTTTGACACAAAGGACTGAGGAAAAAAAAAAAAAAAAAAAAAAATATATATATATATATATATATATATATATTTAAATTTTATCTAGGAATGAGAGAGTTTCTGAAAATTATTGGTTCAGCTTCCTTATTTATTATTTGAAATCCTTGTGACTAATAGGTTTTGGAATTCAGACTTCCAATTGTTTAAAAAGTAACATGGTACATATACCATATAATTCATAACACTTACTTGGGAGGCTGGAACAGAACACCAGAAACCAGTATATAAACAATATTTGCATCAAACTCTATGAATGCTGATTCTAAGTGGGGTAAATATGGAATATAAATAGACTCATCTGCTCAAGTGAGTTTTACTATCAAATAAGTTCAGGCTATATTGGTTTTATTGTCAAGTACATTTACCCTAAATTCATAGTTCGCACACATTTTTTTTTTTTTTTTTGCTTTTACCATTGACCAGAGATAAGGAGAAGAGAAAATTTTATAACATCTTTAAATGACAAGATAGAATCTAGAACCCCTGAAAGACACCTATCTTTTTTAAAAAATATTTTTGTTAGTTGTAGGTGGACACAATACCTTTTATTTTATTTATTTTTATGGGGTGCTGAGGACCGAACCCAGGGTCTCACACATGCTAGGCGAGCACACTACCACTGAGCTATGACCCCAGCCCAAGACACTTGTCTCTGTTGCTGCATGATGATAGCAGTGATGGATGTGAAGGAGTATCTCCTACATGCCAGCACTATACATGCCTCAACAACCCCGAAAGCCAGGAGGCATTATCTCTGTTGGCAGGGGAGGAAACTGTGACTAGAAGAGGTAAGCTGTCTGCAAGAGATAAACAACTACTTAGCAGGGAGTGGGATTCTAATTCAGGTACTCTGGCTGCAGAGTCTGTGTACTTGTGCTGAAATGCCACCTTGTAAAACATTAATAAAAGAAGCTCAATTATTTTAGGTGTACTCAACTATCTGAACATGTTTACAAAAATATGTAATCATTTAGTTCAGGTAGTTGCGAATTAACTAAATTTGTGTAATTTGCATAAATTAGTTGGCCAAAGCATCTTTGTCATTTACATATTTACTCTTCATCTGGGTTTTCCATCAAATCCTGGATTCCTCTGAAGCTTATGTACTGTTTTGCTTTGTAAGTCTTCTGAGAATATGGTACATTGTCATAGATTCTTTGCTTTTTTTTTTAAAAAAAAAAAAAAACAATACACATTACCATATAGTAAAGCCATATGAATCTGCCTAAGGTTTTTCCACCTTTTTATTCTCAAGTTTAAAAAAATGCAACTTCTTCCAAATAAAATGAGATTAACTGGAATGTTTCTGTTGATTATCTTCACATTAAAATGATGGGATTTTGGGGGGAACCCATGTTATCTTTGGAAGCTAGCATTTATTCAACCCCTTTGGTGCCTTTAAGTTTACCACTTCTTTTTAATTTTAGTTTCTACTATGGAATAGTTCTAACATATCCAAAGCAAAGATAGTCACCAACATATTGTCAACTTTGTTTCATCTACCTGTCACCCCCCTTTTGTTGAAAACATTGCCCCCTACACAGCGTGTCATTATGTCATTCTGCCCAAGAGAATAATAAGTTTTTGAGATGAAGTTTCTTATTAGATAATTTCAAAACCTGGTGGGGGGAGGGGAAGGAAAACACAGACCTAATTTGTCTTAAGCCTGAATAAATGTCAGAATATTATTTTGCAGTAAAATTTATATGCAATAAAATGCATAGATCTTAAATTCAGTTCAATGTATTTTTCTATTTTAAATTTTGTTTTTGCAGCACTGGGAATTGAATGCAGGGTCTTATGGTCTGGTTCATGTGCTAGGCAAGCACCCTATACTGAACCATGTCTCCAACTCCAGTTCAATGAACTTTGAAAATTGTATGCATTCATGTCACCCAAAATTAAAGGACATTTTTATGATGTTCAGAGGGTTCTCCTATGCTCTTTCCCAGTCAATTTGCACTTCATTCCCCCCCCCCCAAAGCAACCACATTTTGATATCTAGCATCGTACATTAGTTTGCCTCATTTTGATGTTCATATAAATGGAATCAGACAGTAGATGCTCTTTTTTTGTCTCACATATTTCTCTCAGTACAATGATTTGAGATTTTCCATATTATTTTGCATAACAGTAATGTGTTCCTTTTAACAACAGAATAGCATTCTGTTGTTGGATTATACAAGAATTATTTATTCTCCTGTGGTCAGAAATTTGTTAGATGATGTAAATGTGGCTGATTTAAACAATTTTGTAAGGTTTTTTTTTTTTTTTTTTTTGCACATATGTTTTCATCTTTTTAAGGTAAATACCTAGCAGTGGAATTGCTGTGCCATAGTGCACATTTCTGCTTAAGGTCCCTTTCAAAAGAATTATCCCAAGTCATTGTCTAATTTATACTCTTAAAAGCAATGTAGGAGAGTTTAGTTGCTTTATGTTCTTGCTAACATTTGGAATTATCAGTTTTCTTTAACGAATTCCAATAGATCAAAATGAGAATGTGTTCAATATGATTTATAGAGATCCACTTGAAAGGAATTGAGTTTTTATTGGAAATGTGTTTCTTTTTGTTGTTGTTGTTTCAGAATATGCTTATAGGCATGATATTACAGAAGCTGTTGGTCTTCCAAATATTCCTGTTCATCCAATTGGATACTATGATGCACAAAGACTCCTTGAGTAAGTTTGCAAGAATAAATAATTGACTACTTGGGTATTTCCCATGATTGGTAGTTTTATCTTCACTTTTTTTTTTTTCTGTATTGATTGTCTCTGAGATGGGTAGCACATGTGATTGTATCATGATTTTATAGAATAATGGTTTTGTTCTGGAATTTACATTATATGATTTATATTATATGATTATCCAATGTTTGCCAGTCACCTAAAGGAGCCTTTCTGATCTCTAACTGCAGGGAGCATAATTGATCAATTGCTCTAGCCATTATGCTTTGAAATCTACTGCTGAGTGTGGTAGGGTGCTTAGACAGACTCGTTCTGGAACCACAGGACTCCTCAGATATGAAACTTTGACTTGAGGACCTGTTGATAATTAACTCAAATAGAAGCTGCACCATGGCCCCATCTTCCTCTTCTTCCTTCCCTTTCTCCTTTACTTTGCATCAGATCTGCACCACAGTCTGCTGACTTTATGAGCCTTCCCTAGCTCCCATTTTGCCCCTAGTAAATCATAGTCTTTTCCCCTAATGAATCTCTTACTCATCTGTGTTGCTTATTTCTTTTTTCTTGAAGGACCCAGAATAAAATAAAGTGAGAAATACTTAACCATTGTGTTTTTATTCTCTTTTCTTTCTTTTTCTGCTTTCATTATTGAATCTTCTTCAAATATGTTACTGTTTAGCCTAGCATTGGAAAGCTTTCCTCTTTCTTGCCCCATTTTTTTTTCCCATCTGAATGTCCCTTCTTCTCCTTTTAGGAAAGGAGATGCCACTGATTTTTCTGAAAGTGAAGTTGGTAAAGACCAAAACATCTGGCCAGTTTGTCCTTTTTCTTCTTTGAGTACAAAACATTCTTACTCCTTGTATTCTAGCATCTATGAGAAAGCGTTTTATGACCTAGCATGCAAGGCCCTCATTTATATAGGTGACCAGGCTGATATCTGGAGATTTGGAGGTATGTGTTCAATTTAAGAGGAGGTTAAGGAAGTACCCTGGGTTTGTTTTGTTTTTCCTTTTGGCCCATGTATTAGTCAGCTTTTTTTTTTTTTTTTTTTTTTTTGCTGCAGTAACCAAAGGACCTGATGAGAACAATTATAGGAGGAAAAGTTTATTTGGGGACTCAGTCTCAGTCCATAGATTGCTGGCTCCATTCCTTGGGGCTTGAGGCAGAATATCATGGAGAAAGGGTATGGCAGAGGAAAGTGGTCCAGGACTTCATATGGGGAAGGAGGGAGGGAGGAAGGGGAAGGAGAGAGAGAGGGAGAAGGAGAACGGGGTTGGGGATGGGGGTGGGGGGGGGAGAGAGAGAGAGAGAGAGAGAGAGAGAGAGAGAGAGAGAGAGAGAGAAGGCAGAAAAATCACACTCTGCTCAACAAGGACAGAATGGGAAGGCTGACCCCAGGGACCAACCCCTATCTAGCCACACCTTAATCCCTTCCAGGGATTAACAGTTACTACCCAGTTAATTCCTATCAGTGGATTAATTCACTAATAGGTTAAACCTCTTATAACCTCCAAAATCCATCTCTAAACTTTATCCCATTTTTTTCACACATGAATTTTTGGGGGTACACCTAACATCTAAACCATAACAGGGCTTTAACTCTGTCACATCAGTTATGATTTAGGATCACGTACAATTTTTGAGTACAGTATGAACTATGGATTTATCTAAACATATTAATAAATAAAATCTAAGTATTTATGAATTTAGACAGTAACAGTAAGTAAGCATAACTTGTAATATTCTATAATCAAAATAAAACTTCAACAATCAATAAGTAGTCAAATATGTTACTGACTATGGTAGTAAATGAAGTCACTAATAGATACAAGAATATTGTATAATATTTAATGATATGGAACATGTTTGTGATATACTATTGAGTTAAAAAGGAAAATTTCAAATCAATGTATAAGATGGTCCAAGTTATATAAAAGTTTAAAAATGAACCCATTTTGTGTTTGTAATTAGGGAAAGAATGCATGAAACTGTTTCTGAAAGCTCAGTCCTGGTCCATGATGCCCATCCAATAATGAGGGACACGGTTTTGAGGAAAAGGAAAAATAAAGTTTATTGCTTTGCTAGCAAAGGAAAGGAGAAACACAGGGGACTCCTGTCCCAGACACTGATTCTGCCCATCTGTAGGGACAGAGGGCTTTTAAAGAGGTGATTCAAAAGTTACAGTCCACATGTTCTCTGTTGGAGTTGTAATTCACTTGTTAATTTGGAATATAATAATTTCTGAGATCTTCTGTCTCATTTACACACTCCTGCCAACAGGAATTTTAGTTGCATTTAGCAGGAAGCTAAATCATCTTCCCAGAAACCAAGTTCCAGTACTTTTCAAGCTTCTCTCTTAGGTACCTTAATCATACTCCAGCCAGACTTGTCACTAAGCCTTACACTTGCTCCATAGTTCTCTGCCTTCATGCCTCTCTATATTATATCTTGTCCCTGGAGTGCCTTTTCCTTCACCTTCCCATTCCTACATCTTGCTTATCCTTTAAAATACAACAAAGTGAAATCTCCTTTAGAAAGTTGTTCCTGATCCAACAAGTTGCATTAATCCTTTTTGTGCTTATTTTGTAGAACTCTGTATATTATCTGTCATGTTCTATTTCATATCATAGTTGGTTTTATATGTATCACCTTATGAGTGACTTGGGAACTTATTGGTGGAATGATCATGTGTTATACCTAGTTACATTCCTTGTCAAGTAGAACAAAGTACATTTAGAAAGGTAGACAATAAATGTTTCACAAATGGTCAAATAAAAATAAATATGCTATAGGAAACAGATTTAAGTCACTACTATTTATAAATATTTACGGAGTATCTAACATCTATCAAATCCTTTCAGAGATCTTTTCAAAATTTATTCATATTATCTGATATCTTTACAGAGTTTGACTAAAACCTCTGTTCTTTGTGAATGTGTGATATATCCTTTATCTGTTATTAGATTCTTGCACAAAACCATTCTTTTTAATGTTCTGTTGTCTGTTTACCTGTCCTTGAGGGACCATCACCATTACAGCATATTTTATTGTTTTGTAAGTAAAGGCACTATTTATTTTCTTTTTTATGTTATAATACACAATTGCCTATTTTTCTTCTTGATGAATTTGCATTTTTTTTGCTTTTCATATTTATTTTGAAAAGGAAATACATTGACAAAGTTATAACTTGAAAAGATTTACAGTAAAAAGATTTCCTTTTATTCATTTCTATGAATGTTAATGTTAATAATATTGGAGAAGTATTTTGTATATGATCATGTATATGTATATTCTTCCCTTGCCTCCTACAACTTCTTTGCATATTTAATATTTGCTGTTTTGATTATGGATTATGCTTTCTAACAATGTAAAAATCCTCTTCATAGTACTAGATGATTTTGTGTGAAAATTTATTGCACAAAAATAAATTACGTATTACTTGAAATTCTATTTATTAGCCAAACTTCCTAGTGAGATAGGGGGGAAAATAGAATGTATTTACTCTCAAAGACTGTTCTGCCCTACAACTAGATTTTCATCAAAATCTATTTATAGTGGAGGTAGAAATTGCTCACATTGCATTTTCAGTTTTCTAAGTTTGTCTTGGACCACATTCATCTATCTGCTGCCGTTCAGTTAAAATACGTTTTATTTCATGCCCAACCCAAGAAGTCAACCCTTACTCTGATACAGTAAAGGTAGCTGTATTGAAGGGAAATGACAAGAATCACACCATTTTATAAATATTACCATATTACTTTTCTCAGTCTCCTACTAAAAGATTACAGTGAGCTGATAGCATGTAGTAGCTGTCCACGTGAATCCTTCTACCTTTTCAAATTAAAAATAAAATAAAAAGCATGAAGCTTTTAGGGACATATGACTAAAGCAAAATTATTTCCTTTGATCTTCCTTTTTTTCCAGATAGTTATGTGAAAACACACTTTGTAAGAGAAGACAATACAAAGATTTGGGAGTATATTTATCAGGGAAAATTCCAAAGAGTTATACATCAAGCTTTTTATTCAGAGCATACTCTGGAGAGCACTTCTAACATGTACTCTTGAGAGTAGTTGCACAAAGTTCAAATTCTAGTCAATAATTTAAATCTCAGCTGTACCACTTATCAGCACAAAACTTTGTGCATGTTACCTAATCACACTTAGCCTCATGCTTCTCATCTGTGAATTGGGAAAAATAATGGAACCTACTTCATAAGGCTTGTAGTAAGGATTAAATGGCATATTATATTCAAAATGTTTTACATGACACCTCTCTCATAGAAGCTATTGTAAACAAATGCTCAAGAAAGTAAATTCATTGACACTTATAACTTGTTAAATAAAGTAAAAGTTTTCCTCCAGCTAATAATGATTTTTTTTTCCTTTTTTGGTCCAACAGACACATGGGTGGCTCAGCACCACCAGATAGCAGCTGGAAAGGAGGTCTCAAAGTGCCTTATAATGTGGGTCCTGGCTTTACTGGAAACTTCTCTACACAGTTAAGAGAGTATTTTAATTTAACTCTTTAATACAGATCTTTTAAGAGACTAAAATTGTAGAGAATGACATAAAAAGTAAAGTGTATATAGCACCAGTAGGAAACAAAACTAGAGGTTGAAGTGGGCCACACTTTTAGAGGGGTTGTGGCTCAACAGTAGAGCGCTCGACTAGCACATTCGAGGCCTGAGTTCGAGCCTCAGCACCACATAAAAATAAATAAAATAAAGGTAATGTGTCCAACTACAACTAGAAAAAAATGGCTAGTGTAATTTAAACCATGATAGAATATTTTAAAATTGTGGTGTTAATTTGATAACCAGCATTTTTGAGAATGTACCCTTTCTCTTTGCTTTAGAAAAGTCAAGATGCACATCCATTCCAACAGTGAAGTGACAAGGATTTACAATGTGATTGGTACTCTCAGAGGAGCCATGGAACCAGGTAAATTATATAAAATGCAATATGGTATTGTTATACATGTTGTGAAGAAAAGAAAAGTGGACCTAGCTTGGGTGGATGACTGAAGTGAATGATAAACTATGAGTGTTTCAGTCAAAGAATTAAAGCAAGATGGGCAGGGAGAGACTTTTGAGGTGTTTCT
Organism: Marmota flaviventris; assembly: GCF_047511675.1. NCBI lineage: Eukaryota > Metazoa > Chordata > Mammalia > Rodentia > Sciuridae > Marmota > Marmota flaviventris. The sequence continues at coordinate 76,597,252 of NC_092506.1, forward strand.
CTTAGTTTTATTGATTTGCTTGCCACATATTTTACATAAGGAAATGTTTTAATGATGACTACAAACATCTGCACAAAAGGAAAACTGAGAAAACTAAGATAACCTTAAGTTAATGAATTCTTTGTAGAATGTTATTTTCTACAACTAAAGTAATTGACAATATCTAGACACATGCATTCCATAGTTTTTCAAATGATCTGCTGATTAATATATTTTATATATAGCCTTAGTTTAGTACGTCTCAGTTCCATAGGAACTAGTTGGTTATACATTTCTTACTAAAATAGATACAAGTAAATTTTATATGCTTCTTCTTATAAGGGATCAAGAATGTTGATATCCTTCTAGTGAGTACTGAACAATGTATAACTAGCTCTTAATTGCATCTTATTTTGTATGGGCAATGTGCTAAACATTGGGACTGAAAGAATAATAAAGACCTGGGATGATGGGCCCCTACTTAGTAAGGAGAGCCATACATTCAATTGTAATCTGTGTTTTATCAGATGTGGAAACTTGCCCTGAGAACTGGGTAGACAGAGCAATTCCCTTTTCACTATGAGAGATAAAAGTTCAGAGAGGAAAAATTAGGACCTGTACCTTGAAAATTTGTAAGAGTAGAAAGTACAGAACTGTGTTTTTTCACTCTGAAAATGTTGGAAGGAAAGTGGTAAGGTAAGAGAGAGTAATAGAGAATTGAAAAGGTGGATAAAGATAAATGTATATAATAGTTCATATACTTTTGATTACAGTAATATATTGAGGTATGCATTTTCTCTATCACATTCATACTTTCTTCATATAGAGGAAACATTAAAATCAGATCAGACAGCACATTTGCACAAGATTTCAAGAAAATTGCTATTTTTCTTGAGTTGTGAGTGCTTCGTGTTTAGATGTTGTTGAACCATTTGCAATTTACTCCATTTTTGACCTAAAGCCACAGTCTTGCAATGTTGGTTTCTAGACAGATATGTCATTCTTGGAGGTCACCGAGACTCATGGGTCTTTGGGGGCATTGACCCTCAGAGTGGAGCAGCTGTTGTTCATGAAATTGTGAGGAGCTTTGGAACACTGAAAAAGGAAGGTAATATAAACAAAGAATAAAAGACCAGTCTCTTTGAATTCTCAACTAAGTCTTCTGTAGTGTTAATTTGAAAATGCCATCTTAGCTGTTGCTATATATTGATCAAAATAGAAGACAGCCATTATTATTAGATAATTTATTTATTAATTTTAATTTATTACAGACTGTGATATTATTGGTAGCATAAATTAAATGATAATCTAACATGAAGGAATTGCACTGTTCTTGGCTGCTCTTGGTAACCAAGAAGATGTAGCCAGGTTCCTCCATAGAAGGTCATAACCAAAGCTTTCCTGTCAGAGAGCTGCAAACAGAAATTCCTGGGCTCCTTCAGTCTCACTCCTCAGGTCATGAAGACTAAGCATATAGAAGCTATGCACAGTGAAATACTAATCTGGGTGTCTAATGGGATTCTGCTCCCTGTTAGGTATCTGTTCTCTCCTATTCTCATCCATATGCTTAGAACCACTGATTCAGTCATTTTAGAATCTTCATATGAAAACCAAAATAAAAAATGTAGTTTCAGTGATTTTTAAAGTGATTTTTATACCTTGAGAGCAGCAAGTCTATTCTCTTTTCTGACCCTGCAAACCAGGTGTCTGAGGGCTATAAGATGCAAACATTATATTTAAGCAACAGTAAAAACAACAGTGAAAGTATGTTTAGTTTGCATGCTATTTATTTTCTTTGAGAAACAGTGTTCTCATATATATGACTCATTTTGACTTTATAACAACCAGGGAGAAGTTTATGTAGTTATTTTAGTATTTCTTTTACAGATAAGTTAACCAAGTTTAGAGAATTAAATAATTTTCCCATGGTCATGTAGGTAATGTGTGGCCCAGTGAGAAAATCAGAGTTTAGACTGAAATTTCTGGGTACTGGTTCACAAAACCATACTGTCTCTAATTAAAATGAAATACAAGGGTTTTCCATTCTCTTCTCCACAGAAATACCTTAGATTTTAAGAAAATAAACCAATGGAGACCTGAATTTACATATTAAATAATTTAGTAGTGTTTAATCTTATTACAAAAAACTTTATGATTTGAGTCAGGCATCATGGTGCACATCTATAATCCCAGAAACTCAGGAGGCTGAGACAAAGGATCACAAGTTCAAAGCCTTAATAATGCCCTAAACAATTAAGCGAAACTGTGTCTCTAAATAAAAATGTAAAAAAGGGCTGGGGATGTGACTTACTGATTAAGTGCCCCCCTAGGTTCAATTCTTAGTTTGACTCTCCCACACATTAAAGTTTCATGATTTTGTATGACACTGGAAAATCCCTATGATAAATGCAAAACATCTCTGTGGCAATTATAGAGTATGCTGAAACAATGAAATGATAAGGAATAATAATAGGAAATTTGAATAATGCTGTTAAAATCTTGATAAAAACAGGATGTTAAATTCAACAGCTATAGGATAAGCATTCTTTTTTGGGATGTGTGTATGTGTATGTAGACACATCTTAATATAGCTTATTTAGCAACTAAAATATAAACATAAGCCAGGATAAATATTCCTAATAAATACACATGAAATATTTACTAACAATGACAGCTTAGAATTTTGGGATCACTAGGTGCTTTTTGAGCATTGCTCCATTTAACCCCCAATAGTCAAGTAGTGACTTCACATTTACTCTGTTGTCCTGGTGTGATGAGGAGATAGACTTGGTCAGTTTGAATAACTCACCTCATGACACCTCTTGTAAGTGAGAGAATCAAGATTTGAACAACATCTTTCTTTAACTCTGAGGCTAGAGTCTTACCGCCCAGCCACATGACCTCCCCCACTGAATTACACATATTTCAGCAGCAACAGGCATTGCTGTTGCTAATGGAGCCCCTGTTCACTAATTCTACCAGAGGCTGGAGTGTAATCACACTGTCAGCTACTGAGCATCTGTTTATGTGATGTCAGAACCACAGGGAGGAGTTGGAAATGATTTTTCAGTTCCATGGGTTGTCAGAACACTGGCTGCACCTAGCAATATCTTCTTTCCTTTTAGGCAACTGCAGAACAGAAAGCCTTCCTATGCATAGCCAGTTATCAAAAATTTATTAGAATATTTTATGGCTTTTTTAATACTATTATTGTGTCTTTATTTCTCCCTTTTCAATCATGCTATTTCATTTTGACAAATCACCTTTAAAATCTTACAAAAGGAAATTATTATTTTTTTGGGGGGGTGCTACTACAGATTAATTCAGGGTTACTTGACCACTGAGCCACATTCCCAGCCCTATTTAGAACTTTATTTAGAGACAGGGTCTCACTGAAATTTTTAGTGCCTCGTGGTTGCTGAGGTTTACTTAGAACTTGTGATTCTCCTGTCTCAGCCTCCTGAGCTGTTAGGATTATAAGTATGAGCCACAAAGTCTAGCCCATTATGATTCTTAAATTCAAAATTTACCCTTCCTGATCAACAAATGAAGCTTTCATTTTTTTCTTTTCTTTTCTTTTTTTTTGTATTTGTTTATTTTCCCCCATTTGGGCTTTATAATGTCTTGGGTACAGTATGTATTTTCCCCAGTATTTATATACATATATCTATATATTTTAGGATGGAGGCCTAGAAGAACAATTTTGTTTGCAAGCTGGGATGCAGAAGAATTTGGTCTTCTTGGTTCTACTGAGTGGGCAGAGGTTAGTGAATAATTTGCTACAATGTTAAATTTCATAGTAACAAAGCAGTGGGCTGGGATGTAGATCAGTTCTAGAGCATTTGCTTTGTGTGCACAAGTTTGGGGATTTGATATCCAGCACCACAAAACAAACAAAAACAAAGCACTTTGGACTTTATAGTTAAATCTGTAAAAATAACAGGTGAATACAGTGAGAAAATGCTCAAGCTTTTTTTTTCTTTTTAAAACATCTTAAGCAATAAATCCCTGCTCAAAACTCAAGAAAAAAGTATTTTCACTAAAGATCTAAGTTTTGTTTTTTAGAGATACAATGTTAATTGTTGAAATTAATTTATCTCTATTTTCTGAATTTATCTCTATTTTCTGGGAGCATAATAGTAAATAAATGGATATACTGTAAACCTTCATTTTCCTTTGGGGGGAGAGAGCAGAAATAGTGTTTTCATAGAACGTGGGGTAAAGCTTCTTTTATATATATATAATATTTATTTTTAGTTGTAGGTGGACACAATATCTTTATTTCATTTTTATATGGTGCTGAGGATCTAACCTAGTGCCTCACGCATGCTAGGCAAGCTGTCTACCACTGAGCTACAACCCCAGCCCTGTGGTAAAGCTTTATACAAGAAAGATTTATGATGGTATAAGAAAAAGCCTAAATGTTTTCAGGATCTGATTCGCCCCTTTCAAATTATTTTTATCATTCAGAGTTACATATTTATTTTCATTGTTATGTTATATTCAGAATGCTTAGGAAATTACATATTTTAGAGACTCAAAATCTATATTAATATCTCAAAAAAAATTTGCTATACTTCCTGATAGTGTTCTAAAAATGTTCAATTATCAACATTTACCAGTAGGTGGAGCCATCCTACAAGATAACTTGACTTCATGTCTACAGGATTCAACTTTTAAATTTTTCAAGCTGATTTTGAAATAGCTCATTCAATATGAATGGGGCAAGATTTTCTACTTAAATAATGAGATATTTGTAGGAAGATTTCCATTGAAAAGTCTCCTATGTCATTTCATGTTTGCTGAGAGAATTTTTAAACTTATCTATGGACAAACTACAGTATGATTCAGAAATTCACTTCTTTTCCGTGTATATAAATATGTGGACAGTTTCATCTTAAATGTTAGTTTTTTAAAGTTTTGTTTGTTGTTTCTAACTGGTAACCTTCATTGAATTCTTTGAAGCCAACTCTCTTTTGAGAGTCTTATATGCTAAATTTGTGAATATGGGCCTGTTTCATTCAGAAATTTATATTTAATGTGAGGGTGGTTATGTTGATATGTTTTTTTTTTTCTTTTTAAAGGCACAGTTTATTTATTTATTTTTTATTGGTTGTTCAAAACATGACAAAGAATATGATATGTTGATATGTTTAAAGGTGGATTTTTCTTGTCTTTTTGTGATAGGAGAATTCCAGACTCCTTCAAGATCGTGGAGTGGCCTATATTAATGCTGATTCCTCTATAGAAGGTGAATGTAGTTGTCCTCATTAAAAAAATGATTGTATTAGAGATAGCAATTCAATTTATATCCTAACCAGGAAAGCAACCCTTGAACATGTGTTTAAGAAATATGCTCCTGGTCTGTCTCACTGCTGCCTTTAACTCTGGAAAGTATGTGAGCTCTAAGTGAGAGAATTTTTTTTTCCCCCATTTGCTTTATTAGAGTGCTGATTCAGGGAAGCAGCATTCTATGATAATAACCTATGCCAGATTATCTTAAATATAGCAGAAATTTATCTAATATCTTTTGATGAGTAAATCAGGAGCATAGTTTTATGATTTAGAATATAAAGTTATTCTCATGATAATACACATATGCTTTTGAAAAAAAAAAATGCTGATTTCCAAGATTTCATCTTTCACCAAATGTTTTTATTTTTAAGTTTTTCTTTAATTCAAAAATTAAGTCCAGTACATAACTGAATAATTCTCTGAACTTTTCCAGGCATCCAGGGGAATCAGAGGTTAGGAAGGAATGGTCTTATATTTGGGAGTTCATGGATCACATATATGGTAAAATAAATCAGTCTTGGCTTATAATCAGGTACTAAAAAGGATATTTAATCATTCTGCTCTTGGCAGTTTGAAGAGGAGAATAGTATCTACTTGAGACCAGCAGTAAGAAAGGGGATAAGCATTTGAGACAGGTCTTGAATAATGTGTATGCTTTTTTAAAGGCAGAGAGTCCAACTAAGAGACATTTCTAGTTGATTTTCATGACAATGAAGCAGCCCATTGTCACTACACTCCACCCCACTGATCCCTTCTGCTCCTTGACCAAAAACAACAGCTGCTGCTCTCTGTACTCAGTTGCTCTGCAACACACTCTCTCTGCTTAATTCTTTTCCTGACAGTCTCCCCTGAAATGTTGCTTTTTAGGGGAGGCCATATCATTGCAGCACTCATCAATGTCATTGTTAGGTAATTACTTGTTTTATAAACTGCCTCTCTCAATAAATAATACTCTTTAGCAGGATCTTGCCTGCTCACTCCTGGATTCTTAATTTCTCATTAAGTAAGTTTTTATGGCATGGTTGCTGAAAGTGAAGAAATAAATAGGTGAAGATTGGCTGGGGTTGTAGCTCAGTGGTAGAGCACCCACCTAGCATGTGTGAGGTACTGTGTTCAATCCTCAGTACCACATTAAAATAATAAAAAAGATGAAGGTATTGTATCATCTAAAAAAAAAAAAAAGGAAGAAAGAAAAAAGTGAAGAGTGGACTTTTAGAATATTTTCCTTAATGTGTTAGAAATTTAGGAGAACAAACTTATTGTAGATTTGCCATGTTAACAATTGGAATATAGTACCTTATTTATCTATCTATTTTTGGCTTCTATTTTTTAAAATGTTTAAGTTTTGTCCCTTTTAGATATATATGACCGTAGAGTATATTTTGACATATTGTACATACATGGACTCTAACTTATTGTAATTATGGTCTCATTCTTGTGGTTGTACATGATGTGAAGTTACACTGGTTGTGTATTCGTATCTGAACATTGGAAAGTTATGTCCAATTCATTCCATTGTCTTTGCTATTTCTGTCCCCCTCCCATCCCTTTATTTTCAATTGTCTAATCTACTGAACTTCTGAAATATAGCACTTTGATGGAGTTAGTTTGGCATTTATACTTCTTCTTTGTCCATGTGTCTGAGCTACATTGTCCTAAGTTCATTTACAGGGGTGCATTTCACCTATCATTTCCTCCTCCTCTTGGACTAATGTGATGGCCTGGCCTTTCACAACAGACTTCCTGAATTTATTCCTGGCCCTGCCACTTCCTTCTTATGTGACTTCAGGTTATTGCTTTCTGCATCTATTCCTCACTTCTAAATAGATTACTGAGAGCACCTGTCTCCAAGGGTAAGTTACTAAGGCAAAAGGAGTTAATGATGGCAGAGCTCCCAGACCTTCTTGCAGAGTAAATGTTCAAAAAAGTTAATCTTGATTCTTATTGTTACTACTACTTAAAATATATGAACAGATGAAACATTTGTGCCCTACAGAATGAATACTCCAAACACAGTCTTCAAATAAACAATATTCTTTTCATTGTAGTTTTTAAGATTTGATTTTTCATATATTTTTTAAAATTAGTGGGTTTAGGTGATTTACAACATCCGCCTGGAATTGCTTCCTTGTATTCTTGTAGTTTTCAGGATTAAGAAGAAAGGATCTAATATGTGATTGGATCATCACTAATCTCATTTTGTTTTATATTAAAATTTTTGTTAAATTCCCATTTCTCAAATAATACAATAAACCATATTCTTAAGTTTCTTATATTAAGATACAAAATTTACAGATAAAGCAAACTCCAGTCATGAACCACTCTTAAACTTAATACCTTCTCTATATTCTTCGATTGGAGGTGTTTCCCTCATGTTGATATCCAGAATATAATTTAGCTCAAGCAAAAGTGCAACAGGTGCTGTTTCAAGTGCTTTATAGGTAAACATTTATTTAATACAATGATCCTGTGGTTTATTATCGTCATTGTACAGGAGATAAAAGTGAGACTCAGACATAAATTCACTTTCCCAAGGTCACAAAGCCAGTGAAGGGTTGAGGTTATACCCACACTCTGCTCTTTCAGCTGTATTTTTCTAACCACTACATATCATTTCCTATCCCTACTTCATACAGGTTTGGGGTATCATATTATAGCTAAGTGGTTCTACAAGTTACCTTTTTAATTCAGCAACATCTTATAGAAAGCTTTTCATGTGGCCATTGAACATTGGTTTACTTCACTTTAAAAACCAAAACAACAACAAGGATGACAACAACAACAAAAAATCTCACTAAAAGCCAAACAACAAAAAAAGAACTTCTACAATATTTTCAATGGAATATGTCAATTCTCTAAATGAAGGTCAGATTGTTTCAGCTTGTTGCAGAAAATATCCTTCATCTGCGGCTTTTTTCTGTGTAAGGAGAATGAAGGGTAAAGAGCAACAGGTGTAACTACTTGGTCCTGGGATACATGCATTTGAATTGTAACAAATGCTGCCAAACTATCCTGCTTCTATGCTCTTAGAACACTTCTGTTTTAAAAATTACATTGGCTATATGTGCATATTTTTTCTTCCAGATGAATTTCAGAATTTTTAAATCAACTTTTCAAGTTCCAAAAACAATTCTTCTTGGGTTGTCACTGTTCTTTTTCTTTCTTTCTTTTCTTTGTTTCTTTTCCTTTTTTTTTTTTTTTTTTTTTTTGAGCAGTCAACAATTTTACTTAGTATCCTAAGAAGATAATAGAGTTGGTCTTCATATCCATGGGTTCCACATGACACTGTTCTTAAAGTCTCAACTTTTGCTGTACCCAGACATGGATCTTGAACTTTGAGATAAAGGCTACTTGCTATGCTCTGAGTGTGTTGCGTGTCTTTACATTTCTGGGCATTGGTGTACATGATGTCTTAGCTGTGAATGTCATTTCTTTTTGGTCCAGTTAATTCTTTCTGTTCAGAAAACTCAGTTGAAGAGTCACCTTTTTGTTGTAACTCTCTACCTGTACCTCCCTACACCCCCGATGGAGATATTCCCTGTGCTCCGAGGGTTTCTAAGAGCACTTCTCCTGGCTGCTTCCCTTTACTCTCACCCAGCAGCCCTCAACTCCTGCAGGAAGAATGGAGAGTCCACCTCTGCTCTGTAGAATCAGCTATAGAGCAGCTAGCTCACAAGTTTATTTTCACAACAGATGTTTATTGGGTAATTGCTACAGTTCTGACTGTTGGAAACACTAAGGATATATTGGATAATAAAAGACCACCCTGGTTCCCATGGAACTTATGGCCCATTGGGAGGGCAAATAACAAAAAGACAACTATTTATTATATTAGATAGGTGAGGAATTTAGGGAAAAAAAAAAAAAAAAAACAATGTCAGAGAGGAAGAATGTAGCCAGGATAGGGAGTGGAAGGAGCATGCTGTTTTAGATAAGATGGCCATAGGATATCTCTCAGAAAATATAGCATCTTACTAGAGGAGGAATAAGTAGTATGGACTGGGAAATGCAGTGTGCAAAGGCCCCAAGGGAATATTCTTGGCAGAATGGAAAATAAAACCTTGGAGAGATGATGTGGGTTGTTTCATACACCATGCTGGGGGACATGATGAAGATGATGGGTTTTATAGAGTGAGATCAGGAGCCATTCAAGAGTTTGAAATAAATTTAGTTTTTGAAAGGATCATTTCCATCAAGGAAGTTAGCAGTGGTCTTTGAATAAACAACTGAGAGAAATTAAATGAAAACCAATGTATCATTTTTCTGTCTTTCAGGAAACTACACCTTAAGAGTTGATTGTACACCACTGATGTATAGCTTGGTATACAATCTAACAAAAGAGGTAAAATGAAATATATATATATATAACTTAAGAAAATCTAACTTCTACAAATAATGTTTCCTTGAGGTGCCATTATGATGCTATTGTTGTTTTATATAACTCATCTTTTTTTAATGTAACAATCCACTTCACAGAATGTCACATCTAACATGCTGCCTACACACTACCCATCTCCCCCCACAACATATTGAGGCAACCTGTATGTAGCATTATGTTTACTATATTTTGTTTAAAAATGAGGAAACTGTTGAGAAATGATAGCCACCCTAGTCACCCAAGGTGTACAGTTGCTGAACTGGGACTTTCTCCTATGGTTTGAATCCTTAATTTTACAACCAGTTTCTCCTTCTTAATATACTGTTCCCAATTAATTCAGGACTCAGGAAAACCAAATGTTCTAAATGATGGAGACAGAGTATGCATTAAAAACAACAAATCATTTTGGGGCAGAGGATAGATGAGACTAAGTAACTTTCTTCTCAACATTTGCCTTGGACTCCAATCCCCTGGCCTCAGTGAGCCTGAATGATAGCTCAATGTTATCTTAATTGTCACAGCACAGAGGGCACTGAACTTGGTAGAAAGGTGGATACCTAAATTTCTATAGGACAGGAATCTCTTTAACCTTCATACTCCATAACTCTGGTCCTAATCCAAGTTAGTAAGAATGAAGGGGGTTTGGCATGAAAGATTTTTGTTTCTGCTAATTGTCTGAAGTGAATGAAAAGAAAACAATAAGGACAACAGAAAACCTGTTCACTGAATAGAATCAGAAATAAACAATGTAATTTCCAAGAAAAACAATTTTTTTCAGGAGGAATTATAAGTTATAATACATGTCATTAAGCTTCGGTTTCAAAAGCATGGAATTTAACCATATAACTTCTATTGAAATTGAAAAATCAATTTGAAAACATTTATTAGTCTAGCATTTATGAGCTCCATTGTTTGGCTGGAGTTTTATAAATTACCGCACAACATACAATATTTAAGTATCTGAGACCTGGTATTTCATAAATTTCCCCTATTCAAGTAATTCACAAAACATGCTAAGGAAACTTGGCAGTTATTTTTGTTTGCTAACTGAATTTGTGGCCTCTGGTTATAATTGCAAAAATGTTGCTCTCTAGGTCAGGCTTGAAGTATGTAGTGCTTAAAAATTTTAATTTTCTTATTTGTTTTGGGAGAATAATTTGTAGTATTTCAAATTTTGCTGGTAAACTAACTACTTGGTGGTATATTTTTACACTGTTTAATATATATATAAGATCCTGATCCTCAGCTCCACATAAAAATAAAATACAGATATTGTGTCCTCCTATAACTAAAAATATAAATATTAAGAAAGAATATATTCCCTTAACCAGTTCATTTCCTTTTATTTTCCTTTTCTAAGAAAAGGGAAAATATATGGTTTTGAGAGTCACCTAGCCCAATTTAGAAAAGTAGACAAAACAAAATTATACATTTTCTAAAGAAAATGGTTTGATAATAATTTGATGCAGTCTTCTTTTCTATGCATCTTATGGATTTTTCTTAATGTAGTCATTCCCATACATAATAACATGAGAATTTCCGTTTAATGTCAGAAACTCATTATTGTAATACATATATTTATTCATTTGCCGGACCACTGGGTGACACCCCAACTCCACAGTTTTTAAGGACTGCCACTATAAAGATTGCATTTCTTGTTTTGTGTAACTATAATTAACTCCCTGGTTAACAACAGACATGTAAGTTTTACTGCATCTATTTTTTAAAGTATTTTCCTTTCTTCCATTAATTTGTGTAGCTTCAAAGCCCTGATGAAGGTTTTAAAGGCAAATCTCTTTATGAGAGCTGGAATAAAAAGAGTCCTTCACCTGAGTTCAGTGGCATGCCCAGGTAATCAAAACAGCAACCCAGCTTTCTGCTCGATTTGATTTTTTGACTGGGATTGTTTAGAAAATATCAGAATATTTTCTTTCAATCATAAAATTAAAAATTAAATTTCAAAATGCTCTAAGATCATATAAAACAAATGCTTAAGAGTCTCAAATCCAATATTAAGATGTGTTTTGAAGTTAAATCTGTTGGCTATCAAAAAATGAGTGTTATTAGAAGGGTTACTTGCATATGGTACATAAATATAAAGTTAGAATAGAGATAATGGTAAAAAGTAATTCTCATCATATTTCTATCACCTTATCACTTGTCTTTTTTCTGAACACCACACAGTTAACAGATATTTTGGTTACTCTAATATTGAATACAAGCATTACTTCTGCATTTGTTGTATCCTCACAAGCAAGGGAAAAGAACTATCTCAGTTGTTTGAGAATGTTGATATCAACAACATGTATAATTTAAAGTAATAAGGGAATAATTTACATCTGAATTACCTGAAAAAAACTGGTTACTTATTCCACTTTATTACATACCACAAATACAAATGTTAAATGAAATAATCTAATGGAAAATATTTTCAAATTTCAGGAATCTCTTTTAAAAGGAACTTATAAAATAGTCATGAAACTGGATATTTTGTGATCAAATTAATGTTTCTCTCATTCTTTTCTGCATGTTTAAGAGTGTCATAATAGGGATGGAGTTCAGTTTAATTGATCTTTAATCTAAAATTGATGAAAAATTACTCTAAAATAATTCTGTTTTTTCCCCCTAAAAGGATTAGTAAATTGGGGTCTGGTAATGATTTCGAGGTGTTCTTCCAAAGACTCGGAATTGCTTCAGGCAGAGCACGATATACTAAAGATTGGGTAATTGTCTTTCACTGAATTCTTCAAGATTATTTATGAATCTATTTTAGCCAAACAAATAATTTTGACTTCAAAAAGTGGCTCAAGCATTAAAGGAGGTGAGGAATATGAAGGCAGAAGGGAGACATGGTAGGGCTTGGCAGTGCTGGTCCTATGTGGGGTGGGTCCTGCATCTGATGTCTGAGCCCTTCTTCACTGCCCCTGGCCCCAGTACTCCTGACTGCAAACTTCCTTATGTTATATTAAATATATTTTCTGTTTTATTTGGTGGCATTGCATTCATAAAGTCATTTAAGTCATATAGGAATTGTCTCTTAAAATGTTTATATTAGTGCATTATAGTTATATGTAATATTTGGGTTCATTTTGATATAGTCATAGAGGCATGGAATATAATTTGTTCCATTTCAGTCCCCAATGCTTCTTCTTGCCCTCCCCTGCTCCTTTCCCATTTCTCTTCTTCTAGTCTAATGACCATCCTTCTATTTATTTATCATTTTGTTAAAATCGGTGCTTTGTAGAACATAAAGGTGGAATGCAGCTATATGCATATGACATAATATCTTTACTTTTAATACCATTCAAAATTAATCCATATAAATACCTATATAAACATTTCTATTTTTATCTCTTATAGATCCAATTATTAGATTAATCTTTAAAAAACAAGTGACATAATGCACAATGAAGATATGAGTCATATGCCATTCCTTTTGTAGTTGCTACTACTATAAGTTTATATTTTTATTTTTATCAAAATAACATAGATGCATAGTTTATAAAACCTCATAACTAAAACTAGTAGCTTCTTATATCAGTTTGGTACTTGTCCCACTTGATTTCTATTTGTCAGGTGAAAAGTCTTTCAACTTTTACTTTTTAATATGTATCTACCTCCATCTTTATAAATTATCAACAACAAATAAATGATCAATATAAAAAATTCAAGCACCTTGGAAAATGATCAAAAGGCATAAATCAGCAGTTTGAAAGTTTTTCTTTTCTTTTTCTTTCTCTCTCTTTTTTCTTTTCTTTCTTTCTTTCTTTTTTTTTTTTTTTATTGTACTGAGAAGCTAGAACCCATGGGATTTTACCACTGAACTGCATTCCCAGTCCCCTTTTTACAATTTTTAGTTTGAGGCAGGATCTTCCTAAGTTGCCCAGGCTAGCCTTGAACTTATGATCCTATTGCCTCAACCTTCCAAGTTGCTGGGATTACAGGCATGCACCACTGTGCCTAGATGAAAAGTCCTTCCTTCTTGGCTTTTTCTTATACTGTTGACTGTCCTTATACCTGTCTGACCATCCCTCCCTCTCCATAGTGAGATTCTACATTTACTTCTGAACCCCTCACTGCTTAGACAGTCTACTTTTCCACACACTGTTCATCAGAGAATAATTTTTTAATAGAATTTCAGTCTTTAAAAAATTCCACATATTTCCCTATATGATATTGTCATGTTTATTTACTTCTAATAGTTCGGTCTTCTTAAATTATTTTTTTTCAAATGCAACACTTTTCTTGACTTTTCCTCAGTCTCCTAAAACATTTTCACATCTCTGCTATGGTTAAAGACAAGTCTGTAAGGTGACTCCAAAAGAATGTTTTTATAATATTGTTTATGTCACACATGCATATATTTGACTTAGTACAAGCCTAGAGTGAGTTTAAATACTGTAATAGTAGACCCATATTAAGTAGCACATTGAGGTATTTAAGTACTTCCTTTTATTTATTATTGGTCAAACATTAACAGTAAATAAAGTGCTATGTATTTTATTATAAGCTATCTTACAAGAGATATGTGTTTCTTTTGTAGAAAACACACAAATTCAGCAGCTATCCATTGTATCATAGTGTCTATGAAACATATGAGTTGGTGGAAAAATTTTATGATCCAACATTTAAATATCACCTGACCGTGGCCCAGGTTCGAGGAGGGATGGTGTTTGAATTGGCCAATTCCATAGTGCTTCCTTTTGACTGTCGAGATTATGCTGTAGTTTTAAAAAATTATGCTGACAAAATCTACGATATTTCAATGAAACATCCACAGGAAATGAAAACATACAGTGTATCATTTGGTATGTTGCACGTCCTCTTTCCAATGTCATTATTTATATGTTTCCAGTAATTTCTGAAATGCAATGACCTTCCTTAGGACATTTATTTTTTATTTTTGTTCTACATGATGAAGTATTCTGTTTACTTGTGCACATGCACTTTTCGTGTCATGACTGCTCATATACCTTGTAAGACACAAAAGAGGATGATCTTCTATATTCTCATTTTTTTACCTATGTAACAACATCATTAGAAATTACATTCTTAAAGCTTTTGATGATTCCAACTTCTATTTCAGATGCACTGTTTTCTGCAGTAAAGAATTTTACAGAAATTGCTTCTAAGTTCATCAAGAGACTTCAAGATTTAGACAAAAGCAAGTAAGTTCTACATTTATTTATGTATATAATGGATATAATTAACAGGAAATACAAGTTGACATCTTGGTTACAAAAGCATCTTTGGGACATTTTGATGGTGTTTGTGTCCACTCTACAGCACCCTGTGCAGGGTTGCCTACCTCCTAAAGACCTATCTCTGACATTGCTTAGTGAACTGTGCTGCTCAGAGATGCCAGTGTCTTCTTGCTGCCAGCTGATGAGGTACAACATACCACCTAAACACTGAAGGGTCCACCATGTGTTACCCCAGATCTTTTTTTTTTTTAATCTCTTGCTCTTTCATTGTCTGTGCATCACACTTCAACCAAATTCTCTTATTTCCAAAAACATAACTTCTTTCTACCTCTTCTTGAAGTTATTGCCTCCATGCAGAAATCCTCACCTGCACCTCCAGCTGGTAAAATTCAATTTATCCAGAATACAAATTAATTTGAAACCATTATTTATGTTAAACATTATATATGTGAAATTTATATATGTTAAACATTAGGATTAATCCTATGTAAAATCATAAATGTAAAACAATTTGAACAAAATTTTAAAGTTGATAATGTGACAATACTAAAATTCTATCAACTATGCAAACTATGCAAATTTCAAGACTCAGCATAGAGTTCTTATACTTTAACTTAGCATTTCCACTTATTTTTTTCCTTAAGGATATAGTCTCAAGTTTTGATTAAAAATATATTACCTAGAGAAAGATAAAAATTATAAAATTATAATATCAAATAAATAAAAACAACCTAATGCCCAGTAGGGGAAGAATTTACTGAAAGATCTCTACCAATTTGAACATTTTATAACCATTAAAAATAATCATTCCCCAACACCAGCCACACAAAAAGCAAAGCAAAAATGATTATTATAAATATTATATATGTGAGTATAATAACGTGAGTTAAACCAAAAACATAAAAATTATGTAGGTTAAATTTTTGACCAAACAAAAAACTTCAGGGGGAAGCAATTAGTATAATAATGGTGTTATATTGACACTAATATATAGGGAGAAGATTTTTTATCCTTTATATTTTTCACCAAGTTTTTTATGTATAAAAAATAAGAGAAATGTGTTTTTAAGGGGATCCCAACACCATGTATTCTACAAAACTGATTTTTCTATCTATAAAACAAATGATGTTTCCTTCTCTATCTGACAGACTACCTCATGGCTTGAATTATGTTTTCTGATGGAACTCAGCTTGACTATCCTTGAGTATTTTTATCTGTGCCTGTTCTCTTTTTATGATAATTAAGATACAGTGTGTGTCTTTCTTTGATGTTTAGGGATCCTGGAACACCTGTATGTTGCATATAATAACAGTAAATGTCAAATAAGGAAATAAAGTCCATGTTGAGTTTCTAGACTGAAACTTTGAAATCTAAAAAGACACTTCTGGCCCTGCTTTTCTTACATCAATGTTTTTGCTCATCAGAGAACATGAGGTGTTGACTCTAGTACCTTCAGGTTTACATAATAGTCCGCCTTAAAATATGTAATTCTCTGATCCTCCCTTGAGAGGCTGGCATGCTCCAGGAGTGAAAAGACTGTTTACTTAGCTGTCTTGAGTATTAGCAACCCAGGGTTACTCCAAGTTGAATTCAGGTACTATAGAAAGAACCTCTGAAGACTTTTAGTGGTAGCTACAAGATGAGAAATCCAGACAGAGAAAGGGAGAGATAGAAATAGAGATAGAGATGGAGATGGAGATGGAGACAAGAGAGAGAAATATAGTTGGGTAAGAGGAAAGGAGAGAAAGAGAAGGAGAAATAAAAAGAAGTGAGTGTGTGTGTTTGTGTACTTACCTGTGTGGATCCACATGACCTCTTGCATTTACAGCAATGCTTTGTGAATTTGATTCAGAAACCTATAACTTCATATTGAAATTATCTTTCACTCTAATCCCCTTTGTTTATATGGGCTGCTAACAGATAAAGTCTATGCCTCCTTTATACTTTCAAAAATACTGAATTCATTATGATAAAAAATAAATGTTGTAAATAACTTAAATCTAAATTATGGGATCTTAGTTATTTCTATTTTTGTTTTGTTTACATAGTGCAGCCAATAGGACAACATTGGTGACCTCCTATTTCACTCAACAGCTTTCTATTTGCAAATTTGGGCAACTTGATAAGCTATTGATTCTTAGTTCTGTCATTTATAAAGTGGAGCTATTGTTGGGCACAGTGATACACACCTGTAATCCTAGCAACTCAGGAGGATGAGGCAGAAGGATCATCAGTTCAAGACTAGCCTCAGTAACTCAGTGATGCCCTAAAAAATTTAGTGAGAAAAGCAAAGCAAAAATGATTATTATAAATAATCATTTTTAGATTGTCTAAAAATTTCAAATAAAGTAGAATTAAGAGACCTGGGGGATGTGGCTTAGTGGCTAAGTACCCCTAGGATCAATCCTCAATTGATCAATCCCCAATTTAATTAAGTAATTAAAGTCAATTAGAAAATTATATTTTTTAAAAATGGAGGTAATATCTTTCCAACATGAAGGATTGGCCTGAAGATTAAAAATAATGTATCATGTTAGCATTCAGAACAGTGATTACTAAATGTCGTTATTGTTAAAAACAACATAAAAATTAAGAGCAAATTAAACCAATGAATAAAACAATTATTCCTTTTCTAATTTGTTAATTAAATTATGACACAAGCAATATATTGACTTCAAAACTCATTGTGAAACTATTTAGGACTGTTAGATTAATTTTGATTATGCTGAATCCTTTTTTTTTACAATAACAACCATACCACCAGCGTTTGCAATGCAAATTCTGTGGTATTGTTGGATACATTGTAGGCTTTCCACTACCTTTGAAAGAACACAAAGACACCATCTCTTATGCTCATGAAGGTTTATCCTTAATAAACAAGAAAATGTCATGAGTTGTCACTTAAAAAATATGTATAATTTGCCTGGCACCTTACAGAACATTTATAAATTGTCTCATTTAAATATTGATACGACTCCCAAAGTAGATAATTAATATTCCTAAGGTGAAAAAAGCCTTCCCCGAATTCATTTTCTTAGATTTACCACTTACTATTTCCACTTACATAAAAATTACTATCAAATGTTTCCTTTGGCACAAGTTACTGCTTCCATAGTTTCATAAGTCTCAGCAAAATAGAATTTTACAAGATATCAAAAATATGATTATTACCTGTTGTGGTTATTAATTTGCACATTATAGGAATTTTAAATATTTTTGCTTGCTGGGTAATACAATTTCATTCACTTGTACCTATACTAATTTCCTTTTTAGCCTAATATTATTGAGGATTATGAATGATCAGCTGATGTTTCTGGAACGGGCATTCATTGATCCTTTAGGGTTACCAGACAGGCCTTTCTATAGGTAAGAAAGAAAATATGACTCTTCACTTTAATATCACATTTTAAAAATGTTGTGCACTGTGGAAAAAAATATAAAAATTGATTTCTTGCAAGCTAATAGAATATTTCAAAATATGTATAGTGTCAAATATACTATATTGGGTTTCCAAATAATGTAATATGATTCTTATATATCTTTCTTTTTAG
Organism: Marmota flaviventris; assembly: GCF_047511675.1. NCBI lineage: Eukaryota > Metazoa > Chordata > Mammalia > Rodentia > Sciuridae > Marmota > Marmota flaviventris. The sequence continues at coordinate 76,615,659 of NC_092506.1, forward strand.
CATTTTTTTGTGTCTGATTATAAAAAAAAAATGTTTATTTTAGGAAATGTAAAAGATTCAGAAAGACACAAACAGAAAACAAAAATCTCTCCAATCAAGTTTATATTTTCTTACACAATTTTAGCCCTTGTTCTATTTTAAATATAATTGTTTTTGTATATATGCATGATAATAATAAATTTAATAAACATGCATTAATATGTAATAAATATATATTTATTTACAACCTAAATTTGTTATTAAAGGTTTTTCCACCTAAATTTTGTCAAATGTGCTTATTTCTGATAAGTACCCACTGCCCCCAGGTTGCCTATACTGTGAGTACTGCAAAATGGTTTATGTTATGGAACAGCCAGAAGTGGCACCCCCTTTCCCTGTAGGGACTGTCAAAGGGTCAGGAGTTGGGAGAAAAGGCATCATCCAAACAGGGTGACCATTTTGCCCATGGTAGCATGGTTGTGTCTCTTTAACACTTTACCTTGTTACTTTGCAACTTATCCTCTTTCAGGGCTAGCACATGACCTGGCTTAGCCCCTTCAATGAAAGTCTTCTTTCTAGGTCTTGTAAACATCACAAATGGTTTTTAATGATTCTTCATGCCTTCAGCTAAGCATCAGTCACATTTAGAATATGAGATTTTTAAAAAATAGAAAAAAAATTGGTTGGCTGGTTTTAAATGGGAATTTAATGATCACAGCAGTGTTATAAGGCCAGGGGTAGTGTGGTATAGTAAAACTCAGTACTTATTTTTTTTGCGCATTGATACAAATAATTTAATTACAGTAAGTTTTGTCCTCTGTGAAACTAACAGCAACTTTGTAGAATTCACTTTTAAGAATTAGAAAAATGGGCCAGGTGTGGTGGCTCACATCTATAATCCCAGCAATTTGGAAGTCTGAGGCAGGAGAATCACAAGTTCAAGGCCAAACTGAGCAACTTAGTGAGGCTCTAAGCAACTAAGTGAGGCTCTGTCTTAAAATAAAAACTAATAGTAATAAAGTAAAATGAAAAAGGGCTGGAATATGGCTTAGTGTAAAAGCCCTTTGGATTCAATCCTCAGTATAAAAAAATAAAAAAGAAGAAAGAAAAGAAAAGAAAGAAAGACTTACAAAAAAATTGTAGTAAATTCTTGAAGAATACTAAGCACAATCTATACCAGGTAATCAGCAGCTGTTTATCCTTGTTGCTACTGGTGTTAGTCTGAACAACTTTGAGCTATCTATTTAAAGTAAAAGTAGTTAATACATATTTAATAGACTAGTCTTTGGAAACTAGTGGACTTATAAGTTTGCTTGCCAAAGGACTTACTCAAAGTATAAATTTAGGAATATGAGATCCAAGATTGTATGGTGCTCCTCTTTCTTTCTTGTATGTCATTTGTGCAACTAACAGCAAAGTATTTTCTCTCAACAGGCATGTCATCTATGCTCCAAGCAGCCACAACAAGTATGCAGGGGAATCATTCCCAGGAATTTATGATGCTTTGTTTGATATTGAAAGCAAAGTGGACCCTTCCAAGGCCTGGGAAGAAGTGAAGAGACAGATTTCGATTGCAGCCTTCACCGTGCAGGCTGCGGCAGGGACTTTGAGAGAAGTAGCCTAAGAGATTTCTCTAGAAACCCCAGGTTGAATTGGAATGGTATATCAATTGACAAATTAAGAAATAAATGTGGGAGTTTATTTTTTTTGTGTGTGTGTGTTTACCTTGTTCTTGTTTTTCTTCCTGGGGACAAATAAAGAAGAAAATAAATATTTTTATTGTATAATTATGTAATTCTGAATTTGAAAAGTTGGACTGAGTTTTAAAAGTAAAGAGAAAAACTTAATATAATAACACTCTTATCCAACAGTATCAGGAAATCAAGTCAGGTGCAGCCGTTTCAGATCTAATCACATTACTGCACACATGGAATTCCATCAGCCTGTTATGGAGCACATGGGAACAATGCATGAAGCTGCTCTGCCCTAAAGCCTGACCCTGCTTGTTGGGAGATTCTGATCTAATCATGTTTCTAGTTTATGTAGTCACTCTGGACCACAAAGGATAATTACTTTTGTATTAATATTTTATTACATATATGAATATTGTATTATAAATCATGTATAATATAATATATAATATATTATATATATTAATATTGTATATTTATATAATCAAATGAACATTTCTAAATCCAACAAGAAATATTAAGTACCATTTTCAATAGTTTTGTAACCCACGTTTTGCTGACCTGTTGTGCCTTTTGTGCCAGCCATAATCACTTTTTAAAATTTTATGTTTATCTTTTCTCAGTCTCTCTTTGTTTCCAACTCCCTCTCTCCCTCCCTTTCTCTCTCTCTCTCTCTTTTTCTTTAGTACTACTGGAGATTGAAACTAGGATTCAGGGGCACTCTACCTCACTGCGTTACATTCCTGGTTCTTTTTAATTCTTCATTTTTTGGACTAGGTGTCCCTAAGTTGCCAAGACTTGTGTTTCTAAGAAACATCTGAAGTGAGTAGCAGCTCCAAAGCTGTGAATGCAGGATAAAGTGAGCGTATGTTTGTTCCTCATTCATCCACTGGTCCACTAAAGTTGAGAGAATGTCTTCCTCTTATCACTATGGACTTCACATTTCCTATGGAACAGACTTAAGTATGCCCAGACGGGAGATGAAGCAAAGAAAGTCTGCATGACAGCTCATTAAGACTGATGGCAATGTCTGGACTGATGTGACTTACCCTGATAATTTTATGACATCATCAGTAGTGTCAAGACTAGAGATGATGTCCATCTGATCTATAACACCAGGGATCACTTTGCTATTTATTGTAGTAACCTGAGGAACTCCAATATAAGTTGTGGAAAGTGAGAAAGATCTTTGTAGGTAAAAAAAGAATCCCTTGTCTGGTTATCCACAATGCTCACACCATTTGCATCCTGATCTCCTCATGGAAGAATATAGTGATCTGTATGGATCCTGGAAGTGCTAACCTGGGAAGTCCTGCTGTGATCATAGCAGAGAGACATCCTGGCTCTTTTGATATGGTTCATGTGAGTGATACCACCTTGCTTGTCAACATATTTGTTAATGACAAAAGTGACAAACTATGCATTTTGTTACCCCAAGAAAAGGAATCCATCTGTCCATTCATGAAGAAAGAGACTGGTGGCCAAGAAAACTAGTAGTGAAATGGTTTCTAGTGTCATGTTGGAGAATTCTCAATGATTAAAGATAATACAGTATGATAAATTGCAAAGATAAAACATATAAATATGTTGCTCAGAACAAGCCAAAACAATTCTGACCTCAAACCCAAAACAAAATTTTGACTTTGTGTGTGTGTGAGAGAGAGAGAGAGAAAGAAACTGTGTAAAATTAGCTAAAGGGCTAAAAACAACCATGGTTTTTAATGTAAGGTGGCCGCATCACTAAAGTCAAAAATTATAGAAGGAAAACAGAAGGTTTCCCTATATAGCCATCCTGATGAACACATGCAACATGCTAGTGTAGCTTCATTCAAAGAATTTTATGCTAATGTTCAGTCCTCTCCTCCATAAGTATTAGTATAAAAATACAGATGGTTGTATATTAAATATTAGAGCAGAACTTTGGAATAAATTATCCAAGAAGCTTCTTGCACTTGAAGCTTCCTATTGAATAGACTGGCATCTTCCAATATTGTCTTTTCTCTACCAAGGCTAACTCTGCCAATCCCTAGAACAGTGCCCCACTGAGAGCCAGAGCATCCTATCTTCTTTGTTAGATCAGGTCATATTCTTTGCCCTTGAGCCCTTTGATTCTCATTTTCCCCTCTGGAGAGGGTGTGAGTGAGCAGCCCACCCACAATGACAACAGTGCTTCATCTCAGCACAGATTCTCAGTATGGGAAGATTCAGATTTGTAATGTAAAAGGATGACTGCATTTCATAAATACCTCACTGCACTGTCTCCAGGGGTCTCAGTGGCCAGGATTAACTAAGAACTGTTGCTCTAATTCTTTGTTTCTAAATTAATTACATGATCTATAACAAATTTTGGGTTAGCAAATTAATGGCTTTGTAAATCTTTTTGGAGACCATTATTATTTTAATAATAGCTAAACATTAATTGGGACTTATTATATGGCTGGTAATGCATTAATCCTGGCTCATTTAATACTCATAACACATTTCTGATATACTAATTAACAGATAAAAAAAACAAACATGGTGAGAATAATTAATTTGCTTAACACCAGCCAATAATGGAGCTATTCTACAGGCCCATTCATAAAACCAAAAGGTACCACATTAAGTTACCATTGAGCTTTACATTCCTGATACCTATGGTTAGTATGTTATTTGTAACTGAGTAGTTGTGAATGCCATACTTGAAATATAATCACTCATTATTCCCATCACACTATGATTTATACTGCTTCATAAATCTTTTTTTTAAGAGAGAGGAGAGAGAGAGAGAGAGAGAGAGAGAGAGAGAGAGAGAGAGAGAGAGAGGAGAGAGAGAGAATTTAAAAAAAAATATTTATTTTTCAGTTTTTGGTGGACACAACATCTTTATTTTTTATTTTATGTGGTGCTGAGGATCGAACCCAGTGCTCTGCGCTTGCCAGGCGAGCATGTTACCACTTGACCCACTTCCCCAGCCCATAATTCTTATTATTATGATCTTATATAATTTCTTATTGAGTTTTCATGTTTATTCTATATGTAAAATGTACATAATCCATTCATTTTGTTCAGGACTAATTGCCCTCTTAGGAAATGTCCTGAATCACATTGGATTTGCAGAAACTGACCTTTTGGTAGATGACTAATAAATTCAAAGTGCTGAGTATTTACCATTTTGTCCATTCACACTGAAAGTCAGTACTAGGTTATTATAAAAGAAAGTGCTAAACATATTCTACAATACATACAGGATTTTAACTCACCATTTGTAAAAAGTAAGTCAAAAAAATTCATCTAAACTGTTCTGTAGGTTAAAGGATGTTCTGATTCTTGACCTTTGAAGTTCTGCAAGCATTACCTTGCCAAGATTTTCGAGGCGCTGTCTCCTTCCATTCAACACTTGCCTTCCAGAATCCTCCTTTGGTTATTGACTTAAACAGGGCATCCTCAGTAAGGCTAAAGCTACTGGCCTCAAGGGATTCTTAATTCCTATTCACCCAAAGGTAGAAAGTTCCTCTAATATATCTTAGCTTAATTACATATTTGAATGCCACTAGTTTTTGTTAGTGAGAGTCCATTTCTATCATGTACCACACCATCTAACAGGCCAATATTTTCACAAATTGATGTCTATTACCAACATTCACCATGGTGTTTAAGATGTTGAGTATTTTTATTTTGTTTCTGTTTAACCATGAAATTTAAAATTGTACTAAGGGATTGGGGATATAGCTCAGTTGGTAGAGTGCTTGCCTAGCATGTAAAAGGTCCTTGGTTCAATTTCCATCAAAACAAAAAAAAATAAAATAAAATTGTGCTAAGGACACAATTGTGTAAATTAGAGAATCATGTGGAATCAATTGGGAACATAGGTAATGGAATATACTTTATGGATCTTTAAAACCCTTAGTTTGTAGAAGCAGCTTGAAAGAAACACTATTTCAAAGGTGTTGTTTGAGAGATAATACTCATGTATAAATTAAAAGCTCTGACAAGAAAGCGGGAGAAACAATGCTTTCCTCTCATAAATGCGGATGGATCACCCTTAATCACTTTTAGGTCAATTTACTGCATTTTTTTTTTTCAGTTTTTAAAGGGAAATTTGTTACCTGCTTCATTTTTTTTATACCTTGTGGTTGTGAGAATTTAAAAAAAATATGAAGTGGCACTGTATCAGTAGAATTTAACCAAGAAAAATGAAAGCATGCAGTGCATTTAAAGCAGAGGCAGTTTAATGGTAAGTATTGGTTACATTGGTGATGGAAGAGCTGAAAGAAAAACACAAGCCAGAAAGTAGCATCACTGGGGATCTGCTACCATCCTAGATGAGAGGGAGAGTGTGACATTACCTACCCTCTGGGCCAGGCTTGTGGACACAGGCATGGAGGAGATGGTGCCCTGCACAGGAAAAGGAGAAGCCCAGTGACTTATCCTTGTTTTTCAGTGAATATCCTTCCAGTCCTTGTTGGAAACCAGCTTATGCAGAAAACTGGAAAACTCAGCCCTCAGTGTCAGACTACCGGTGACACAGGGCAGAGAAGACAGGAGACAAAGAAAGCTTCTGGGGTCTTACAAGTCCCTGCCTCATGCAGTCAGTCCTTATTAACACTGGGCTCCTATTCTCCCCTCCTAGGTAGTTTCCATGCAAACACATGGATTAAAGAAAAACAATAATGGTGATATTTTTAATTGACTAATATTAAGAATGCATCCAAAAATAAATGCTTGAAGAAAGTATAAAATATTTAATGCATCAATTATAAAATATAAAAGGCCTGACTGGATCCTTTCTTTGAGGCACAGTGCTTGGCATGTTTGCCCACTGGAAATGACTGCCAAAAGAGCATAGAATAGATTTTGAACCCTGTGTTCTGTGTCAAAACACAACTGTCACTTCAGTGTCTTCACTTCAGTTGTCTTTTACATGTGTGGGGATTTTTGAACTCAAATCTTCCTTTCTAGGTTTCTTATATCTTTCTTTGTCATTCCCTAGATGTTGAGAATTCACTTCCCACCTTTCACTTCATTTTCCTGCACTTAAAGATGAGGTGGTCTGGAAAGGGTCCTCTGTCCCATGCAGTCAGCCTTCCAGTCCTCAAGTGGGTGACCATGCAGGTGCTTTTCTCCCAGACTTCAGCATGCCCTTGGTTTTCCTGGGTCAGATCCCACCTGTGTGTCCCAGAGAGGACTAAGAATTTCTTCAGAGAAACCAAGAAGTGTTTGCTAGCCACTGGGAGAGGCTCCAACACATTTGGGTTTCCTTTTGCTTATTCCATTGCCAGGAGTCCCCTTTCTTCTGTGCTAGAAAGTCAGAGTTGACCTCTAAGGCAGCTCTGACCTAGGCAGGAGGAAAGGGGAGGAGGCACCAGGATGTCTCACTACCGGCCAGAAGCCAGCCAAAGGGGACTCTGAACTAACAGTATATGCATACTCATTTGCTGAATCCCAGATTTCAATTTTTAAAATTATATCCTTCCAAATTTCTAAAAAGAGATTATTGTAAGGGTAGAAGTGAGAAACAAATATCAAGCTTATTTAATGAATTCCTGTGGATTGGGACAAACTCATATGTATATATTTTCTAAAATAATGCAATAAAGTTGAATTGAATCTGGAGTCAAAAAGAACTGAATTCAGGTCTTGATCCTATCCCCCTACTGGTGGCCTTGGCTTCTGGACTGTACAGTAACCCCTGTTTCACAGCAGAGTTATGAGGTGTGATGTGACTGTGGATCCTGAAAGCCTTGCACACATTGTTTGGCCAGCCCACTGCTGCAGGTGCTTAATAACTGCTAAACCTGAAACATCTAAGAAAAAAAAAAAAAGGAGGAGGAAGTATTAAAAAAGGAGAAGCAGGGCATGGAATGGGCAGGAGATGGGGAGGAGGGAAAATGTCTGGATGAGTTATTAAAGAAAAGCAAATCCATGTCCTACAAACTAAAGCAAAATTTTACTAATCATTTCAGAAAATGCTAATCTATCTACCTACCTATCTATCAAAAAATCCAAAATCTGTCTCTTAAAAAGATTAATTAAATTGTCAAATTTATAGGACTCATATAAAAAAGGGATGGGGAATTCTAGTTAAGAATTTAGGACCAAGAATTAAAAAATCAAAGGCACATGCCCTCAGAAATTAGTGTAAGTAAGAGAATTTTTTTCAAAAATTGTATGCTGACACAGTTCACAATTTAGATGAAATGAACAAATTTCTTAAAAATGTATTGGACAAAAGCTGACAAAAAACAGATGATATTAGTGGTATGATTTTTATTAAAGAAAAATGAACCATTATTTTAAAACAAACAAAAAACCTCATAAAAATTCAATGATATATATCAGTGAATCCATCTAAACATTTAGACAGAAATACAAACTTAGACAAAGTCTTCCAGAGAATGGAAAAGGGAAGTAATAATTCCCAATTTATAAATGTTATATCTTAGTCTGACAAAGGCTTTACAAGAAATAAAAACTATGATACAGACTCTTATGTAACATAGATGCAGCATTTCTAAACAAGTTACGAGCTCATCAAAATTTAGTTACAGATTAAGGCCAAAGATGCCATGTTCAAATGGAATTTTTTCTAGAAAGAGTAACTTAACATTGGAGAGTAGAATGAATATAAATCACCACAAAAACAGGAAAAAACAACTGATATGATTCATTGTTGGTTCATAATTAAAAAAAAAGTTTCAATCAATGAATCAAAAATAATAGTGAGCTTTAATAATTTCACAAAGAATGCCTATAAAATCTTACTGCCAAGTATCATATTTAATGGAGAATTTGAAAGCTTGTATATGGAGTGTGGGTGACAGGAGGGTATTGCTATCACCAACCAGGGTCACCACTGTTCTGGGTGTCTCTGTCATAGCAACTAGACAAGAAATGAGTCATAAAAAATAAATCATGCATGGACCAGCAAGAATTAAATCTACCATAATTTATAATGTATTATATCACACAGAGCTACCATAATGTGTAAAATTATGGTGCTTGTGTCATTTTATTATATCACATGCTTGTGTGGTTATAAAACTTCCCCCAATCCATAAACTATTAATTAGGGAAACTAGAAAGAAATTTAATCAAGTCTATTCCTACAAATAACAAAAGTAGGAAATAAAATTCCAAATATATTTAAATCTTACTAAAATATAAAATATCTAGAAATAAATCTAAGGAAATATGTACAAATGAATGAACATAAAAAATAAACAGGGTCTCACTGAATTGCTGATGTTGCCTTTGAACTAAAGATCCTCTTGCCGTAGCCTATGAATCTTCTGGGATTACAGGTGTGAGCCACCACAACTGGCAGCTTGATAGAATTTTTTAAATTTGTTTTAATTAGTTACACCTGACAGTAGAATGATCTTGAGAGAATTTTTTAAAAATAAAAGCTAACAGAGGGATATCCCATATCTGTGGAGTAGAAGACACAATGTGGTAATTTTCCTTAAATAGACCATTCTAATAAAGGCTCAAATAGAGTTTTTGTTCACTTATTTGCATGTGTTTGGATATTGAGAAGTTGAATTTAAAATCTGTATGTGTGGCTGAGTTCCTAAAAGAGGCTTTGCAATCAAGAGTAAGGTACTGATCACAGCCCATAAGAATTAGTACTGCTTTCATTTAGCCTTATCACCCCAATTTTTTCTATACCCAAAAAGCACAAACAAAATTGCTCTCACACTGTGGGGAACAATATTTGTAGAGGAGAAAAAAGTTCTAGTAGGATTTTGGTATAAAAATCTGTCTTAACAATCTTTGTCAGTTTTTTGCTCCTTCAAACCATGAGCCTGAGCTCCTTGAGAACATGGTGATCTGATAGTCTGCAGTGGATTTACGTTGTCATGAATTACAATTTCATTGCTCACACATTGCCTACCACATGGAACTGTTTTTAGGATCAAAGGGTGTTTAGCCCCTTTTCATTTCTCAGAGAAAACAGAAAACCTTAGTACACCTACTAAGTTTCCCCCCAAGTCAAGGGTCATTCACTTCATCCACTTCCCTGTCACATCTTCTCCAAATTGGGTTTCTTGAGTATCTCTGAAACAGTTGCACTTTAAAACCTTTTGAATTAGAAGAACCTGCAATAAAGGCATATTGGGAGGTACAATGTGGTAGACTATGTTCCAAAGAAGCTGAGCTATAACATACTTTCCATTCTGAAAACCCTATGACTGCACATTTGTGTTGTTTCCATTAAGCATATTAATAATAGCAGGTTGATTATTGACCTTAGTTTCTAGTTTTCCAAAAATCTTTTAGTCAAAAGTTTCATTCAGTAGCTGAAATGCAGATGACCAGGTGAGTCTGAGTGGGGCTATTTTTCCTAAACAAGTGTTCAGAGATATTTTTCGTTATCTGGGTAACACTGTTGACAATTTAAAACTTCTTGCTTTCTGGTTAAAAAAATGCCAACTGTATCTCACCAACTACAATGAGTTGAATCTGAGATTCATCACTCGTCATCAGCAACAAACTTATATTGCTCCACTGAAGATTTTAATATGAAACCAATTGATGAGAGTCTGACAGCAGCTAGACACATGTGAAATCCACATTGCAGGTCAAATGTATGTGTTCATTCTCATGTCCTGGCTTCTCATAACATCCCCTGCCTTTCCCAGTCCCTGCTGCTGGAGTTGAATAAACCCAAAATAGATTGAAGGTTGCCAGCAGAAGACAGAGGATCAGTGGAAAGTAAATATTAATGCATTGGGCATTTTCTGGGGAAGTGATGAAATTTTTTTCTAGAATTAGATAGTTACAATGGTTGTACAACTCTGGATATGCTAAAAATCATGAGCAAACCACATTAGAAGAATGCTCTCCATGAATTTATATGAATTTATCTCACTAACATTATTTTTAAAGCTATTTCTGATATTCTAGTAAATGCTTCACAATAAACAAGTTTATGAAAATGAATTTCAGTAAGCAAATTAATACATTCAATGTGGTAGATTATTTTTGTAGCCATGGAATAACTGTTTCTTAAAGTTACAGGTGCCCACAGATCTCATACATACTCTTGTTGTCTGATTTGAGTGGGCCTCAGGACTTCAGTTTCCTGACATGGGAGCTCACCAATTAGTACTCATGACACTTGACTTCATAGGGAACCAAGGCAAGGACAGGCTCAGAGGAGAGGTAAAGAAGGAAGGAAGGGAAGTAAACATCATACAAGCTCACAGTTCCATTGTCATAATCTAGAAACACCCTAACCCTACCCAGAGGCCTTTGCATATATTGAATTAGGGGTGGGGGGTTGGTAGAGAGACTCTAATACCTGTTCCTCTTCAAAGAAAATACGAGAAATGCCCATCAAAATCAATACTTTAATCAATATTGGTTGTTCTGGAATATTTAAAATCGCCCAGATGTCAGTTGGAAGAGCTCAGCACCTCTACCTCCCAATAGTGCTTACCTGAGGTGAAGGCCTGGGTCCCCCTTGCAGCATAACTCTCTATTCTCTGGGTATCTCCAGGTACACTATGCTGGTCATCCCCAAATGTCACACCTCTGACATCCTTAATACAGCTGTGTAGTGTCAGCCACTTCCTATTTCACAGTACTATTAACTGCAGAAAGACAAAACTCCAATTAGCAAATGGTACTATGTAACCTTGTTGTGAGAGGCAGAGGATCTATGTTCAATTATTACTTTATTTGTCTCTCATCCTCACTAACAAGAGCAGAGTTCAGCCTCACTCAGGTGTGAAGCAGGTTTATTATGACCTCTGCAGCACTCACAGCTCCTTCCCATCATGGAAAGAGAGAAAAAAAGAGAGAAAGAGAGAGAGGAAGAGAGAAAGAAAAGAAGGAAGGAAGGAAGGAAGGAAGGAAGGAAGGAAGGAAGGAAGGAAGGAAGGAAGGAAGGAGAGTAGGTCAAGCCATATCGCTGTGTGGAGCAGCAATTTATTTTTGTTTACCTCTAGATACAAACATTATAGAAGGTCATATACAAAGTTTATGTCAAAAATTCTAAAATTGAAAATGGGTATTCCTCATTTCAGAAGCCACTGAAGAAAGAAATTGAGCACTGACTGCCAGACAACTGTTTCTTACCTCTGAAGCTATTCAGCATGTCGAGGATTCCAGTGATGTTCACTGATGTGAGCTTTTGGTTCTTTTGCTGAGCCATTCGCATCTACAACAACTTAGTCCTGTAAAAATGACAAAATTTTTCCATTTGGGGTTAATTGAGTATACATTTTATTCTACACTTCTATGGATTTAAGAAATTTTACCATTTTTTTCTGAACTTAATTTATATCAATATCTAATGTCCCTATTCTTCTCTGACATTATACAACTTCTAAAATTATTGAATGTAATTCCCTCCCTGCATTCCTCACTGGACTTTGGGCAATACAAAGATCCTGGGTATCTTACAGAAAGCAGAAGTTCAGCCTTTGGGACTCAGGCCACAAAAGTCACAAATGATATGGTCAATGGTGTCTAAAGGGGAATGTTTCTTAGAACAGAGACTTTGATCATCTCTGCCAATGGAGGGTATCTAATACAGCATGAAAACCCTGATCCTGAGGGTTCTCAGGCAACCCTTCCACTCTGAGTTCTGCCTATACCTAGGGTGTTCTGTGATAGACAGGATCTGGACATTGCTCTGATGGGAATGAAGCCCCCTCCTCTTCCAATCCTTAGGGAACATTCCTCTTTCCTTTTTCCCCCCACTAGAGTGTCTCCAGTGTGCTGCAGCTCTCTAGTTCTCAAGAATATTGGTTATCTGGGTGCCTTAGAAAAACACTCTTTATTATCTTGTTTAGCTGGGACTGAAAAGGATAGTAGAAATGGGTGAAACAAGCCCAGAATGAATAGGTATATTTAAATCCATCCACATAAGGAGGAAATTTCTGAGACCAAAAATCTATTGCCTTAGACCTCTTTTTGGACAAAATGCTAAATAGCCACATAGAAAAATGTTAATAATTCAAAACATATATTCTCTATCAACAAGAAAACAAAATTTTCAGGAATCAGAGATCATGGTGTAAAAATGCCTTTCCAACATGCTTTAAAATTCCTGCAAGGAGAAAAAAGAGTTCTAACCCTAACCCTAACCTTAATCCTAACCCTTTAGTATTGTTTGTTCGTTTTAAGAAAGTAGTTTTTTTCTTCTTTCCCTGTTAAGTAGCAATCAGAGCCAATGTTGATAAGAGAAACTCACCCATGAGAGACATCCTTGGTGTGCACTGAGAAGGAGGGAGTTCAGAAAGAGGCTGTGCATTGAGGCAGTGGGACCCAGGTTCCCTGTCCCTCACCTCCCAGTTTTATTCTCAAGGAGAGGTCTGACCAAACTGACAACAATTTAAACCAAACAAGGAAGCACATAAAAAGCAGAAAGCATGGGAATTGGTTACCAAACTCTGCAACTTTGTCTACGCATAGACAAATCCCCAGTGTCTTCAGAAATTGCTTTCTGGCAAGACAAGAGAAGGTGGTGAATTAGGTAACTTGATTTGAGAACTAACCCAATGAAACTAACCTTCCCCTAGCCAGAGTTTTCTATACGAGTAGTCTCCTGGGAACAAAGAAAATTATTTTTTCCTATATTATCTAACAAAAGGTGTAAAATTTCCCAAGATTACCACAATACAGAGAAACAAGTGATTGGCCCAATGTAGGGATGTGTGTGAAGGCGCACCTGTCTTTGAGCTGAGCACAACGGGCTCTGCAGTCAACATTGCCTAGACAAGAATTCCTCTCTCTTTAGAATGGACCTTCCCTGGTCATCTGGAACAATTCCATGTCAGGCTTGTGGCACATCTCAGTCAGCTCTCTGCACATTTCCTTCAGCTTTTCTGTCTGTTGGGCCATTCTGATTTCACTGTCCCTGAGTTGCAGGAAAATTTCCTTTGCTTTTTGGTTCTGTGTTGCCAGTTGAAATCGCTCCTCCTTAGGGAGAAACTGATACATCAATTGATATTGAACTTGGATCATATTCTTCCTTAAAGCTACATAGTCCTGCAGAGATATTCATTTAAAAGGATTACATGTACTTATTCTCAAAATAAACCTTAATAGTACAAACATTTGTTCCTTAACATTATCAAGAAAATAATTTATGGATTAGAAGAGAGGACCCAAAAATAAGCCCACACATCTAAAATTAACTGATTCTTGATAAAGGTACTAAAATCAAATATTGTTTGTTTTTATTATGTGAAGATTTATTCTGTCATATAGTATTCATCTCTGAACCATTTTTGTGAGAGCAATAGAATGTAAATTTCATAAGCTGAATGTTGGATGAATGCCTTTTTGTTCTTTTGGTAGCAGGAATTGAACCCAGGGGTATTTTACCACTGAGCCACATCCCCAGTCCTTTATATTTTTTACTTTGAGACAAGGTCTCACAAAGTTGCTTACAGCCTTGCTAAATTTTGGAGGCAAGCTTAGAAATGCCCCAATCAGCAAGCATGTATGAATCTCTTACAGTTGCACAGGAAAGTCTGGGCCTGGGGCTCATTGGTAGAGTGATGGCCTAATCTAGGGAGCTCTGGGTTATAGTGGAACTGAATTGAATCCATTCCCACCACCATTAAAAAAAAAAATCTCATAAATTTTCAACGTGGTGATGTGCCCTAACTATTCCAATCCAAGGTTTATTTTAGTGGAGGAACTGATGACAAAAATTAAGTAAAAGTGGTAAGCCTAAATTCCATTAAAAGCGCATGTGCTCATGTGCGCACAGACACGCTTATACATACACACATATATATACGTATATATATATGTGTGTGTGTGTGTGTGTGTGTGTGTGTGTATGTGTGTAAATAAATATATCCATATCATAGAATGCCTCCTCAGAGAAAAGTAACAGTTTGAAGTATTTGGAAACATGACATTTTCTTTACTATATTTCTCATCCGCAGCTCTTCGGATCATAAATTGGAGATATGTTTTCATTGTCATCCCCTACCTTTTTTTCCAAGTCATTACAAAATTAAATTGTTGACACTTTTTTTTTTTTTTTATGCGCTTATAAAGCACTCAAAGTGTAACATCCATGTGTGTGATCATAAGTTCACATATCGTTTTTGATCTGTTAAAAAAAGAATTCTGAATACATGTGACCCCAAAAAGTTAAAAATGAAATCAGCATTTCAAAGTCAAGGTAACCGGTTGCCCCCTAGCGGTCAGTTTCCGCAACTGCAAAGGCTACTATTTCAAAATCGCTCTTCAATCCCGGGTTCCACAATCAGTTCCGCTTGGGCATATGGCTACATTCACATCCATATTCTTATCTTTAAATTTCGGTGATCAAATGCAATCGCGAAAGGTCCATTACCTACAAGTTAGCATAAAAATCTCCACATGCCGAGCAACACATATCAGGTGGCTGATTTCAGGACACTGTAAAGGATGGCCCTATGCCATCAGATTTCAGGCTTCTCTGGGAAGTCTTCTGAAGGACCAAGTCTCTGTTATCCTGGTTGTGTCAGATACCATACACTGTGATGCCCAAAGTGTGCGTGCAAATCCATTTCCTCCTGAACTCCATGCTTAGCTTCTTCAGCCCAACTCCCCAGACACGTTCCAGGTCGTCATTCTCTTACTCCACATTTGGATGACCTGAGCTTCCTCTAGGAATAGCAGGTCAGATTCCTTCTCAGTCCTATCCCTGCTTCTATTCTCTTGAGTTTGGTGCATAGCAGTCACCACTAAGAGGGGCGCCAGAGGCCACAGGAGGCAGTCAATAGGTGTTTTTCCTTCTCTTTTCTAGGCAATAGCAATCACGTTGAACTGGCACATTTCTGCATTGGATGTGGTTTTGCAAGGAAGTACACGGAGCACCTACTTGAGGTAGGCTCAGGGATCTGTCTCATTTATGGCCAAGACAAAAATCCGTGTCCCATCTTCCAGACTTCTAAGTCATCTGCACCTAAGTTCCAGAAGGTTTACTCCCAGTCCTAGGCCACCCATCTGGGGAACAATTTTTCATCTTGAATACCATAAAGGTTGTATTACAGGTGAACAAACAACAGCTCATCCCAGGAAGAAGACTTTAAACACATGGCCCTTTCAGGGACTTTCAGATACAGGCCATAGCAGATTATGAATCTGAAAATCAATCTATTGTTTGTCTTTGTTGACATTATTCATTAGTGTTAGAGTCTATAAACAAGTCAAAATAACACCTGGCATTTTGCCAGGGGAATGTTAGAGTCTGTAAACAAGTCTGGATGGTGCCTGGCAAAATGCCAGAGGGAGTGGTTTGAGAAGTAACAAAAGCGAGCCATTAAGTGTGGAGATTCCTGATTGGTTGACTGCTGTATTGAGTTTATGCTAATTAAGATAAGCTGTGTGGAATGTATAAACACCTCTGTTGTCCTACAATAAATGGCCCCCACTCCTGCTGTATCAACGTACACAAGTTGTTCGTCACCCCCTGGCTACTTTGCTGCAGCCGGACTGCAGCACATTAGTATTTTCTCTTCTAACTTATCAGCTACATTGTTTGGGAAGAATTCTTAATGCTATAAGAGTATTTACTAATACAAATCTGTATTTTTTAAAAATCCACTTTTTTTTACTACGTTTGTATCATGTACAACCTTCTAACCATTGAATTTTGGATAATGGGAATATGGTTGTAACTATGACAAATACTACCCTCCGATCTTGGAATTTAAAGTCTAGTAGTAATAAGTAACTATCAATTTGATGAGAGTTTGTTGAATATTAGGAGATGGTATAATACATTTGGTGATATGGAGTAAAAGGAACTATTCTGGTCTATGGAGGCAAGGATGACTTCCCTGAAAAACCTTTGAACTGAGATGTGATGAATGACAAGGACTTGGAGATATAATAATCTGTCAGATACCGGGATCTACCCAACTAACTCAGACTGGAGAGCAATCTAAGCACCCTTAGTTACTTTCAGTTGTTTAGTAAGCTAATATATAAGTCTCTTCATCCTTCTGCTACAGCTTGGCTCCAAATGTGTAAATAACACTGAATTTGCAATGTGAATGAGCCTTGAAAGTTTTAAACTAAATGATAGAAGAAGACACAAAGAGCAACAGATGTAATTCCATTTTCTTGAACTTTCTGGAAATATACAAATCCATAAAAACCTAAAGAGTTAAGAGAATTCCATGTGCTGGGGAGTGGGAATGAATGGGGAGTTAATGTTAATAGGACTTAAATTTGTTTTTATTAATTAATTTTTTTATTTATATATGACAGCATATATATTGTTACACATATAGAGCACAATTTTTTATATGTCTGGTTGTATACAAACTATATTCACACCAATTTGTGTCTTCATATATGTACTTTGGATAATAATGTCCATCACATTCCACCATCATTTCTAACCCCAAGTCCCCACCCATCCCTCCCATTCCTCTGCCCTATCTAGAGTTTGTCTATTTCTCCCATGCAGTCTCTCCCTACCCCATTAAAAATCATTCTCCTTATATCAGAGGAAATATTCAGCATTTGTTGTTTGGGTATTGGCTAATTTTCACTCATCACCATCTTCTCTAACTCCATCCATTTACCTGTAAATGCCATGATTTTATTCTCTTTTGTTGCTGAGTAATATTCCATTGTATTTATATGGCACATTTTTTTATTCATTCATCTATTGAAGGGCATCTACGTTGGTTCCACAGTTTAGCTATTGTGAATGGTGCTGCTATAAACATTGATGTGGCTGTGTTCCTGCAGTATGCTATTTTTAAGTCATTTGGATATAGACCAAAGAGAAGTATAGCTAGGTCAAATGGTGGTTCCATTCCAAATTTTCTGAGCAATCTCCATACTGCTTTTCATTTTGGCTGCACCAATTTGCAGTCCTACCAGCAGTGTAGGAGTGTACCTTTTTCCTCACATACTCACCAACACTTATTGTTGTTTGTCTTTATAAAAACTGCCATTCTGACTAGAGTGAGATGAAATCTGAGAGTGGTTTTGATTTGCATTTTTCTAATTGCTAAAGATGATGAACATTTTATCATATATTTCTTGATTGATTGTATATCATTCAACATCATGTGAAAAGTCTGGTCAGGTCCTTGGCCCATTTATTGTATGGGTTATTTGTTGTTTTGGGTGTTTAATTTTTTGAGTTCTTTATATACCCTAGAGATTAGTGCTTTATCTGATGGTGAGGGGTAAAGATTTGCTCCCAACATGTAGGCTCTCTATTCAACTCACAGATTGTTTCTTTTGCTGTGAAGAAAGTTTTAGTTTGAGTCCATCACATTTATTGATTCTTGATTTTAATTCTTGTGGCAAAGGAATCTTATTAAGGAAGTTGGGGCCTAATCCCACATGATGAAGATTAGGGCCTACTTTTTCTTCTATTAGACACAGGGTCTCTGATTTTTATTCCTAGGTCCTTGATCCATTTTAAATTGAGTTTTGTGCTTGGTGAGAGATAGGGGTTTAATTTTGTTTTCCCAGCACCATTGTTGAAGAGGTTATCTTTTCTCCAATGCATGTTTTTGGCACCTTTGTCTAATATAAAATGATTCTGATTTTGTGGATTAGTCTCTGCATCCTCTATTCTGTACCTTTGGTCTACCAGTTTGTTTTGGTGCCAACACTGTCCTGTTTTTGTTACGATCGCTCAGTAGTATAGTTTAAGGTCTGGAATAGTGATGCCACCAGCTTCACTCTTCCTGCTAAGGATTGTTTTAGCTATTCTGGGTCTCTTATTTTTCCAGATGAACTTCATGACTGCTTTTTTTATTTCTATGCGGAATGTCATTGGGATTTTGATCGAAATTGCATTAAATCTGTATAGTGCTTTTGGAAGTATGTTCATTTTGATAATATGAATTCTGTCTATCCAAGAGCAAGGTAGATCTTTCTATCTTCTAAGGCTTTCTTTGACTTCTTTCTTTAGGGTTCTTTAATTTTCATCATGTACATCTTTCACCTCTTTGTTAAGTTGATTCCCAAGTATTTTATTTTATTGACATTTTTTTTGAGGCTATTGAAAATGGGGTAGTTTTTGTTTCCCTTGTTTCCTTTCTGAGTATTTGTCACTGATATACAGAAATGCCTTTGATTTATGGGAGTTGATTTTATATCGTGCTATTTTACTGAATTCATTTACTTGTTCTAGAAGTTTTCTGGTGGAACTTTTGGGGTCTATTATGTATGGAATCATATTATCATCAGGTCATGCCAATTTGAGTTCTTCTTTTCCTATGTGTATGCCTTTAATTTGTTTTGTCTGTCTAATTACTCTGGCCAGTGTTTCAAGAACTGTGATAAATAGAAGTGGTGAAAGAGGCCATCCCTGTCTTGTTGTAGTTTTTAGAGGGAATGCCTTGCATTTTTCTCCATTTAGAATGATGTTGGCCTGGGGCTAAGCATAGATAGCCTTTATGATGTTATGTTCCTGTTATCCCAAGTTTTTCTATGTTTTGAACATAAAGTAGTGCTGTGTTTTGTGAAATGCTTTTTCCGAGTCTATTGAGATGATCTAATGATTCTTATCTTTAATTCTATTGATGTCATCAATCACATTTATTTATTTCCATATGTTGAAACAACCTTGCATCCCTGGGATAAATCCCACTTGATCTCGGTGCACGATCTTTTTGTTATGTTGTGTATTTGATTTGCAAGAAACTTATTGAGAATTTTTTCATCTATGTTCTTTAGAGATAGTGGTCTGAAGTTTTCTTTTTTTTTTTTTTATAAATTTTTTATTGTGGGTTGTTCAAAACATTACAAATTTCTTGACATATCATATTCCACACTTTGACTCAAGTGGGTTATGAACTCCCACCTTCACCCCATACACAGATTGCAGAATCACATCAGTTACACATCCATTGATTTACAAATTGCCATACTAGTGTCTGTTGTGCTCCACTGCCTTTCCCATCCTCCAACCTCCCCCCTCCCCACCTCTCCCCTCCCCTCCCCTCCTCTCTCTCTACCTCCTCCACTGTATAACCCTGAGGGTCTCCTTCCATTACCATGCAATTTTCCTTCTCTCTCCCTTTCCCTCCCACCTCTCATCCCTGTTAAATGTTAATCTTCTTCTCCTGCTCTTCGTCCCTACACTGTTCTTAGTTACTCTCCTTATATCAAAGAAGACATTTGGCATTTGTTTTTTAGGGATTGGCTAGCTTCACTTAGCATAATCTGCTCTAATGCCATCCATTTCCCTGTAAATTCTATGATTTTGTCATTTTTTAATGCAGAGTAATACTCCATTGTGTATAAATGCCACATTTTTTTTATCCATTCGTCTATTGAAGGGCATCTAGGTTGGTTCCACAGTCTTGCTATTGTGAACTGTGCTGCTATGAACATCGATGTAGCAGTGTCCCTGTAGCATGCTCTTTTTAGGTCTTTAGGGAATAGACCAAGAAGGGGAATAGCTGGGTCAAATGGTGGCTCCATTCCCAGCTTTCCAAGAAATCTCCATACTGCTTTCCAAATTGGCTGCACCAATCTGCAGTCCCACCAGCAATGTACAAGTGTACCCTTTTCCCCACATCCTCTCCAGCACTTGTTGTTGTTTGACTTCCTAATGGCTGCCAATCTTACTGGAGTGAGATGGTATCTTAGGGTGGTTTTGATTTGCATTTCTCTGACAGCTAGAGATGTTGAGCATTTTTTCATGTACTTGTTGATTGACTGTATGTCCTCCTCTGAGAAGTGTCTGTTCAGGTCCTTGGCCCATTTGTTGATTGGGTTATTTGTTTTCTTAATGTCTAATTTTTTGAGTTCTTTGTATACTCTGGATATTAGGGCTCTATCTGAAGTGTGAGGAGTAAAGATTTGTTCCCAGGGTGTAGGCTCCCTATTTACCTCTCTTATTGTTTCTTTTGCTGAGAAAAAACTTTTTAGTTTGAGTAAGTCCCATTTGTTGATTCTAGTTATTAACTTTTGTGCTATGGGTGTCCTATTGAGGAATTTGGAGCCCGACCCCACAGTATGTAGATCGTAGCCAACTTTTTCTTCTATCAGACGGCGCGTCTCTGATTTGATATCAAGCTCCTTGATCCATTTTGAATTCACTTTTGTGCATGGCGAGAGAAAGGGATTCAGTTTCATTTTGTTGCATATGGATTTCCAGTTTTCCCAGCACCATTTGTTGAAGATGCTATCCTTCCTCCATTGCATGCTTTTAGCCCCTTTATCAAATATAAGATAGTTGTAGTTTTGTGGATTGGTTTCTGTGTCCTCTATTCTGTACCATTGGTCCACCCGCCTGTTTTGGTACCAGTACCATGCTGTTTTTGTTACTATTGCTCTGTAGTATAGTTTGAAGTCTGGTATCGCTATACCGCCTGATTCACACTTCCTGCTTAGCATTGTTTTTGCTATTCTGGGTCTTTTATTTTTCCATATGAATTTCATGATTGCTTTCTCTATTTCTACAAGAAATGCCGTTGGGATTTTGATTGGCATTGCATTAAACCTATAGAGAACTTTTGGTAATATCGCCATTTTGATGATGTTAGTTCTGCCTATCCATGAACAGGGTATATTTTTCCATCTTCTAAGATCTTCTTCTATTTCTCTCTTTAGGGTTCTGTAGTTTTCATTGTATAAGTCTTTCACCTCTTTTGTTAGGTTGATTCCCAAGTATTTTATTTTTTTTGAAGATATTGTGAATGGAGTGGTTGTCCTCATTTCCATTTCAGAGGATTTGTCGCTGATATATAGGAATGCCTTTGATTTATGCGTGTTGATTTTATATCCTGCCACTTTGCTGAATTCATTTATTAGCTCTAATAGTTTCTTTGTAGAGCCTTTTGGGTCTGCTAGGTATAGAATCATATCATCTGCAAATAGTGATAATTTAAGTTCTTCTTTTCCTATTTTTATGCCTTTAATTTCTTTCGTCTGTCTAATTGCTCTGGCCAGTGTTTCGAGAACTATGTTGAACAGAAGTGGAGAGAGAGGGCATCCCTGTCTTGTTCCAGATTTTAGAGGGAATGCCTTCAGTTTTTCTCCATTCAGAATGATGCTAGCCTGAGGCTTAGCATAGATTGCTTTTACAATATTGAGGTATGTTCCTGTTATCCCT
Source organism: Marmota flaviventris (assembly GCF_047511675.1). Taxonomy (NCBI): domain Eukaryota; kingdom Metazoa; phylum Chordata; class Mammalia; order Rodentia; family Sciuridae; genus Marmota; species Marmota flaviventris. Next base: position 76,637,367 of record NC_092506.1, read on the forward strand.
AGTTTTTCTAGAGTTTTGAACATAAAGGGATGCTGTACTTTGTCAAATGCTTTTTCCGCATCTATCGAGATGATCATATGGTTCTTATTTTTAAGTCTATTGATGTGGTGAATAACATTTATTGATTTCCGTATATTGAACCAGCCTTGCATCCCAGGGATGAATCCTACTTGATCATGGTGTACAATTTTTTTGATATGTTTTTGTATCCGATTCGCCAGAATTTTATTGAGGATTTTTGCATCTAGGTTCATTAGAGATATTGGTCTGTAGTTTTCTTTCTTTGAAGTGTCTTTGTCTGGTTTAGGTATCAGGGTGATGTTGGCCTCATAGAATGAATTTGGAAGTTCTCCCTCCTTTTCTATTTCCTGAAGTAGCTTGAAAAGTATTGGTATTAGTTCTTCTTTAAAGGTTTTGTAAAATTCTGCTGTATACCCATCTGGACCTGGGCTTTTCTTAGTTGGTAGTCTTTTTATGGTTTCTTCTATTTCCTCAATTGATATTAGTCTGTTTAGGTTTTCTATATCCTCCTGACTCAATCTGGGCAGATCATATGACTTAAGAAATTTATCTATGCCTTCACTATCTTCTAATTTGTTGGGGTATAAGGATTCAAAATAGTTTTTGATTATCTTCTGTATTTCTGAAGTGTCTGTTGTGATATTGCCTTTTTCATCCCGTATGCTAGTAATTTGAGTTCTCTCTCTTCTTCTCTTCGCTAGCATGGCTAAGGGTCTGTCGATTTTGTTTATTTTTTCAAAGAACCAACTTTTAGTTTTGTCAATTTTTTCAATTGTTTCTTTTGTTTCGATTTCATTAATTTCAGCTCTGATTTTTATTATTTCTTGCCTTCTACTTCTTTTGCTGTTGTTTTGCTCTTCTTTTTCAAGGATTTTGAGATGAAGTATGAGATCATTTATTTGTTGTTTTTTTCTTTTTTTAAGGAATGAACTCCAAGCAATGAATTTTCCTCTTAGAACTGCTTTCAATGTGTCCCATAGATTCCGATATGTTGTGTCTGTGTTTTCATTTATCTCTAAGAATTTTTTGATTTCCTTCTTGATGTCTTCTATAACCCATTGATCATTCAGTAACCTATTGTTCATTCTCCCAGTAATGTATGCTTTTTCCTTCCTTCTTTTATCCTTGATTTTCAGTTTCATTCCATTATGATCAGATAAGATGCATGGTATTATCTCTACTCCTTTATATTGTCTAAGAGTTGCCCTGTGACATAATATATGATCTATTTTTGAGAAGGATCCATGTGCTGCTGAGAAAAAAGTGTAACTGCTTGATGTTGGGTGGTATATTCTATATATGTCAATTAGGTCTAGGTTATTAATAGTGTTATTGAGTTCTATAGTTTCCTTATTCAACTTTTGTTTGGAAGATCTGTCCAGTGGCGAGAGAGGTGTGTTGAAGTCTCCCATTATTATGGTATGGTGGTCTATTAGACTCTTGAACTTGAGAAGAGTTTGTTTGACGAACATAGCTGCACCATTGTTTGGGGCATAAATATTTATGATTGTTATGTCTTGTTGGTGTATGGTTCCCTTAAGCAGTATGTAGTGTCCCTCTTTATCTCTTTTGCTTAACTTTGGCTTGAAATCGATTTTATTTGATATGAGTATGGACACTCCTGCTTGTTTCCGAAGTCCATATGAGTGATATGATTTTTCCCAACCTTTCACCTTCAGCCTATGTATGTCTTTTCCTATCAAATGCGTCTCCTGTAGGCAGCATATTGTTGGGTCTTGTTTTGTGATCCATTCTACTAGCCTGTGTCTCTTAATTGGTTAGTTTAAGCCATTAACATTTAGGGTTATTATTGAGATATGGGTTGTTCTTCCAGCCATATTTGTTTATTTCTGTTACTAAACATGGTTTGTTTTCCTCTTTGATTATTCCCCCCCCCCCCTTTACTGTCCTACCTCCCACTGTTGGTTTTCATTGTTATTTTCCATTTCCTCTTCCTGTAATGCTTTGGCGAGGATGTTTTGAAGAGATGGTTTTCTAGCTGCGAATTCTTTAAACTTTTGTTTATCGTGGAAGGTTTTAATTTCATCTTCCATCCTGAAGCTTAATTTCGCTGGATACACAATTCTTGGTTGGAACCCATTTTCTTTCAGTGTTTGAAATATGTTATTCCAGGATCTTCTAGCTTTCAGAGTCTGTGTTGAAAGATCAGCTGTTATCCTGATTGGCTTACCCCTAAATGTAATCTGCTTCCTTTCTCTTGTAGCTTTTAAAATTCTCTCCTTATTCTGTATGTTGGGCATCTTCATTATAATGTGTCTAGGTGTGGATTTTATGATTTTGCACATTCGGCGTCCTGTAGGCTTCTAGGATTTGGGATTCTGTCTCATTCTTCAAGTCTGGGAAGTTTTCTTGTATTATTTCATTGAATAGACTTCTCATTCCTTTGGTTTGGAGCTCTGTACCTTCCTGTATCCCAATGACTCTTAAGTTTGGTCTCTTAATGTTATCCCATATTTCTTGGATGTTCTGCTCATGGTTTCTTAACAGTCTTGCTGAGCTGTCTATATTCTTTTCCAGTTGAAATACTTTGTCTTCATTGTCTGATGTTCTATCTTCTAAGTGTTCTACTCTGCTGATAGTATTCTCCATTGAGTTTTTAAGTTGGTTTATTGCTTCCTGCATTTCTAGGATTTCTGTTTGTTTGTTTTTTATAACCTCTATCTCCCTGTATAGTTGATCCTTTGCTTCCTGGATTTGTTTGCGTAATTCGTTGTCGAAGTGATCTTTCATTGTCTGATTTTGCTGTTTAATGTCTTCCTTGATACTCCAGATCATCTGAAGCATGTATATCCTGAATTCTTTATCTGACATTCCATCTGCTGCAGCTGTTACCTCTTCTAAAGTTGCGTTGACCTGCATTGCTTGTGGTCCTTTCTTTCCTTGTCTTTTCATACTGCTTGCGTATCTTTCCTGCAGGTGCGGGCGGCGGCTCTGCTCTTTCCTTATTCCAATTGGGGTTTCGTGGCTACCACGCCGGCAGGTCACTGGGCCTGTTCTGGGAGCTGGCGGCGGCTCTGTTCTGCCCCTACTCCAATTGGGGTGACGAGTGTACCATGCCAGCAGGCCACCGGGCCTGATCCGCCGGTCGGTTGCAGGTTTGCCTACTCTGCAGGCGCGGGCGGCGGCTCTACTCTGCCCCTACTGCAAATGGGGTGACGTGTCTGTCGTACCGGCAGGCCACTGGGCCTGTCCCGCTGGTCGGTCGCAGATCTGCCCACCTTTCGGGCACGGGTGGAGGCTCTGCTCTGCCCCTACTCTAATTGGGGTGTCGTGACTACCCCGCCTGCAGGACGCTGGGCCTGTTCCTGGCACGGGCGGCGACTCTGCTCTGCCACTACTCCAATTAGGGTGGTGTTTGTACCACGCCGGCAGGCTCCTGGGCCTGATCCGCCGGTCTGTTGTAGGTCTGCCTACCTTGGAGGCGCGGGCGGCGGATCTGCCCTGCCCCTCCTACCACGCCTGCGGACCCCTGGGCCTGATCTGCAGGTTGATCACTGGTCTGCTCACCCTGCGGGCACGGGTGGCGGTTCCGTTCCGCCCCCACTCCAATTGGGGTCACGTGACCACCACACCGGCAGGGCCTGATCCGGGCGTGGGAGAAGGATCTGCTCTGCCCCTACTCCAGTTGGGGTGACGTGTGTACCACACTGGCAGGCCACTGGGCCTGACCCGCCAGGCTGTCACAGGTCTGTTTACCTTGCACGCTCATTCGTCACAGCGCGAACCGCGGCTCTGCCCTGCCCCTCCTACCACGCCCATGTACCACTGGGTCGAGGGTCTGCCCACCTTGCGGTTGTGGGTGGCGGCTCCGCTCCGCCCCCTCTCCAATTGGGGTCACGCGGTCACCACGCTGGCGAGCCGCTGGGCCTGCTCCGGGCGCTGGCGGCGGCCCGGCTCCTTCCCTCTGGCTCAACGACAAATTGAGGAGACTCGGGTGACTGTGCCTCACCCCCCCTACCAGGAGACCAACTGCTTATGTCACCACTGGTATTGATGAAGTTCCCTCCTCCGCCACTTTCTGCAGACATCAGATCTCTGCCATGTTGGTATCCTATGCGAATGGCAGCATTTCGTTCCCCTTGCCGGGCAACCAAAGCACCGGGTGAGTCCTGACCGGCCCTCAGCAGGACTCGGACCGAGAAGCAGTTTCCGTGGGCTCCTAGCCCCGGGCCAGGGAAGTTCCGGGAGCCGGAACTCGGCCGCTCCGTGCTCGGTGTAAGCTCCTATAAATGTAAGCTCCAAGAAGCAGTCCCCGCGGGCTCAGTTCCGGGAGCCGTAATTCGGCTGCTTAGTGCTTGTTGTATGCTCTGGTAGGAGCAGGGTCCAAGAAGCAGCCTCCGCAGGCTCAGCAGCCCTGGGCCAGGGCGGTTCCGGGAGCCGGAACTTGGCTGCCCCGTGCTCGGTATTCACTCCGATAAGATCAGGTTCTAAGAAGCACCCAGGCGCTGAGCCCTAGCAATCTGTCTGCAAGCTGCAGGCGAATTGCAGCCTGAAATTACCTGTTCTATGGCTGAATGAGCTGCGGTCAGTCGAAAACAGGGGTGGTGACATCAGTTTACCAACATGGTGGCTGCTGGCCTCCTCTGTGGTCTGACCGGTGTGGAGAACCGAGATGGACCGCTTCCTTCCCCCAAGTTTTCTTTTTTTGATGTGTCTTTGCCTGGTTTTGAAATCAGGGTGATATTGGCCTCATAGGATTAGTTTGGAAGTGCTGCCTCTTTTTCTATTTCCTGAAATAAATTGAAGAGTATTGGTATTAGTTCTTCTTTAAAGGTGTTGTAGAACTTGGCTGTGTATCCATCAGTCCTGGGTTTTTCTTGGTTGGTTGACTTTTGATGGTGTCTTCTATTTCATCACTTAAAATTGATCTGTTTAAATTGTATATATCATGCTGATTCAATGTGAGCAAATCATATGACTCTAAAATTTGTCTATGCTTTTGTTTTTTATTATAGTACAAGTTTTCAAATCATTTATAATTATCTTCTGTATTTTTGTAGTGTCTGTTGTGATATTTCCTTTTTCTCATGTATGTTAGCAATTTGAGTTTTCTCTCTCTATCTCTTTGTTAGCATGGCTAAGGGTCTGTCAATTTTATTTACTGATTTTCAGAGAAACACCTGTTATCATGTATTTTAAAAACAATAAAAGCAATTTAAAAATTTAAAAAAGAAACAACTTTTGTTCTATCATTTTATTCAGTTGTTTCTCTTGTTTCTGTATCATTGATTTCAGCTATGATTTTAATTATTTCCAGTCTTCTACTGCTTTTAATGTTGATTTGTTCTTCTTTTCCTAGGGCTTTGCAATGCAATTTTAAGTCATTTATTTGTTGACTTTTTCTTCTTTCCAGGAATGAACACCATGCAATGAAATTTCCTCTTAGAACTGCTTACATAGTGTCTCATAGATTTTGATATGTTGTATCTGTGTTCTCATTCATCTCTAAATGTTTTTAAATCTCTTCACTCATGTGTTTTCAACCCATTGTTCATTAAGTAGCATATTATTAATCTCCAGGTGTTGGAGTAAATTTTATTTCTTATTTTACCATTGATTTATAATTTCATTATATTATGATCTAATAGAAGGCAAGGTAGTATCTCCACTTTTTTATATTTGCTAAGAGTTGCTTTGTAGCATAATATATGGTCTATTTTAGAGAAGGACTCATGTTCTACTGAGAAGAAAGTGTTCTCCCTTGTTGAACAATGAAATATTCTATATATGTCAGTTAAGTCTAAGTTATTGATTATTATATTATTGAGTTCTATAGTTTCTTTGTTCAGCTTTTATCTGGAACATCTATCTAGTGATGAAAGAGGTGTGTTAAAGTCACCCCAAATTATTGTTGTGGTCTATTTGACTCTTGAACGTGAGAAGATTTTATTTGATGAACATAGATGCTCCATTGTTTTCAGCACATATATTTATAATTGTCAAGTCTTGTTAGTGTATGGTTCCCTTGAGAAGTATGTAGTGTCCTTCTTTATTCCTTTTGATTAACTTTAGCTTGAAGTCTACTTTATTTGATATGACAGTGGAAACCCCTGCTTGCTGCTGCAGTTCATGTGAGTGATATGCTTTTTCCCAACCCTTCACCTTCAGTCTGTGGATGTCTTTTCCTGTGAGATGAGTCTCTTGGAGATAGCATATTGTTGACTCTTTTTTTAATGCAATCTTCTAGCCTATGTCTTTTTAAATTTTTTTTTAAATTTTTAAATATTTATTTTTTATTTATTTTTATTTTTTTATTGGTTGCTCAAAACATTACAATGATCTTGACATATAGTGTATGCCTTTTTATTGGTGAGTTTAGGCCATTAACATTCATTATTATTGAGACATGATTTGTATTTCTAGCTATTTTTATTTATTTTTGGTATTTAACAGACATGGTTTCTTGTCTGACTAGATTTTCCTTTAGTGTGATACCACCCTCTGCTGATTTTCACCATTGTTTTTCATTTGCTCTTCGTGGAATATTTTGTTCAGGATGTTCTCTATTGTATTCTTTCTAATTGTAAATTCTTTTAACTTTTGCTTATCATGGAAGGGTTTTATTTCATCATCAAATCTAAAGCTTAGTTTTGCTGGTGTGGGAAGTCTGGGCTAGGCCTGGGCTCCCATAGTAGATGGGGTATTGAATTATTTGAAGCAACTGAAAACTAACCTCAAATCACATTGTGGTGGTTTTACAACACTTTATTAAAATAAAATTTAATAAACAAATTTATAAGTTCAATGTGGTTATCACAATTTATGACCATAAAATGATTATACTTCCTTAAGATAAAACAAGCCCACAGATATCATCTGTAGAATGGTAACATGACATGAGGTAGTCCCAAGAACACAGTTTCTTCAGATATGGACATTCACCAATTAATTCTTATTTTCTTTCAAAATTTTCCTTTTTTAATTGTTTTCAGGATTATGGAATGAACCCAGAGCCTCACACCTACTAGACAAGGGCTCTACTACAGGGCTACGCACACCCCCTCCCCATTTTAACTCTCTTTAAATGACCAGTCTGCCCTCAAAACTTGTGTCCCTCCTGTCTCAACTTCCTGTGTAGCTAGTATTATAGACATGTGACACCATGCCCTGGAAAACCTAAATTTTATGGAGAATCAAGGAAAAGAAAAGGATTCAGAGGTGAGGTCAAGATGGGAAGAGAGAAACTGTATATGAGGGAACATCATAGAAGCTCATAATTTCATTGTCATAATCTAGAAATACCCCAACCCAACCCACAGGTCTTTGTACATACTGAATTAAGGGTGGGGAGTTGGTGGAGAGCCTACAGTGGTTGTTCTTCTTTAAGGAAAATAGGAGAAATGCTTTCTCAGAATCAAAAGTGTCACTTGTCATAAAATCTTTACAGACGCCGAGAATCCAGTTGGAGGTGTTCCCCACATCAACCTCCCAGTAGTGTCTACCGGAGGTAAATCCCTCAGCACTCCATATAACGTAACTCTCAACTGTCTGGGGATCTTTAGTTCCACCATCATCTCCAAATATCTTATTTCTATCTTCATGAGAAAGGCTCACATAGCAATTGGCCCATCCTTGAATAGTTCCATTATTCACTGCACAAAAACAAAACAAAACAAAATCATATAAGTAAAGAGCATTTGCATGTCTTGGGCAAAAACTGTCTACCTAATCAATCTCTTTATTTACCCCTCTTCTAAGGAACAGTAGGGAGCAGAGAGAGTTCAAACTCATGTATGGAGAAAGTTTCCTATGCCCTCTTTAGCACTGAGAAATCTTTAAATTATAATGCTAAATAAAAGAAAACAGAAGGTACTCCTTGTTGAGTGAAGGGGTAATTTAATATCAGCTTTTGGATGGTTTATTTCAGGTCACACACACAAAGAGTCTTTTTTCTTTTCTTTTCTTTTCTTTTTTTAGTAGAAATCTCTTCTTGAATTGTTTTTGATACCATTAATAAATAGACACTACTTTGATATGATTGTGCCTGTTTCATTATCAAACACCAAATAATTTGACAGAAAGCAACATCTGCACACTTGACAGAAAAGAACCTTGGACTTACATGATCTTTTGAGACCATGAATCCAATCTAACTTGGGTTTCAGCCTTCTGATATCTAGACCTCCTCTCTAGTGATGCAGAAACATGGCTGGGTCATGTTTACAGATCACTTACCTTTCAGTTCTTTTGAAACCCATCTGATGGTATTGAATTGTTCTATTTATGGGAAATTTAGTCTGTTTTGTTCAATAAAACTTGTATTTTATAAATAGTAATTATTATTTGCCCATTGCATATCATAAATGTACTTGGAATATAGGATAGATTAAAAGCAACCAATATCACATTTAAATCTTCAAAATTAGAATAAACTGAAAAAACACAAAATATTGATGGCTGCTCTGAGAGGTAAACATTGTATTGCTTAATAACTCTCCAAACACCAATAATGTTCCTTTTCTTGTACTGTCTGTATTAGAACTAGAATGTGTATCTGAGCTATAAGTTAACAAGTGTGGTCTTGGTCATTGTATTATGACTAGACAAGGAAAAAAGTTAGAAATTTTTCACATCAGAATATTAAAAATGGGAAGCCTTTTATTTGAGGAACCTACTAAAAGATTTGAACCTGAGTGCCAAAGGCTCACACTTACCTCGGAACTTGTTCAGCATATCCAAGATTCCAGTGATGTGTAATGAAGAGAGCTCTGGGTTCACTGGCTTGGGCTTCTCCATCTCCAGCAACTCGATTCTGGAAAGAATGATACCAGTTACACTTTCAAAACAAAGGTCAAACAAAAAATCATTACAAAGATACCACTTTTAATCCAAGATGTTGTTAAAATTACCCATGTTGGTGAATTAGGTATACATGTTATTCAACTCTCTTGGGATTGTATGATACTTTTTTTCTAAATTTAATGTACTAAAATTCAGTCTCCTTATTCATCTCAAACATTATCCAACTTAAAAAACACTGAGTTTCATTCCTGAATCAACCTTGGAAAATGCAAAGATCTTGGATATCTTGGAGAAAGCAGACTGTTCAACTTTTGGGACTTTGGTCCACAGAGGTCAACAATGATATAGTCATTGGTTTCTAAAGGGGAAGGTTCCTTGGACCAGTGGCTTTGATCATCTCTGTCCTTGGAGGGTATCTAGTACAGCCTGGTATCACTGATCTTGAGGGTTCTC